>NW_023270436.1:7837516-8382076 GCF_011800145.1 Mirounga leonina
CAGAGGAAGGTCCAAGAGATGGGGCAAGGTTGCTCAGCTGACCCCTCATGTATCAATATTAAAAACCAGAAATCAGACCAGCTGATCAGGACCAGCTACATAATTTGTAAAAATTTGTGCAAAGTAAAAATACAAAGCCTGTATTAAATAGAGCATTAAACCAAGTAAGGGGCACAGTTTACACGCCCGTGAATCCAGCCTGCCTGACCCTGCTCCCAGTCTGCATGTTCACCCTTGCAGAACTGAATCCAAAGCTAATGTAGTCTGTGGCCTGCTGCCACCTGTGACTTAGATTTGTTGGCTGAGGCTCTCTCCTCCAGGAAGGAATAGTGGGTTAAATGGAAAGTTGGAAACATCAGAGTGACACCCCCCCCCTCCGAACACACACATACAGGACCGTCTGGGTTACGGCTAATTGGCTTTTTTCCTGGTGGAGCATCTGGGAAGGGAAAGGTCAGAATTGTGTAATTATGGGTGGTTTAACATGGAAGTGTAACTAAATGATTTGGTTAAATGGGGAAAGGGTTTGGTGAGGAGGGAGTTGAGCTGTATAGCCAGTGGGCATTCAGGTCTCTACCAGAGACCTTACAGAGAAGAAAGGGTGGTGACCCAAGCCAGTGGCTCTGCATGGTGGGAGCTCTACCAGCAGATTTGGTGTTGAGTATTTCTAGCCCTGGGGCAGGTGGGTACAAATATCTTAACACTTACAGAGTGCCCTGTTGTAATTTTTTTTTGTGAAAGATTTTATTTATTTATTTGACAGAGAGAGACACAGCGAGAGAGAGAACACAAGCAGGGGGAGTGGGAGAGGGAGAAGCAGGCTTCCCACCGAGCAGGGAGCCCAATGCGGGGCTCCATCCCAGGACCCCGGGATCATGACCTGAGCTGAAGGCAGATGCTTAACGACTGAGCCACCCAGGCGCCCCTGCCCTGTTGTAATTTAAGTATATTAACACATTTAATCTTTACAACAATCCTAAGACATAGGCAATAGCATTTTTGTAAAAGATTTGATTATTGAGAGAGCACATGAGCAGGGGTTGGGGGAGAGGGGCAGAGGGAGAGGGAGAAGCAGGGTCTCCACTGAACAGGGAGCCTGATGCGGGGCTCGATCCCAGGACCCTGTGATCATGGCCTGAGCTGAAGGCAGACGCTTAACGACTGAGCCACCCAGGTGCCCCATTAGGCAATAGCATTCATCCCATTTAACAGATGTAGAAACTGAGACATAAGGAGGTTAATTCACTCACGCAAGGTCACACAGCTGGTAGGTTGCAGAGAATCCAACCCAGTTCCTGCATTACCCTAGAGCTCCCTGTTTCTGGAGTTTTGAAAAGTACTGTAATGTTTGGATTGGTGGGGATTCCATCCAGGGGTGACAGGCTTCTCAATCTCATCACTGGAGCACCTTCATGTTGACCTACATGCCTTGAATACTCTGCTTGCTCAGAGTGTTTTCTATTTTGCCCTAATGTTTTTGGATGGTTACACCAATTTTTTTCTTTCTCATAGTACATCTAAGACAAATGAAGAGCTTCTTTATCTATGTCCCCGCTGACTTCTCCTTTTATGCTGTTGTTTATGTTTGGGACTAACATTTTAATCTCATTGCTCATTGAAGGGAAACTTCCCAGGCTCGCTCTTTCTTTTTCTTTACTTTTTTTTTTGCCAGTGTTTTTCTACTTTCCTGTTGAATGGGAAGGAATTCAATTAATAAAGTATATCAGTGTGATTAATCCTGCTGTCTCTACCTGGATGTTCAAGGTTTGGGAGGTGGAATATTCTAGTCAACACCATGAGTAGAACATATAACAGTTCCTATAGGAAAAGACAAAGCCTTGGCAGGAGCTTATGATGCTGTCCTAGGGGGTAAGATAATTTTTAAGTCTTACTTTTTCTGCCCCTTCCTTGTACTGTCTAAGTTTTCTTAAAAATAAGATTCAGATGCTTTGTTTACTTATTTTCTTGGCAATCTGGGTTGTCAAGACAACAAGATCGGTTTGCCTAGAATAGGTTTTTCTAGTGTTCTTAGAGGAGAAAACCCAAAAAGCAAAGCTAATTCTTATTTTCATATCTCTAAGAAGAAAATGGTTTTCTTCAGTGGAATGATTCCTATCATAAGGAAGGCCAAATGTCAACGAAAGGCAATTACGATGTCCTCTGCTTTGTTCTAATTCACTTTAATAAGAAAGGCACATATGGGGCACCTGGGCGGCTCAGTCATTAAGCGTCTGCCTTCGGCTCAGGTCATGATCCCAGGGTCCTGGGATCGAGCCCTGCATCGGGCTCCCTGCTTCTCCCTCTCCCACTCCCCCTGCTTGTGTTCCCTCTCTCGCTGTGTCTCTCTCTGTCAAATAAATAAATAAAATCTAAAAAAAAAATAAATAAATAAGAAAGGCACATAATCAATGGAGTTTTTAGCACTGTACTAAGTATATTAATAGCGCCTCTGAGCACTTATGTGCCACGTACTGAGCTATTAACTTTACATACATTATTGTATTTAAACCTCACTGAACCTGTGAGCTAGGTTGGTTGTCTTCATTTGACAGCTGATGAAACCAGAGTCCCTGTCCAAGGCCAAGGCCAAGGCCACAGACCCAGTAACTAGCGAAGCTGGGATTTGCACTAGGTCTATCTTGACTCCAAAGTCACTGCTTTCAACCACAACACTGAAGGTAAACGGATGTTTCAGATGTGGTACTTATCTATCCTCCAGGAATTTATAGCTCTTCTGGCAATTCAGAACCCATTAGTGAAAAGGAAAGAATAGAGACAGCTGGTGGCTGAGCATCAAATACGTGGTACAGTCCTTGCTATAGGAGGTCAGAGAGAGGAGAGGTCAAGGAGGGCCTGGTCGTAACATTTCAGGAAATTCTTCCAGAAAGAAGTGGATCTTGGGCTAGAGTTTGGATTTGAATGGGCACTTTCTTGCCTTTCTCACATAATTGGCTTCTACCTTTACACAGCTGTAGGTGTGTATACCTAAGTTTCTGTCTGCTAGCTATAGCGTTCTAATAAAACATAGACCATTTAGTAACATATAGAATGGTATATTTTAACAAGTAACAGGAAGAGACATCAACCAATATCTATTTTGGTTTCTTTAGTAAAGCAGGGGTTGCCAAACTATTGCTCACATGGGTTGAATCTGGCATGCCACCTGTTTTTATATGTCCTGCTAAGAATGGTTTATGCATCTTTAAATAGTTGAAGAGAAATCAAAACAATAATGTTTTGTGACATGTGAAAATTATATGAACTTGAACTTTCAGTGTCTGCAAATAAGAGTTTTCCTGGCACACAGCCACACCCATTCATTTGTCTGTGGCTGCTAGAATGGCAGAGCTGAGAAGTTACAACCACATGGCTTCAGAGTCTAAAATATTTACTCTCCTGCCCTTTCCAGGAAACGTTTGCTGACCCCTGACATAGAGTCAAAATATTCAAAATGTACAAAATGTTCCCCATCAGCCCCAATATATATTTTTTGGGGAAAAAACAGCAAAATATAGAAAAATACAGAACTATGCATCCACCATTCAGAATTAACATTTCACCATTTGCTTGGAATTCATTTATAAGTAAAAGGCATAAAACTGTCCAACATTCCTTATGCTCCCTGTCCTTATTCTCTGCCCCTACTTCCATCTTTGTGGCAGATTGTCATGAATTTAATTTACACTCAATCCCCTTTGACCTTTTTAAAAAACACTATGTAAGCATGTGTCCATGAACAAGATAGACTATGTGGGGGTTTTAAAATACAAATTGTAGGGGTACCTGGGTGGCTCAGATGGTTAAAAGTCTGCCTTTGGCTCAGGTCATGATCTCAGGGTCCTGGGATTGAGCCCCACATCAGGCTCCCTGCTTGGCGGGGAGCCTGCTTCTCCCTCTCCCTCTACTGTTCCCCCTGCTTGTGCTCTCTCGCTCTCTCTGTCGAATAAATAAATAAAATCTTAAAAAAAAAAAATACAAATTGTACATCATATTGTATTTTGCAACTTGCTCTTTTACTCAGCATTCTGGTTTGGGGATCTTCCCGTGTGTGTGTACAAATAGAGCTAAGGTACTCCTTCGAACTATTCCATAGTATTCCATCAAATGGCCATTATACATTTCGTTTATCCATTCCCCCCATGAACATTGAGGAAGGTTGTTTCCGGGCTTTCACTATTACCAAAAAAAAAAGCATGAGCGGTGAGTCACACCAGAAATGGTGGTCATCCGGTTGGAAGCTCTGAATTGTCTGTGAGCACCCCTGCAGCACGGAAATACTAAACTGAGGGGGACTGGAAATCCACCCAGCACAAGAGGACTTTGAACCTTTAATTACTTTGGCCCCTGACTCCCCTCTGGACTCTTGATTCCCTTTCGTTTCCTTGGCAGGGTCAGCGAGACATCCCCTGGGTATCTTTTGGGTCAGGACTGCGTTTCAAAACCACCTAAGGTCGGCGGGTCAGGCAGCCTTTGAGGTCTCCTCTCTCCCTCCCCCTGCAGTGCCGTTACCCAGCTAGGGGACTAAACACACTCTTAAGGCTCCAGCAAAGGAGGACGCCCCAAAGGGGTAGAATGTTTGTGAAGAAGATGAAGATTTCCACAAAAAGCATCTAAGTAGTCTTTTTTTTTTTTTTTTTTTTTTTGCATCTAAGTGGTCTTGGGGAAAAGCCAGAACTTCACTGGGTTTCGTGCAGTTTGGTACATCCGGGTGGAGTGGGGGGTGGGAAAGGAACACCGTTGCCCAGCCTTTAGGGCGGGCCCTGAGCAGTGGTCAGTGGGGAAGCGGGTGAGGAAAGGGGTTTCCTCGAATGGGTGGTGACCCGAAATCCAGGCCGCATCCACCGCCCCGCGCCTGGTGCAGAGGGCGCAGCCCCGGGACGGAAGCCGGGCCGCTAGGCGGGACCCCGGCTGTCCCGCGGGTTGGGGAACTTTCCGCGACTCAGCCGCCGCCCTGCAGTCCTCGCGTTTGGCCAAACAAAGCGAGCGCTGCCGGCGCGTCCGGCCTGCCGGAGGGTGCCGCCGCCGCCGCGGGGAGAACCGGGGCAGGTGCGCGCCGCGGGCGGGGGCAAAGTTGCGGCGCAGCAACCCGCGCTCCGGCGCCCGTCGAGCGTCTCCCCTCCGAGCGGGTCGGCGGCCTCCTCCGACCGCTCCCGGCCCCGCCTCACTTCCCCTCGCCTCCGCCTCCTCCCCTTTCTTCTCCTTTTCCCCGCCTCGCGGCTACTTTCGCCTCCGCCGGCTCCCGCCTCCCTTCCCTCCCCGCCGCGGGGCCGAGCCGGCGGGGGCGCGCCGAGGGCGCGCCGAGGGCGGCTCCGCGCCGGGGTTTCCAGCGGCCGCGGCCAATCGTCGCGCAGCCCGCGGCGGCGTCGCGCCCCAGCCGAGACCGGGCGGCTCCTCCCGCCCCCCCGCCCAACCCCGCGCGCCCGCCGGGGCCGCGGAGAGGAGCGCGCGGCCGCGCTGAGCAGAGCGGAGCCGAGCCGGGGGCGCAGAGCGCGGGAGGCGGCGGCGGTGGCGCGGAGCCCAGGTGAGCTGACGGGAGCGGGGCCGCGGGCCGGGGAAGCAGCGCCGCAGCCCCGGGTGCCGTCGCCTTCTCGGGGCGCGGGGCCGCTGCCGGGATTGAAGACAAAGCCCTGAGGCCGGCCCCCGGTTCCCTCCACCGAGGGGACCCCACGTGCGCCGCCCCACGCCCCGCCACGTGGGGGGACCCGGCCCCCCGGCGCCCCTTCCCCCGCGTCCTCGAGCGCCTGGGGCCTTGGGGTGGCCTCCTTGGCTGGGCCGCGCCCGGCCGGGGGTGGGAGGGGCGGTCCCGGAGTTTGGAACCGATGTCACCCGGGGCCGGGGCAGTCAAGGATCTTGGAGGCGGCCTAGGCCCACCTTCTCGCGTTTGACAGGTGGGGAAAGCTACAGAGTGCAGGGAAGGAGAGGGCCACCGGACTCTGAGCACCCCACCCCCGCACCCCGCTTGTCTTGGGGGCAAACCCAGGCCCTGGTGGGTTGGACCAACACCAGGGGGCAGGAACCTGGATCAGCAGTTGCGGGGCCTGGGGACCTTTGCCTCCCTTAGTTGGCCCTCTGCCTCCGCCCTCCAGAACCTCGCTGGCTGGTCCTTTTGACCTAATTTACCTCCGGTCCACAGCACTCAGTGAGTGCAGAGAGGTGCCTTCACTGGCACCCTCTGCTTGACTCTTGGGGACGCGGGGAGTCTGGGCCCAGCCCCGCTAAGCGTTGGGTCTCGGTGCCTGGAATGCCACCCTATCCAGCCTCGAGCTCTTCCTGGCTCTCCCTCCCCCCCCCCCCCCCGCATTGCCCAGTTTGGGAAGCGGGATGTTTTCACAGCTCTGCCAGCCTCCCTGCTGCTCTCACTTGGCTGTGGGGAGGTTGCACTTTAGCCTCTCCTGTCTCCCTCAGAAGGTTGGGGCGGAGGGATGCCGTTTGGGGAGGGGGCGGGGGACTCAGTGCCCTCAGTAAGAGAGGGGCTCGCTGGCCTGGGGTGGGACATGTAGTGTCCACTTCCTTAAAGGTAACTTTAACCTTCCTCAATCTGGAAGTCCCTACAGTCCCAGAGATAGAAACTTCATGTACCCTAGAGTGGTACTGTCATTTACCACACCCCCTTGCCTAGCTCTGCCCCCAGGGGAGAGAGAAGAGGATAGCTCTCTGTCCCCATAGGCTCCCATGTTCTCAGGGGGAGGTAGGGGCAGCAACAAGGGGAGGGCTTTGGGGGAGTGATCCCCTGCCTCTCAAACCACCCCACAAAAACATGCAATTTAAGAATAAACAGTGTTCATGCTATTGCAAATGCAGCTTTGTGGTGAGCCCTGGCACCTCCTTCCAGATTGCTCATCATCAGCCCTTCCTATATAGAAAGCAGCTATTATAGTGAGAGCACAGGGTATTTTTGTAATAAAAAGTAATAGCCATCATTTGATGAGCCTCCAAACACTGTGCTATGTGTTGCATTTACTGTCTCATTTAATGCCTACCAAAATCCTAAGAGGCAGAGATTTTTATTCCCATTGTAGAGATGAGGAGGTCAAGGGTGGAAACAATGCTGCAGTGTTGCTAGGAGTTAGCCTCATTCTATAGAGGGATCAGAGAGGTTAAGCAGCTTGTCCAGGGTCACACAGCCAACCCAGGCATGTCAGGCTCTTGAGCCTATGCACTTGACCACCTCTCCTAGAGCAGGGTCCCTTGCAAGGCTGCCCTCAGCTTTTTGAGGGGCCCAAAATTGTTTACTAAGCCAGCTTAGGGGGACACAGATCTAAGCAGGCATGCTGCTGATGCTTGATGACTTGTCTTTGCTCCCAGGTTGTTAGTGGGCTAGTAGCCAAATTATTCACCAATAACTCTGCACTAGCTCTCATCAAGGGCAGTCCCACCTTCCTGGCAAGCATTTGGAAAAGTGCCTGGTGACTTTTGGTTGTCAAAGTGATGCTGAGCACTTCTGGCTTTGGTGGGTTGGAGCCAAGGATGCCAAATGTCCGGCAAGCAGGCCAGATCCATGCCAGGCAAAAAGAATTGTCCTGGCACCTGTTGAAAAACACCAGGAGGAATCAGTGTGCTAGGAATGAAGGAAGCAGAGGGCTGTGGAGTTTCTGGAGAAATCTCTTCTGGCCAGTATGAATCTAGGAGGCTCCCAGAAAGAGGTGGTGTTTGTGCTCAGCCTTGAGTAATGGGCTAAAAATAAATAAATAAATAAAAAATAAAAGGAGATTGCATGGGAGTAGAAGAAAAAGGGTCTGACCTAGTAGAGGGAACTTTCCGCACTAACTCAGAGTTCCCTCCTTGAGAGCCTCAACCTGGATCCAAGATGGGCTGCTGGGTGGGGAGAGACCTCTCTCGAGAGGAACTGGGTGGGGCAGGCCAAGCCTATTTTCAAGGCATTTTGGCTCAGATTTTAATGTGGGTTGCAGAGTCATCCTCATCCCATCATGAACTCATTTAATGGAAGGGCTCAGAGAGGCAAAGTACTATAACTTGTTTAGGGTCACTCGCAACCTTCCTCTCTGCATGCCACCTTCTGGTAGCTGTGGGAATCCTCGAGTTCTCCTTTCCTTTTCCAGTCCTGGAGATTTGGGGCAAATGCTATTTCAGATTGTCCTTTGAGTCAGAGGGCCTTGTGTTGCTATTTTTCCCCGGATATTGTGCTCTCCCAGTTAGCTCCTCCCCTTTGGGTTACAGGCCGGCGGGGGTGGGGGGGGCATGGGGTTCAGGCATGCCTGGCTCCAGGTTGCTGCCTTGGCCTTCTCCCTCATCTCTGCGCCTTCTTTCTTGGAAGTGAAGGAAATTGCATTCCTCTCTTGGAATGGCCTTTTCTTCTTTCAGAATGTGTTTGTTCCCTTGTTGACCTGTTAATATGTGACCTTTCACGTCTGGCTTCTCTTTCTTGGAGCATAAATGTTTCCCGAGGTTCATCCATGCTGTAGAACATCTCTGTGTTTCTCTACTATGGCTGAGTAGTATTCCCTTGTATGGATAGACCCCATTTTGTTTATCCATTCATCAGCTGGTGGACACTGGGTTGTTTACACCATGCACTTTGTGCATTCCTCTGCCTCTTCAGCGCCCAATTAATAAACCTCTGGGCATGAGACATTATTTTGTCACTCTGTTTGCAGAGAGAGGGTGATGGAAGGAAGGGTCTCTGAAATCAGTTGGGGAACGGTTCCCATGAACAGGGTTTTCAGGATTCCTTCCATCTTGCCCACTCTAGCTCCGCCACAAGAATCCTGCTTCCTTCCAAAGCCCAGTGCCTCCAGGGTCCATGCACGGGGGGACACGTGTGATTTTTCAGGGAGAGTGTGGATTTCCTTCCGTTCCATTTCTTCCGTCACGATGATTTGTTAGATGTAGGGCCTCATGTCATCTCTTGGCATGTATTTTGTGAGACTTTTTCCAGGTGAGTAAATCCACAAAGTAGAGAAAGCCTCACCAGACAGATGGAGCCCTAACCCGGTGGCCAGGCGTGGAGTCAGTGCAGTCTCCCAACGGCTTAGCCAGAAATGCCTACCGCGGAGGAAATCAGAAGTCTAGCAAACACTGACCTGGGAGGAAGCCCAGAAAAGAGCACCCCTTAGCCCCTTCCGTTTGACAGCTGAGTAGGTGGAACGCAGAGAGGAGGGGAGAACAGGGTCTTTGGGAGCATTGACTGTGAGCCAACTTTCATATAGAGGATGGACTCCAAAGCCATCCTCTGGCTAGGCCGCAGTGGCTCCATTTTACAGATAAGAAAATCAAGGCCCTGGCCCCTGGGATCTGTCTAGTTTCCTGGCCTACCTTCTAATCCTGAGCGCTCTAGTCTCCCTTGGCCTCCATATGCTGGCAGATGATACCCATTTTCTCATGGAATAGAAACCCTTTTCTCCAGGAGGGTATGGTTTTGCTCTCTGAAAAATAAGATTTTAAGTGATTATTTTTTTCTTTCTTCCCTGATTGGATCCCTTCCTCAACACAACCAAAAGTTGGTTATATTTCAAAGGAGGTGGGTGCTGTTGTTCATCAGGAAGACCACTGGCTCTGGCATTCCCTGCAGGGGGAAGTTAATGACCAAAATTGGGAAGGAGTGATTTCAGCTGTCCTTGTTTTCGGTTTCTGTCGTGTTGGTAGTGGTGCTGCTGAACTTTTTCTTCAATTATGAAACATTTTAAGCATAGAGAAAAGCCAAGTTTTGTTTTGTTTTTTTGACTGGCTCATGTGTTTTGGAAGGCCGGATGGAAACAGGGCAGAGCAAGGTGCCGTGTTTCACTTAGCGCTGGCTCTGGAACCCTGATGATATGTCACTGAACTGAACCCACACTTTTTGGGGGGCTGGTGACAAGCCCTGTCCTGGGAGCTGAGGGACGCTGGTACGGGGTCCCTGTCCCCGGAGAGCTCCCAGGTGGGTGGTTTCTGAACTCTTGGGGAGTGCTCTGGAAGAGATAAACTATTCTAGCATTTTCCCCTTTGAAAAGGAGAGAGAAAATTCCAAGAGTCTGTTTTACCCCCACCCCCACCCCATCCTGAAAGCTGCTGAGCAACTATTTTTATGTTGTCTCTTTTTATCCCGTTGGCTCTGTAAATAGTTGAGAGATGGCAGTTGCAGAGATAAAAATGCTTAACCCAACCTGGAGTGGAGAGAGGATGGTCCCGCAAGGAGATGCCCCCTCACCCCTCCCCGGCCAAGGTCTGGCCCCTCTGCCCACAGGGGCGTGAGGTAGGAGGTGAGTGGATGGGGGAAGGGGCATCGTGGGTGGTGTCTGAGATAAGCCTCTGCTGGAGAAGTTTAAATGGGGAATCAGTGGTTTGGATGGGGGCAGGGTGTGGAAGAAAGAATACCTCCCTTATGGGTTTTTACAAGTGCGTTAGGATTTTGCTTTTGAGGCTTCTGATGGAAAGAGATTTTATTTAAGTTCATCTCAGACAGTTCTCCCAGCTTCTGTGTCCAGGTGTGGGGGACAGGGTTGGTCCCCCTGGCTGGGGTTGCTTTGTGCTGGAGGTTGCGGAGGGAGGGAACTGGATTTAGCATCACCTCCAAACCGCAGGGAAGAGGGAAGGAGAAGGGCCGTGGGTGGGCAAGGCAGGGGTGCCTGTGGATTCCAGGCTGTCCCCCTCTATCTCCTACTTGCCGGGCTGCAGAATGTTGGAGTCCCAGTTTTTTCTTTCATTTGTTTCAAATTGTTACTTCTTTTCATTACAAACTGAAATTCCAGTTGTTTCCCTGCCTCGTCCTTTGGTTCAGTGAAAGATTCAGAGGGAGAGGGGGAAAGAAGTAAGATGGTTCCCACCTCCTTTCCAGATACCCCACGCACCTGCTCCGCACCCACCCACCCACTGACACTTCCTCCTCTTCAAGATGGGGGGCCATTGGGGCGCACCTGGCTTTAGATGCTTGGCTGTGTGAACTGGGCCCCCCTCTCCATACTTCCTTATTGACCAAACAATAGCCTCAGAGGAAGACACTTGAGCTTCTTGCTCAGTAACTGTTGTGGCCCCCAGGGGACATGGGGCTGCAGGGGTCAGGACCCCTGGTTCTCACCCTGGCCTAGCCCTGGACCTGCTAGGCTCCCTTGCGGAGGTCACCTCACCTCCCTGGGTGACTCCATCTGCAGCCCTGTGCCAAAGATGAAAGCCTCGGGAGCGTGCACAAATTCTTTTGACACATGTAAGCAAGGACATGAAATTCTATGCACACTTCGATTTAAATCTTGTGAAAAGTGATGCATGTGGACAAGAGTTAGAGAGGAAGATGAAAAGCGTAAAGTTAGCATGGTGGGATTAGAGATAAAAATTTTTGTTTTAATATAAATTCAAGCCAGTTGAGGGACTTGAACTTGTTAGCCATGGAAGTGCTTTCTTGGCAACAGCCTCCATTCGGGGAGCCTTTGCTGTATGCAGAAGGGACGTTCACTTGATCACCATGTCCCGCCTCTCCAGGAGCCTTTGGTTTAGTGTGATTGTGGGCAAGTCACTCGAACTCTCTGCCTCAGTGTCCTCACCAGTGAAATAAGCATGATAAGCGTACCTGACTCCAACATCCTGCAGCCCAGCAAGTAGGAGATAGAGGAGGCCAGCCTGGAATCCACAGGCACCCCTGCCTTGCCCACCCATGGCCCTTCTCCTTCCCTCTTCCCTGCTGTTCTGACAGTTAAATGAGATGATACATGCAGAGTACTCAGAATAGTGCCTGGCACTTGGCAAGAACTCCAGAGGGCTGGCTGCCATCTAACACCATCATAGCCCCCGCTATACTGACGCATTTCTTGTATCAAAGGTGCTGGTCACTTTCTTTTCTTCACTCTGTCCTGTTCATTAGCCCTTCCTTTCCCTATCCTTGATTTTTTTCCTTTAAGATTAAAGAGAGAAAAAAAAAAGACTTTGGAAGTTCTGGTTTCTGCCTGACTGTCACGGTGAAGGCTGTCTGGGTCACCAGGGGACCTGCAGCTGCCTGGCAGTTTAGCCTGGTTGGGAGCCTTACAGTGTAGGGAACTGTTGATCTGGCAGGAAGCTTAGTGGAGAAGTTTTCTGTTAATCAGTTCTGTGTCTTCTGTTAGTCAGGACTCTTGGTTATAAGTGACAGAAAACCAATCACAAACTAACTTAAGCAAAAATGGGCTCATATAGTTAGAAGCTTCTGGTGTATGTGGGCTTCAGGCATGGCTGGATCCAGGTACTCAAACAGTGTCTCTGGCCTCAGTTCTTCTCTTTCTGTTGCCTCTCTTCTCTCTCTGTCGACTTCATTCTAAGGGAGGGTTCTTCCCCAGCCCGTGATAACTCTAGAAATACATCCTTTTTGCTCCAAGTTCCACAGAAAGAGACCTTTTCAATACTTCTGCCAAATCCTAGAATAAAACTTGGTGGTCTGACTTGAGTCACACATCTACTCTTGAATCAAATCTCTTGACCAGAGCAATTCATGCCTCATTGACCAGGCTTAAGTCATATGGGAATCTCTGAAGTTGATGGTACAGACAGCACCATGGAGTCACCTTTCACAAGAAAGAATGGTTTCCCAGATGTAAAGCAAGCTGCTGTTACTAGACTAAAGGAACATAGATTCTAAGCCAGCTGAAGAAAACTTCTGAGCAGCCTTGGGATGAGTGATAAAAACAACGGCCTCAAGCCAATATTTACTGAGTGCCAGCAGCGTTCTGGAAAGTTCTAGGTCCTGGAGTTGATCAGTAAACAAGAAGGGCAAAGCCACGGCTCTCACAAGTTAAGTCAGGGTGATGTCTCCACTCCCAAATCCTATGCATTTCTTTTCTGACCACCCTAGGACCCCATGTCTTCATACTTCCCTCTCAAGCAAATTGAGGTCTTAGGAAGTCAGAGGAATGGGCTGTGTGCTCCCCTTTGCTAGAGATTTTGCCCAGCCTGGACTTTATTTAGGATGTAATATGTGGTCCTTGCAAGGCTGTACTTGTAATTTTTAGCCCCTTCTCGAAAAACTCAGACCAATTTTAGCTTTTCCTGTGGAACCACTGCTTAGCTTGGGGCAAATCAGTAGATCTTCCTAAACGTTCATTTTCTCATTGGTGACTTGAAATGGTTGGATCAGGTGACCCTCGATGTGTGCCCTTATTTAGCACTGACATCCGACACATCTCCAAGCAGGGCCTGGAGGGGTGAGACAGGGCAGGGGCTGTGGAGAAAGGGGGCGGGCGTGTGACGGGCACTCGGCCCGCCCTCGGTGTTGGGGAGGCAAGGGGGGGCAGCGAGGACTGTAGCACGCGGGCAACTGTATCTCCTGTCTGAAGCTGCAGTGAGCTGTTGCCAGGAGAGAATACAGGCCCAGTGCTGTTGGAATGTCCAGTACCTCCAGAGACTCTGGAAATTTTGCCTTTTATCTGAAATGTCCCGGCTTTGACTTCTCATTCAAATGGTTTTATTTATTTTTTTATTTTATTTTATTTTTAGATTTTATTTATTTATTTGAGACAGAGAGAATGAGAGAGACAGAGAGCATTTTTTTTTAAAGATTTTATTTATTTATTTGAGAGAGAGAGAACCAGAGAGCACATGAGAGGGGGGAGGGTCAGAGGGAGAAGCAGACTCCCTGCCGAGCAGGGAGCCCGATGCGGGACTCGATCCAGGGACTCCAGGATCATGACCTGAGCTGAAGGCAGTCGCTTAACCGACTGAGCCACCCAGGCGCCCCTCATTCAAATGGTTTTAGACACAGGGTAGGCCAAGCAAAATATGTTGGTGGCCAGTTGTCACCCGAGAGTCACCATTTGCCACCCTTTTGCTCTCGGGACTGTGATGGGGACGGGGTCTGTGCACGCTAAGCTAAAACGGGCATTATCCCTCCTGCCGTCTGCCAAGGGGGGGGCCTTTGTCTCTGGGGAGACGGTCCGTTTCCATGCCTCCAAACAAAGAGTGCTCAAGGAGAGACATTTGTAAGGGTTGGTCTCACTGAACTGGTAAGACTGTTTGGCTGGGCCAGGGCTGGAATCTGGAGTGTTCCTGCTGGCATCAAACCTTAGCCCTGTGTTGGCCAGTCCTGCCGAGCCCCCCAGGTCTCCGCTTCTGTTGGGAAACACCTCTGAATTGTGGCCTGGGAGGCAGCCGGCTGCTCTGGGTGGGCGGGAGCTGTGTTAGTTTGCTAGGGCTAACTGCTGTGACCACAGGTGAAGCACAGACTGGGGGGCTTCACCAGCAGAACTGTATTGTTTCACAGTTGCGGAGGCCAGAAGCCTTCGATCCAGCTCCCTCCCGGCTTCTGCTGGCTTGCTGGCCATCTTTCGCATTCCTTGGCTCGACGGGGTAGCACCAGATCTCTGCTTCCACGTTCCCATGTGTTCTTCCCTGTGTGGGTTTGTCTCTGGGTCCAGATTTTCCCCGTTTTATAAGGACACCAGTCATATTTGATTAGGACCCACCCTAGTGACCTCACTGTAACTTGATGACCTCTGTAAAGACCATCTGTTCCAAATCAAGTTACATTCTGAGGTCCCAGGGTTATGACTCCAGCATATCTTTTTTTTGGGGGGGGGGGCACAATTCAATCTATAACAGGTGCCTAGTGGGGTCCCTGGAACTCTACCCTGGGTTGCCCTTTGTGTTCTCCATCAACTTCCTACAAAGCTCTTGTGCTCCAGCCCCTCCAGCTTCCTTTCCGCACCCCCTCCGTGCACTCACGCTCACACTCACATGCCTTCAGTCTGGGGAGGAGGGGGTGGTGCTTCTTTCTGTTCTCTCCACTCTCCCACATCTTTCCTGCCTCGGGGCCTTCTCAGAAGCTCACTTCTCCTAGAACAAGTTCCTGCCCCCTCAACACCTACGCACCCTGTAGGTCTCAGCCTAAATATAATTTCCTCAAGGGAGGCCTTCCTTGACCCGTCCCCCATTCTGATCTAAAGTGGGACCCTCTGTTCTGTCTCTCTCTCTTTTTTTAAATTAATTAATGTATTTTTTGAGAGAGAGAGTGTGAGCAGGGAGAGGGGCACTAGGGGGGAGAGAGAGAACCCTCAAGCAGACTCCCCTGAGCATGGAGCCCAATGTGGGGCTCAGTCCCAGGACCCTGAGATCATGACTTGAGCCAAAATCAAGACTGGGCTGCTGAAGCAGCTGAGCCGTCCAGGCATCTCCCCTGTCTTCCCCTTTATCTTGTCCTGGTTCCTCCTCACTTCTACAGTCATTTGTGTACCTCCTTTTTTTTTTTAAAGATTTTATTTTTATTTATTTTACAGAGAGGGAGGGAAAGAGAGAGAGAGGGATCTCGAGTGAAAGAGCGTGAGTGCAAGCAGGGGGAGGGGCAGAAGGAGAGGGAGAGAATCTCAAGCAGACTCCCCACTGAGCACAGATCCAATGAGGGGCTTGATCTCACTACCCTGAGACCATGACCTGAGCGGAAACCGAGAGTCAGACACTGAACTGACAGAGCCACCCAGGCGCCCCATGTACCTACTTTTAAGAAATCACATCTGGGGGCACCTGGGTGGCTCAATCGTTGAGCGTCTGCCTTCGGCTCAGGTCATGATCCCAGGGTCCTGGGATCGAGCCCTGCATCAGGCTCCCTGCTCCGCAGGAAGCCAGCTTCTCCCTCTCCCACTCCCACTGCTTGTGTTCCCTCTCTTGCTGTATCTCTCTCTGTCAAATAAATAAAATCTTTAAAAAAAAAAAAAAAAGAAATCACATCTGTTTTGTTTACCCGACACATAGTAGGTCCTCAGTAATTACCTAAAGGAACAAATGTGTGAGTGAATTTCCTTTAGGACCTCCCTGGGCCTCAGTTTACCCATGTAAAAGAGGATGTGTCTGGCCAAGCCTGTTATCCCAGGGAGGACATCGTCCCTGGCATTGGCAGCATCCTTGCAGCTACCTGGGGCCCCTTTGTTATCCCGTGGTGCCTGGGAGCTCGGGGAACCCCTTGCACGGTGTGTCTTGGGTTGGGATATGTCCCTGGCACACTTGCTGGCTGCTTGCTGGCTGGGCTCGTATGGTGCCTCTGCATTTGGGGAGCAGGCGCAGGTTGGAAATAGCCCCTAGGAAATGGGAACACGCTTCCTAGAGGTTGGTACCCCTTGGCTTCCTGGCAGAGGAAGGAGCACTTCCCTTCATCCTGGCTCGGAGCCTGGTCCATCTGCTTCAGGAAGGGTCTGGTTGTTCTGTTGAGCCACCCTGTGAGAGGTGGGGGAGCTTGGGGCTGCCAGCCCTGGGGGGATGGGGGAGCCTTCAGGGGAAGGGAGAGGACACAGGAGAGGCTCTGGGGAGAGGGCTCTTGGCGTTTTTGTCAAACCCAAGCAGTTTTGCAGAAAGGGGCCCCCCAATCCCCCAGTGGCATGCTCAGCTGTCCCTCCCTTGCAGAGGGCCTGTGGGGATCAAATGACCCAGATGGAATGGTTAGCCATGCTTGGTGCATGGTAAGTGCTCAGTTGGTTTTTAGCTATTGCTGTTGTTATGCAAACCATTGTCTTTGTATGACTTTTTTTTTTTGTCCTCCTGGGCAGAGTGTTGATAGGTTTCATCAAATCCTTATGGAGCCTGTGACCTTGTAGGGTCTATGGCCCCAGAACCATCAGAACCCTGGCTTGGACTCTGTAGGGGTTAGTGGTGGAAGATTGCCCTCCCCTCAGGCAGAATGGCCGTCTTGCCTGTCAAGCCTCGCTGGAGACCAGGGGGCTCCAGGTGGTCTCGAGGCATTGAGGTCTGGGCCTTCTTTCCTGAGACCTGGACACACTTGCCCCTCCAGCACAGAGGCCTTCATTTCCGTCCTGCCTCCTCCAGACCTCAAGGGCCAAGGCCCTGGCCAGACGCCAGCTTGTCAAGGAGACTGATTAAAAGCAGCTTTGCTGGGGGTGGATGGCTTGGTGTCCTTGGCCTGGAGTGAAGATCGATAAGCAATTGTTTTTTTCTTGGCAAGAAAAAAATTCTCCATTAACTTTCTCAGGTGCTGCCAGACTAGTTTTCTTTTCAGGAACTCTGCAGCCCTGTCAGAGGCGGCTCTGGGAAGGAGGACAGGCCACTGGAGCTAACCCCCTGCCCTGGGGGCGGCAGCCCCTATGGCCAGAGCGATGGAACCCACACGAGAGCAGGTTGGCTGGCTTGGACATCAGTACCTCATAGGAACATTCTGGAACCCAGCCTGGCAGGTAGTAGGCATTCGATAGGTAATTGTTGAAAGAATAGCTTTTTGAGCATGTAACCATGTACCAGACATGATACTGCGTGCTTAGCTCATGTAATCCTCATGACTGTTGGGTGAATGCCCATTTTATAGATAAGAAAACTGAGGCTGAGGGAGGCTAAGTCATTTGTATGTGGTTAGTCCAAGCAATGGAGCTTCAAGGGCCCTGCTTTTCCTTTCTTGGGGGATGTGTAACATAACAAGCTGGGCCGCAGAGAACCTTGAACTTGGGTTGGATTCTTTCAGTGATCGGGACACACAGCCAGGAACACACTTCATGATTTCTTTCTCAGACACAGTAAGGGTGGGAGAGGAATAGGAGTGGGACCAGCTGTCTCCTCCTCCTCCTCTTGCCTCAGCCTTCTAGGTTTATTATCCTAACTCCTACCATGGTTACAGTTACCTTCTTTCTTTTAAGAATTCACTTCTGGGGGCGCCTGGCTGGCTCAGTCGGTAGAGCGAGCGACTCTTGATCTCAGGGTTGTGAGTTTGAGCCCCACGTTGAGTGTAGAGATTACTTAAAAATAAAATCTTTTTTTTTTTTTAATTTTATCTATTTATTTGAGAGAGAGAGGGTGCACGTATATGCGCGCACGCACGCGCACACACACGCACGCAGGAGCAGGTGGAGGGGCAGACTCCCCAGTGAGCAGGGAGCCCGACAGGGGGCTTGATCCCAGGACCCTAGGATCATGACCTGAGCTGAAGGCAGATGCTTAACTGACTGAGCCACCCAGGTGCCCCCAAAATAAAATGTTAAAAAAAAAAAAGAATTCATTTCTGAAGAGTTACTATTTGCACATGGTACCCAGTGGAAAGTTAGTTCTTCCCACCCTGTCCCCCTACTTCTGCAAACCACTTGTTTTCTCTGGAGGCCACTGTTAACCATTTTCTTTCTTTCTTTCTTTCTTTCTTTTTTTTTTTTAAGATTTTATTTATTTATTTTGAGAGAGAGAGAATGAGAGACAGAGAGTATGAGAGGGAAGAGGGTCAGAGGGAGAAGCAGACTCCCCACTGAGCAGGGAGCCCGATGCGGGACTCGATCCCGGGACTCCAGGATCATGACCTGAGCCGAAGGCAGTCGCTTAACCAACTGAGCCACCCAGGTGCCCCTCTTTTTTTTTTTTTTTTAAAGATTTTATTTATTTATTTGACAGCGAGAGAGGGAACACAAGCAGGGGGAGTGGGAGAGGGAGAAGCAGGCTTCCCGCCAAGCAGGGAGCCCGATGCGGGGCTCGATCCCAGGACCCTGGGATCATGACCTGAGCTGAAGGCAGATGCTTAACGACTGAGCCACCCAGGCGCCCCTAACCATTTTCTTGTATATCTTTACGGAAATATGCTGTTGCATATACAGTTACTTCACATGTATGGTCTTTTTCCCTCTATGCCAAAACAGCAACATACTAATGCTTTGGTTTTGTCCATGTAACAGTGTGCCTTAGAGCTAATTCATATCAGGCTGTGTAGAGTCACCTCTTTTAAAATAAAGGCATGGTTTTCTCCTGGGATACATGTACCTAATCTTATTTACTCAGTCCCCTGTGGATGGTCATTTCAAACCACACTATCAAAATACATCATTTTTTATATGTGTGAGGTTGTCTTCTGTGGGATAAATACTCAGGTGTGGAATTGCTAAGTCAAAGGTATGTGCATTTGGAATTTTGTCAGATATTGGTGAGTTTCCTTTCATGAGGATGGTACCAATTCATGCTACCCATAGCCTCACCAAAATAGTGCTATGATGATACTTTTCGTCGTCGTCAATCTGATAGTTGAAAAAGTAGTAATTCCTTATAGTTTTATTATTATTATTATTTTCTTAATTTTGGTAAGATATACATAACACAAAATTTACCACTTTCACCATTTTTAGGTGTACGGCTCAGTGGCATTAATGACGTTCACAGTCTTGTTCAACCATCACCATTGTCTATTTTCCAGGACTTTTTCGTCACTCCACACTGAACTCTGTACCCCCCCTTTTTTTTTTAAGATTTTATTTATTTGATAGAGAGAGAGGGAACACAAGCAGGGGGGAGTGGGAGAGGTAGAGGGAGAGGCAGGCTCCCCGCTGAGCAGGGAGCCCAATGCGGGGCTCGACCCCAGGACCCCGGGATCATGACTTGAGCTGAAGGCAGACGCTTAACCAACTGAGCCACCCAGGCGCCCTGAACTCTGTACCCCTTAAACAGTGACTCCCTGTTCCTCTCTCCCTGAGGAGAGAGGTACCCTCTCTCTTCTGTCTGTATGATGTTGTCTATTCTAGGTCCCTCATATCATTGCAGTCATATGGTATTTGTCCTTTAATATTTGGCTTGTTTCACTTAGCATGTTTTCAGAGTTCATCCATGGGTGTAGCATGTGTTGGAACTTCATTCCTTTTTATGGCTGAATAATACTCCATCATATGGATAGAACACATTCTTTTATCCATTCACAGTTGATGGACACTTGGGTTGTTTCCACCTTTTGACTGTGCATAGTGCTGTCAGGAGCAAGGGTGTATTTGTAGCTATTTGGATCCCTTACTTAATTCTCCTGGATACATACCTGGGAAAGGAATTGCTGGATCCTGTGGTCATTCTGCAATTAACTTTTTGAGGACCCACCAGACCATTTCACTGTAGTTTAAATTTGCCCTTCTCTAACCTAGCTGAGGCTGAGCATCTTGTCCCATGATGGCTTTCTTTGTCACTCTTTTACCGTGAACTCCTTGTTCATAAACTATACCTAGGATGCTGCAATGATTTTGTTAATGCTTTTCCCATTGATCTTTCCCTCCTCCACAAGAGCACAGACCCCATCCACCTAGGTTACTGTCCAGATTGCCGGACACAGAAGCAAGCTGTTCCATAAATACTTCTTTTTTTTAAAAGATTTTATTTATTTATTTGAGAGAGAGAATGAGATAGAGAGAGAGAGCATGAGAGGGGGGAGGGTCAGAGAGAGAGGCAGACTCCCTGATGAGCAGGGAGCCCGACGTGGGACTCGATCCCGGGACTCCAGGATCATGACCTGAGCCGAAGGCAGTCGCTTAACCAACTGAGCCACCCAGGCGCCCCATAAATACTTCTTACAGGACTATCCCAAGAAGGCAAGTGGCATTTGTCTGTCCCTCACCCAACTCCTCCAGGAAGCACACTGGCTTTCTGCTCCCATCTGCACCTTCCTCCCTATCCCCTCACTGCCACATAGCGTCATAAAGAGATACCCTCTTATTCATTCATAAAATCTCTCTACTCAGCGCCACTGTTTGCCTGGCACCTTTGTGATGTGGGTGATCAGTCTGGAGCTGCCACCATTAGGATGTACTCCCTGAATCCTAGTGGCACCTGTGACATTTGTCCAGCAGAATTTGTCAAACACATGGACCAAAGGTTAATGATCTGTCCCAGAGACGGAAGGAATTGACAGTCGAAGGAAGTGCCAACTTTTTTTTTTTCTTAATTCACATAACACGAACTTCGCCGCTTAAAAATGAACCCTTCAGCAGCACTTAGTACATTGACAGTTTTGTGCCGTCACCTCGTCTGTTTAATTCCAGAACGTGTTCATCACCCCAGGAGACCCGTACCCATTAGTAGTCACTCCCATTCTCCCCAACACCTCCTCAGTCCTAGGCAACGACTAATCTACTTTCTGTTTCTATGGATTTGCCTATTCTAGAAATTTCAGTTAAAGAGAATTATACATACATGATCTTTGGGGTCTGGCTTCCTTCACTTAGCATGATGTTTTTGAGGTTCGTTCGGACTGTAAAAGGTGTCAGTACTTTATTCCTTTAATGGCTGAATAATACTCCATTGTGTGGTTAGACCACATTCTGCTTATCCATTCAGCTGTTGATGGACATGGAGGTTGTTTTCCCTTTTGGCTATGGTGAATAGTGCTATTCATGTGTGTACCTAGAAACACTTGCTGGGTCATGTGGTCATTCTCTGTCTAGGCTTTTTGAGGAACGCCTTGAAGAACTATTTGACGTCAACCTTTTTTTTCTTTTCACTCCTATTGTGGGGCTTGAACTCACGACCCTGAGATCAAGAGTTGCATGCTCTACCAGCTGAGCCAGCCAGGTGCTCCGATGTCAACCTTCCACTTCATGTTTGCCTTTTGCCTGGCAGGCACCAGCTAGTGTGCTGAACTAGGAAAACATGAAATAATAAATAGGTAAAAAAAAAAAGTGGTGGTGGTGGGGTGGGGGGAAACAGGCAATTCTAGGCCCAAATCCCAGTTTAGCAACAAGCGGCTTGAGCTGGAAGTAGCTGCCGCCTCTGTAGGGGGCAGGCTTACTCTATTTTGGGGTTTTCTCATACTTGGTTCCTACAGAGATGGAGTTTGGATTTCGTCTGTGTGTGAGGAGGGGCTTTTCAAATAAGGAAATGTGGAGTAGGCTCTTCTGTATAGACTTAAGATCATTATCACATCATGTTTTGCAAGATTTTTTTTTTTTTAAAGATTTTATTTATTTATTTGAGAGAGAGAGAATGAGAGACAGAGATACGAGAGGGAAGAGGGTCAGAGGGAGAAGCAGACCCCCTGCCGAGCAGGGAGCCCGAGTTGGGACTCGATCCCAGGACTCCAGGATCGTGACCTGAGCGGAGGGCAGTCGCTTAACCAACTGAGCCACCCAGGCGCCCCCATGTTTTGCAAGATTTTTTAAGGCTGTCCACAGGAGGCGGGAAGGAGGTCCCCGCGGTGCCCGGGGGCAGCCCGCTTCCCCTGTCCTGCCCGCAGTGGGCGGCTGACCCTTCCTCTCTCCGCAGGTGGCCCTGCTGCCGGATGGGAGTGCCCGGGCGCGCGCACCATGTCATCATGCGTCTCTAGCCAGCCCAGCAGCGACCCGGCCGCCCTCCAGGATGAGCTGGGGGGCGGCGGCGGCAGCGAAGGCCAGAAGCCCTGTGAGGCCCTGCAGGGCCTCTCGTCCCTGAGCATCCGGCTGGGCATGGAGTCCTTCATCGTGGTCACCGAGTGTGAGCCGGGCTGCGCAGTGGACCGCGGCCCGGCCCGGGACCGGCCCCAGGAGGCCGATGGCCGAGAGGGACCCCTCGACGCCTCCGCCTCCGGGCCCCAGGCCCGGCCCCAGCTGTGCAGTCGCAAGCTCTCCCTGCAGGAGCGGTCCCAGCTGGATGCGAACGGACGCTGCGTCTACGCGGCCCTGCCCCACTCGCCGGTGGGCTCCCCGCAGTCCTCGCCGCGGCTGCCCCGGCGGCCCACCGTGGAGTCCCACCATGTCTCCATCACTGGCATGCAGGTGTGTGAGCTGGCCGAGCCCGCGCGGTCCTCTGTTAGGTGGCGTCCATTTGGGACGTGACCCTAGGAACCCCAGGTGGGGTGGGAAGTGAGGGGGGAAGAGGAGGAGGTCTACAAGGGTGCCGGGGGGAACTGGTTGCCGCCATGCGCAACTGGGGCTCCATCTCTGGGGAACCCTGTTTGACAGTGTAGAAAGTCCTGTACCTCAGAGTTATCCGGCCGGAGGGCCAAGGGAGCTGGGCCTCTCATACCAACTCCTGGCAGTTGCTGGTGGGGGCTTCTGGGGGCAGGTGACCTGCCCTGAGAGTGGGCACAGCAGCTCTGGGGCCACAGAGAGCGGCCAGCCGAGATGCAGGCACTGGTGGATGGAGTTGTGCGGGGCTGGCGGTCAGTGAGAAGCCTCCCAGCCCAGCAGCAGGGCACCAGGCACGGCTCTCAGCCCTCGGTGTGCATTTCTCTTTTGATCCTTACTGAAAACTTCTGGGAGGTAGGTTAGAACTCAGAGCAGCACTAGGGCACACTGGGCCTGAGTGATCTGCCCCCGCCCCCTCTCCCGCCCCATCTCCTGCCTTTCTGCTGCCGGCTCACAGGGCTCCATCCACATTGCCTTCTTTGTATTCCTCAGATATTCACGCTCATTCCCTCCATTAGGCCTTTACCCCTGCTGTCCTCTGTGCTTGGACCCCCCCTTCTGGCCCCCCTGTCTTTGCAGGTCTGTCTCCCAACTCAAATGTCTCCTCCTCTGAAGGGCCTCTCAGACTACCCTCTGTAAGCGGCCTCAGCCCTCAGCCCCTCTCCCCTGACACCCATCACCATCTGATTATCTGTGTGTCTGTTGAGTTGTTTTTGGCCTGTCTCCCCAGCTAGAATGTAAGCTCAGAAGGAACAGTCCTGTCACCATCATGTTCCCGGCACCCAGTGCACATAGTAGGAACACAAAAATATTTGTTGAAGGAATGAATGAATTTAATTGGGAGAAGCATGGATATCAAGAATGGCTTTCTAAAGGGGCCGGTATTTAACTATATTTTGAGGGCTAGGTAGGATTTTCATAATTGGAGATGGGTACACACAGAGAGTTCACTGCAGGGGAATGCACAGCGTGAGCAAAGGCCCAGGGGTAGAAGTCAGGGTGTGGGGGGAAGGGCAGTCAGGGGTTCAGCTAGCTGAAGAATAGGGCCCATGTGGGGAGCACTGCGGCAACAGGGCTAGAGGGAGAGTTTGGGTTTATTTCAGTTAGAGTTGAGTCAGCCTAGAGAAATAGAGACACACCACCCTTCACCACAGAAGTGGCTTTAACACAATAGGGCTTATTTATCATGTAAAATAAATCTGGAGGTAGGCTTTTGGGACCTGTGTGGTGGTCCTGTTGTTGTTGTTGTCCTTAAAACCTCATGGTCTCAAGATGGCTGCTGTGACTGTAGCCCTCACAGCTTCATTCCAGACAGGAAGAAGGAATAGGGAAGAAGAGCAAAAGTCATCTGCTGTCTAAGTCAGTCCTTTTTCCTGGAAACTCTACCCAACAACTTCTGCCTACTCCCGCTACCCAGAACATAGACAATGTGGCCACCCCTAGCTGTAAGAGAGGCTGGGAAATGCAGTTTTCCAGCCTGGTACATTGCCACCCAGCTATCCATTTATAAGGAAGAAAGGGGAGCCTGGTATTTGGTTGGCAATTAGGTGACTCTGCCAAGGTCAGAGGAGTGGAGTCAGGACTTGACCCTGGAAGCATCAGGGCCTGATGGGATCAGAGTGGAATCTGGAAGATGAATTCAGCAGCGTTTGGGGCTTAGATTAGGGGCAGTGAGACCCCTTAGGACAACTCTGCAGGGCCCCACTTCAGCCTGTCCCATCCCTCTAGGACTCATGGGAATACAGTCAACACTGGAAAGAAACAGAGGAAGCAACCTAGTGGTGAAGGGAGGGCTCTGTGAGCCGAGGAGTGCTATACAGCAGGTCAAAAGACGCAGGTCGGTGTGTACACTCAGACATGTAACTGTCTCCAGTGACGTTGAGAGAGAAATGATCTAGTGTGACATCATTTTTGCCTCCCAAACCCCATCCCAAAACGATGCTCTGTATTTTCAACAGGTGCATGTATGCTTGCATTTACATAGAGAAAGGCCTGGAAGTTTATGCACCAAACCGATGTCAAGGTTCGGGGAAAGGGTTAGAATTGGGATGGGGGGTTCAAGGGAAGTGTTGGGCTTATCTGTAACACTGGAAGTGTTATTTTCTATCATGTTTCTTTTCCCAGTTTTACTTCTTGTATCACCTAACATTTCCTCCCTAATATGTTGAGGTATAATTGAAGTAAAACAAAGTGCACATATTTCAAGTGTACAATATGATCAGTGCTGATATATGCATACGTCTGTGAAACCATGGCCCCAGTCAGGATCACAAACCTTCCCCATACACCCGACGGCACATCCTCCCCCTTCTTCCCCTTTCCCAGGTAACCGCTGACCTGCTTTTTAGCATTGTAGATTAGTTTGCAAGTTCAAGAACCTTACGTAAGTGGAATCATCTAGTATGTACTCTTTTTTGGGCTTAGCTTCTTTGACGGCATGATGATTTCGAGATTTGTCCGTGTTGTTGCATGCTTCCTTTTTACGGCTAACTAGCACTCCGTTGTCTGCAATGGACCACTGTTTGTTGACCACTGTTTATCTGTCAGTGGGCGTTTGAGTTGTTTCCAGTGTTTTGACTATTACACATGAAGCTCTTTCGAACATTTGTCTGCAAGTCTTTGCACGGACACGAGTTTTCACACCTCTTAGATGAACAGCTAGGAGCAGAATGGTTATGTCCTGGAGGAGGTGTTTGTTAAGAAACTGCCCAACTGTTTTCCGAAGAGGCTGCACCATTTTAAATTCCTACCAGCAGTGTGCAAAGCTTCTCCATGCCCTACATTATTCTGACAACACTTGGTATGGTCAGTCTTGGATTTTAGCCAAGCTAATGGGTGTGGTTTTAATTTACATTTCCCCCATGATTCATGATGTTGAGCCTCCTTTTTTATTTTGAGCCTCTTTTCATGTGCTTACTGATCATTTGTATATCTTCATTTTTAAGATGAGGGTGTTGTTATTAATGAGTTATAAGAGTTCTTTATCTGTCTGGATGCCAGTCTGATGTGTTGAAATAGTTTCTCTCAGGCTGTGGCTTACCTTTTGTTTCCTTAATAGTGAGTGTCTCGAAGAGCAAAAGTTTTTTTGTTGTTGTTGTTTTTTTTTCAAAGAGCAAAGGTTTTAATTTTGATGAAATCCAGTTTATCACTTGTTGCCTTTTATATCTTGTACTTTTGTACAAAAAGGACCTTTGAGAAACCGTTAAGAAACCATTGTCAGCCTCACGGTCAGATATTCTCTCCTTTATGTCACTTTATGTTTTTATAGGACAGCATAGTCCTTAGATAGGATTACTTGTTTAATTTAAAATCAACATTGAGAACACCTCTTAAAAATGGGTATTAAGGGGGCGCCTGGGTGGCTCAGATGGTTAAGCGTCTGCCTTCGGCTCAGGTCATGATCCCAGAGTCCTGGGATTGAGCCCCACATCGGGCTCCTTGTTGAGCGGAGAGCCTGCTTCTCCCTCTCCCTCTCCCTCTGCCTGCTGCTTCCCCTGCTTGTACACTCTCTCTCTCTGTCAAAAATAAATACAATCTTTAAAAAAATGGGTATTAAAAGAGTACATACTGTATGATCACCTTTTTGCAATGTACAAAAACTCTGCTGTTAGAAGTCAGGGTAGTGGTCACCCTGGGAGATGCTTCTAGGGGGCTGGGAAAATTCTCTTTCCTGATTTGGGTCCTGGTTCATGTGTTTGTTTTGTGAAAAACATATTGAGGTGCAAACTTACAATTCATATACTGTGTGTTTCTACTTAACTTTCCAGGATTGTGTACAGCTGAATCAGTACACGCTGAAGGATGAAATTGGAAAGGTAAATATCCCAGGAGCCAGGCTGGTTTTCTACATCTACCAAGAAATGTCTCAGATACAGTGGAGGGAACCTGCTAGAGCTGGGAGTGGGAAGAAGTCCTTGGAGGCGAGATTGTGGGGGAGGGTTTTGTCATCAGTGGTCCATCTGGTTTATTGTCTTTCTACATCATAATATTAATGTGTTTCCACAAAAGCTCAGACAGCTTCGAGGGAATTCCATATCACCAACATTAGTGGGTTTTTTTTTTCCCCTCTAAGGTACTCTCACATCTATTTTTGCTTTTATTTCAGCCAATGGGCAATATCTTTGCAGGGGTCAAAAATTCAAATGCCAGTAGAAAGCAAGTGAGTAATATAAATGAGCAAAGCATGCTAGGTCTAAGGCAGTAGGGAGTGGTGAGGACTGTGGCAAACTGTTAACATGTAGAAATGATTATGGGTCCATAATGGACAGATCTGATTTTTTTCAAAAGAAGCTGAGATTTTAGATTTTATATCTGATCTTTCTGTTTTTAAATGTTGGCAGCTAATTCAAACTTTCTAAAAACTGCAGATGCAATAAAATGTAATTGCAGAGCGGATTTGGCCATTTGGCCGCTGATTTGCAGCCCCTGTATTAGGATCCTCATTTTGCAGATTGTAACTTCTGGATAGTATGTCATGGGCATCTCCCTTTATCCAGGGCTCCTATGGTGTGGTCAAGTTGGCCTACAATGAAAATGACAATACCTATTACGTGAGTATCCATGTCCCCTTCCCTGCCCTCACCATTGTCCAAAGCAAAAGCCTCCTTTCCAGAACTTGGTTTCCTGGAAGATTTTCTTCGCTGTTGTCTCATTTTATTCTTAAGTCATTTCATTTCGTGCATTAGGAAGGAAGTGGTGTTCCCATTATATGGATGTGGAAATGGGGAGGCAAAGTGATTGGCTCAGAAAGAAAATGTGTAAATTCAGTAAATGTCTCATAGCCTTACTCTGGGCTACCATTTCTACATCCTTCATAGCACCAAGAACCACGTGGTAGTGAGACAAATTGCCCTTGTAGCTGAGGCTTTGGGGTCAGTCCGGTGTGGGTTCAAATTCTGGCTCTCCCATCTGCCAACTGTGTGTCCTTGGCCAAGTGACATAACACCTAAGCCTCAGTTTCCCCATGTGTAGCACAGCCTGTCCCTCGTCCATCACTCCAGCTCACTAGTGTCTTGATTCACTTGTATCAAGTCCCAAGGCTTGTGGTCCCAGCTAGGAAAGAGGACCAGGAACCTCAGAAGCACCCTCAGGGCTGGGGGGACCCTGGCAGTCCAGCCCCCAGGCCACCTGCAGCTGCTTGACCCACTCTGATGATGAAGCACTCACTACATTGTCCTGAGGCTGCCAGGAAGCCAAGAGCTTTGGCTGTCCTAGGAGTGGAGGGAACTCTCCCTCCTCCTTCCTCTCCATTTTAACCGAGATGTGGGGTTTTTTCTCCCATAGGCGATGAAGGTGCTGTCCAAAAAGAAGCTGATCCGACAGGCGGGCTTTCCACGTGAGTTTGGTGGGCCTTTGTTCTTAGGTGCAGGGCTGGGGCACGACAAAGAAGATCCCACTGAATGGTGTCCCCTGCAGAGTGCCCGGGTAGAGGCCTTGAAGACTCCTGTCACTATGGCCTGGGGTATGGCGTGGGAAGGAGGGGACAGAAAGCTGAGCAAGGGGGCTGGGTCTCCAGCCTCACTGATTTTCAGCAGCAGAAGAGACAGATGAGAGGAGCAAGCTACTTATGGCCCCTGGTGGCATCAGCCACTCCAGCTCTGCCGAGACCCCCCTCACTTGCATTGCCCCCCCATTTGCAGAGGAAAAGCTTTTTGCCCTGACCTTGGGATGGTCTGTGTCTCCTCCAGGTCGCCCCCCGCCCCGAGGCACTCGGCCAGCCCCTGGAGGCTGCATCCAGCCTAGGGGCCCCATTGAGCAGGTGTACCAGGAAATCGCCATCCTCAAGAAGCTAGACCACCCCAATGTGGTGAAGCTGGTGGAGGTGAGCTAGGGGGACAGGGGGGAGGGAGGCAAGAATGGTGATTGTCCAGGCCCAGCTCTGTTATTACCCAAACGCTGCACTAGTTTCTAGGGAGAGCCATACCATGTTAAACAGCTGTTGCAGAGCTAAGTAGTATTTATTGCTCTAGGTTTCTTCACCCCTGTTCTTTCATGTTATCCTCACCCTTCCCTAAGACTATTTATTATTCCCATTTTACAGATAAAAAAATTGAAGGTCAGAGGGATACCGAGACTTGCCCTTTATCCATTTTTGTCTTTGGAGCTGGTTCTCTCTCTCTCTCTCTCTCTCTCTCTCTCTCTCTATGTGGTTTTAGCACAAAAGCAGCCATATGCATGTAAACAAATGGGCATGGCTGTGTTCTAATAAAACTTTATTTGCAAAAAACGGGCAGAGGGCCAGATTTGGCTCGCATGCTATATTTGCCATCCCCTGTTCTAGATGCGCAGTTCTCACAGTTTTTGGTCTCAGGATTCCTTTATGTCCTTCAAAATTATTGAAGGCCCCAAAAAAGTTTTGCATATGTGGGTTGTATTTATTATTATTTGCCATATTAAGATTTAAAACTGAGAAGCTTAAAAATTATTTATTAATTCATTTAAAAACAACAATCCCATTATATAACAATATATTTTTATGAAAAATAAGTATATTTTCTGAAAAAATTTTAAGAAGAATGGTGTTTTACATTTTATTTTTTAAAAATTTATTTATTTTAGAGAGAGGTAGAGAGAGAGCACGGTGGGGAGGAGCAGAGGGAGAGGGAGAGACAGTCCCAAGCATACTCTGTGATGAGTGTGGAGTCCGACACAGGGCTCGATTCCAGGATCCTGAGATCATGACCTGAGCCGAAACCAGGAGTTGGATGCTTAAGAGACTGCGCCACCCAGGCGCCCTGGCATTTTACATTTTTGCAAATTTTTGTTGTTGTTGACGTCTGGCTTAATAGAAGATGGCTGGATTCTCATATCTGCTCTTGCATTCAGCTGTGGTGATTTTGCATGCCATGTGGTTTCTCGTTTCTCTACTAGCAGAGAATGCGAGTAGAAAGGGCAAATATTATCTTAGTTTTATTTATTTTATTTTATTACTTTTTAAAATAAGATTTTACTTTATTTTTTATTTATTTGTTTTATTTTTTTAGATTTTATTTATTTCAGACAGAGAAAGAGAGAGAGAGCACGAGCTGGGCAGGGGAGGGGCAGAGAGAGAAGCAGGCTCCCGGCTGAAGAGGGAGCCCGATGCGGGGCTTGATCCCAGGACTCTGGGATCACAACCTGAGCCGAAGGCAGACGCTTAACCAACTGAGCCACCCAGGCGCCCCAATAAGATTTTATTTTTATTTATTTGAGAGAGAGAGAGAGAGATACCGAGAGAGCATGAGCAAGGAGGAGAGGGAGAAGCAGGCGCCCGCTGAGCAGGGAGCCGGACGCCGGGCTCGATCCCAGGACCAAGGGACCATAACCTGAGTCAAAGGCAAGACGCTTAAACGAGTGAGCTACCCAGTGCTCCTTAGCTTAGTTTTAGTGTGAAAATCGTTTTGACCTCATGATCTCCCCGAAAGCATCTTGAGGGTCCCTAGAAGTCCGCGAACTACATTTGCAGCACCTCTGGCCTAGATGACAGGACTTGTAAATGGCATGTGATAAAGTACGTAATTGGACGGGTGTTCGTTGTGCTGCAGGAGCATGGAGTGTGAGCAGCCAGCCAGCCCAAACAGCTGAGGAAGGCTTTTCAGGGAAAGGATGTTTGAGATGACCCCGGTTGTTCCCTGATGGAGATAACAGGGAAAGGAACAGAGAAGGGCATCGCAGAGGAAGGAACAGCATGTGCAAAGGGCCGGTGCCCTCTGTTTGGGGGTATACTCCTGACTTTGGTGGGTGTGAGGGTTAGAGCCGTGCCCTCCTGGGGCTTTTCACGTATGGTCTCTAGGTGGGCCATGCCCTGGGTCTGACTCCCCCGACAGGGCAGGGCTTAGGGCTCCAGGTGGGAGCCTAGGGTGCATCTCTTTCTCAGGGCTCTCGTCCTGTGGATCTTGGTTGACTGGGGAAGGTGAGGATGATGTGGGAAGAGGCAGGAGGACCAGTCTAGCCAAGGAGAGAAGGAGAGGGACGGTGTCTGCAGGCTGTCTTCACCTGTCACGCTGAGTTTCACAGTCTCAGTTCACTGATGGCTGGAGTCAGCCGTCTTAGAGGAAGCTCAAGGACACTTGGTTTAGTGAGTGGCTCTGGGTCCTGGCATGATCTCCCTGGCCCCCACTGCCCTGTGGCATCTGACCTGTCCACCCAACAAGACTGGTTGCCAGCTTGCCTGTTGGACATTCATCAGATGGCCATGGACATTCATCAGGCATTTCCTGAGCACCGACTATGAGCCTTGTCCTGTATAGGGCACCACGGGGGCAACTCAGGCGGATACAGCTGTTTGCAGAGACGGACAAGATAGACATAGGTGACGATGTAATGTATGGGAATTAACATAAGAATAAAAAAATAAAAATTAAAAAAAAAAAAAAGATAGACATAGGCGACGAGCTGAAAGCAGGATGGCCGTGAGAGGAGAGCGAGGACATGCCATGGTGGTTCCGGGCAGGGGGACGTCTTTTCTTACAGGGGCAGGAGGTCAGGGGGCACTTCATGGAGGAGTCGGAAGAGCCCAGACAGGATTTGCATTTTCACCCTGAGGATCAGTCCTCTGTCTCCTAGGAGACGGGTGGGATTCTTACTGAAACTGAGACACTTCCCAGGGGAGGAATTTTAAAAAAAGAAATCTTTTTGGGGCGCCTGGGTGGCTCAGTTGGTTAAGCAACTGCCTTCAGCTCGGGTCATGATCCCATGGTCCTGGGATCGAGTCCCGCATCGGGCTCCCTGCTCTGCGGGGAGCCTGCTTCTCCCTCTCCCACTCCCCCTGCTTGTGTTCCTTCTCTCGCTGTGTCTCTCTCTGTCAAATAAATAAATAAAATCTTTAAAAAAAAAAAAGAAAAAAAATTTTTTTTTTAAGTAATCTCTACTCTCCATGTGGGGCTCAAACTCACGACCTTGAGATCAAGAGTTGCTTGCTCAACTAACTGAGCCAGCCGGGTGCCCCCATTTCCCAGGGGAGGCATTTGCCCCTCCCTTTTGTAACCTTTTTTCTAGGTGTTTTGGACCCTTGAGGATTGGGCTAGAATGTGGCTATTTTCCAGATGGCCGTTTGGATCACACACTCTGGGTTTTTTCCTGTGCCCTTCATCTTAACCAGGCAAACCAGTGGAAAGCACAGCCCTCCTGTTGGCAAATGCAGTCATGTGGATGCTGCCTCCTCCCTGCTCATATCATTTCTCTCTCTTCCTCTCCCCTGCTCCTCATCTCCGGCCTGTTCCGTGTGGCTATGCCAATAGGTCCTGGATGACCCCAATGAGGACCATCTGTACATGGGTAAGAGAGCCCTTGCCATCCGCCACCTTTGCTCAGGCAGCTGCACCTGCCAAAGCCCAGGGGTCCTCTGGAGCATTCCCTGTCCTTGGCATCCCCCGCCAAAGCTGGGCACCACAGTGAGTCACATGTGAGGCTGCAGCCCTGGTTTGAAGCAGGAGGTGGAAGGGAGTGCTTGCTGGGACTTCTCTGGAGGTCCTGTTCATTCACTTGCAAGTATTTATTGAGCACCTGCCAATGCTGAGCATGTTCTAGGCACTAAGGATGCAGTGGTGAGTGAGAAAGATGAGGCTCCTGCTCTTCTGAGGCTGACATTTTAGTCAAGGAAGACAGATAGTCAACAACTAAATAAATCAGTTAAGTTCAGTAGATCCTCTGAAGAAGGTTAAATAGGATGACGTGAGAGAGAGGGATTGAGGGGCCACTTCACATATGAGGTGATGATTTGGCACCTGAATGTCAAAGACACAGTCCTGTTACATGTGGGGAAGAGCATTCCAGGCAAAGGGAACAGCTGGTGCAAAGGCCCTGAGGCTGGTGAGAGCTTAGCGTGTTTGAGAAAAATGTGGCTGGGACAGAGTAAACCAGGGAGAGGGGATGGGGATGAGGATGGAGAGCCTGAGGCCGCGGTGGGGCATTTGGAGCCTTGGAGGGCACTGCACAAAGAAATGAGGACTCAGGCATGTCCTCAGAGATTTGATTTTTAAAAACTGGTGAGGACATGGGACAGCCCTCTGTCAGCTCTAAGCATAGGTACTGATGAAGGAAGGAAGGGCAGGACTAATTCAAAACTAGATATCAGACTGTTGGGCCCAGGAATGCATGATTGACAGGTCACATGTCCTTGCAATATGGCTTGGGTGGGCATTCAAATGAGCAGATGACAGATGACAGCCGGGAGGGGTATCAAGGAGGTGAGGAGAGTGGGCACGAGCCCAGCCTGGAATCTAGAAGTCTCCTGGATGAGCACGGGGATGATCCTTTGTTGCACAAGGAGTGATTATATGGGGTCTGGTTTGAAAACAGCTCAGAGCTCACTTTCTCCTCACAGAGTTGCTATGGTTCAGTTCCGAGGAAGCGTTGCAGCTTAGGCCATTTTATTTTTCATTTCCCCCTCCTCTTCCCCGCCCCAGGTTTTCATTATGACAAATGTTAAGCCTACAGAAAAGTTGAAAGAATAGTACAATGAATACCTGTATACCTACCACCCAGATTCAACAGTTAATAATTTTTTTGTCAGATTTGCTTTATCAGCCTAGCCACCCACCCACCCATTTCTGTATTTTTTTTGCTGAACTATCCAAAATGTAAAGTGGCAGACATCTTGACACTTCAGCCTCTGAATACTTCAGCGTGCATCTCACATAGGGACATTCTCCTGTGTGGTCACAATACCATTATGACATCTGAAAAAGTTAATGCCAGTTCCCTAAGAGCATCTAATGTGCACTCCATGTTCAAATTTTAGAACTCTTTTTTGCCAGTTTATTTGTAAATTTTAGAACGTATAAAATCTTCCTATAGAAACAATTTTGAGGCTACACAGTAAATAACATCAGATATGTTAACTTTATTTTATTTAATTTTATTTTTTTTTAAAGATTTTATTTATTTATTTGACAGAGAGATAGCGAGAGCAGGAACACAAGCAGGGGGAATGGGAGAGGGAGAAGCAGGCTTCTTGCCGAGCAGGGAGCCTGATGTGGGACTCGATCCCAGGACCCTGGGATCATGACCTGAGCCGAAGGCAGACGCTTAACGACTGAGCCACCCAGGCGCCCAACTTTATTATTTTTTTTTAAGATTTTATTTTTTGAGAGAGAGAGAGAGAGAGCACGAGCAGGGGGAGGGACAGAGAGAGGGAGAAGCAGACTCCCTGCTGAGCAGAGAGCTCGAAGGAAGTGGGGCTCGATCCCAGGACCCCAGGATCATGACCTGAGCCAAAGGCAGACACTTAACTGAGCCACCCAGGTGCCCCTAGATAGGTTAACTTTAAAAAATTACATGAGAGGGGCGCCTGGGTGGCTGTGTTTTCAGTCACTAATAACTAGCTCCCTCCATGCCAACCAAGTTATGGTGCTTAGGAGGAAGCACAGAAATTCCTGAAGCAGCTCTTGGAAGTTAAGTCTTCCAGAACAAAGGTGGGATAGGCCAGAGCTGAAGGGACCCGCGCTCCTGTCTGTGGAAACCTTCCCTTCAAGTGCTGTTGCTTTTTGCTTCCAACCATAGCCTGAAGCCACGGCAGATCTGCCCTAGCTTGGGTTTGCCCAACACTGGTTGATGAACCTGAAGATGGGGAGGGGCCTGAGGGAGCTAAGTTCCTTTCCTGGTCTTTTTATCTGAGGAGCCGGCTCTTGTCTCTCAGCCACCTGAGCCCTTGGAGATCTTTGAAACCATCCTTTTGGTTTCTTCTGTAAGAAACTCCAATGTGGGTAGATGATTCTAGAACAACAGAGAGCGCCAGAGTTATTCGCCACTTGATGTTGAAATTCACTGCGTTTTTCACTTCCTATAGGATAGTTTCATGTTCCCAGTTATGTTTGTCCAAGCAGGACAAAATTAAAATAATTATTCAACATTACCCAGTAATTCTACTCTTAGGTATATACCCACCAAAACTGAAAACAGATATCCACACAAGTACTTGTACAGAAATGCTTATACACGAATGTTCACAGCAGCACTATTCACAATAGCCAAAATGTGGAAACAACCTGAATGTTCATTAGCTAATGACTGGATACACAAAATGTGGCATATCCACACAGTGGAATGGTATTCAGCCATAAAAAGGGATGAAGTACTGGGTGCCTGGGTGGCTCAGTTGGTTAAGCGACTGCCTTCGGTTCAGGTCGTGATCCCGGAGTCCTGGGATCGAGTCCCACGTCGGGCTCCCTGCTCAGCAGGGAGTCTGCTTCTCCCTCTGACCCTACCCCCTCTTGGGCTCTCTCTCTCACTCTCTCTCTCTCTCAAATAAATAAATAAAATCTTTAAAAAAAAAAAAAAAAGGATGAAGTACTGATTGATGCTACAACATGAATGAACCTTGAAAATACGATGCTAAGTGAAAAAGCCTGTCACAAAAGGTCACATAGTATATGACTCCATATATGTGAAATGTCCAGAATAGGCAAATCCATAGAAAGAGAAATCAGATTAGTGGGTGCCAGGGGCCTGGAGGGAGGGGACTGACTACTCATGGGCATGGGGTTTCTTTATGAGGGGCTGAAAACTTTCTGGAACTAAGTAGAGGAATAGTCACACAGCATCGGGAATGCTAAATGCCACTGAATTGTAAATCTTAAAATAGTTAATTTTATGTTAGGAAAATTTCACCTCAATTTTTAAAAATGCAAAGAACAAAACAAAAAAGCCCCAACAACAACAACAAAGCCCTGTGCATTCCCTTGACACAGCTTATCTAATACTTGGTGGTTTGGAGCAGGGATTCCCCGCAAGTACAGGACTGGGAAGGAGCTGGCTTGGTGGGAGGCATTTGCAGGTCGTGCACGAATGTGAGTCAAGAAAGGCCCTGTTCAGGAGTCGTGGGATGCATTGGCCTTTGAGGTGGTGAGGAAATCTCCACCCCCACCTCTCGCTCAAGTCTTGTTTTGGATTGAGAGTCACGGGAAAGAGTCTGAGGTCCAGCTGACCACAGAGCATAGAGGAGCTGGAAGAATCTATAAGCATTCTTGGTCTGTGGCCTGACACAGCCCAGCAGTGTGGAGGATGTGGGAGGGATTGTTGAAACATGTTCCTGTTGTTTCTTGGATCAAAACTTTCCTAGGGTTCTGAAGACCCCTAGGGCTCTTTCTTTGTGCCTAAGTAAACACATGTTGGGTTGTGTCCCCATAGTCTTGTTCTTTGGCATCAGGTGACTCAGGACCTGGGTGTGACTAAGAGGATGTAGTTTAGTATCAGTCATATCCCTGGAATCTCCAAGGTATGAATGGAGAGAAGAAAGGAGCCCATGAGCCATCTCTGCCTGTCTCCTGTCTCCTTGCTTTGTTTTCCCTGGCCAGGGGGTCCTTGGCTGTTTTGAGGACTAGAAGAAGTACAGTCAGACCAGGGTCAGAGATCGCTGACCCCTAGCCTCCCGAGCAGGACCTTGACCAGCTTTGGCTCAGTGGATTGTTCCTTTCCCCAGCCCGAATACTAGTTTCTATGCTTCTTGGTGTTTCCGTGAGCGATTGGGAAGAAGGAGGAGGAGGAGGAGGAGGAGGAAGATGGATTTCCAATTTCCCAATGTAACAGTTCACCCCCTTCTCTTTCCTGCAGTGTTTGAACTGGTCAACCAAGGGTGAGTGTCCCGTTTTCCTTGCGGGTGTGATGCCTGAAGCTTCTCAAGCCGCAGAGCTTCTCGAGAGAGGTGGTGCCTGGTTCTGAAGGCCAGTGTATCTGGTTTGCTTTTCATGTGTGCATCGACCTTCCAGGCCTGTGATGGAAGTGCCCACCCTCAAACCACTCTCGGAAGACCAGGCCCGTTTCTACTTCCAGGACCTGATCAAAGGCATAGAGTACCGTAAGCGGGGGCCTGTGGGAGGATTCTCACCCAGGGTTGGTTAACATCCCAACTAGTGGATGGCAGGTGGGAAAGTGGACTTTCCCTCCTGGAGTGCAAGCAGGAGGGTGAGAGACAGAATTGTCTGACATGCAGTCTTGGACAGCTACAGAAAGCCATGCTCGTGATGGAAAAAGAAACCCTTCTTCTGCCACAAAAATTAAGAGCCGTATTGATAATGACTGTTTCCCCCAGCACTTTCTGTGTGTACCAGGCACCATTAGGGGCTGTATTTATATTGTCCCTTATTCCCAGCAACCCTGGGATGGGGATCCTGTTCACCTCCTGTTACCTTAGTTTTCTCATCTGTTAAACGGGAATAAAGTGTCTCTCACCAGGGTGGAAATCAGCCAGTTCATATCAGTAGTTCTGACAGGTGTCCTTTCTGCTTCTGGTTGTTAAACATTTTGTCTCTTCCCCTTGCCCATCACATAGGATTGTTGGGAGATTTATTTTTTTTTTAAGATTTTATTTATTCATTTGAGACAGAGAGATAGAGAGCATGAGCAGGGGAGAGGGAGAGGGAGAGGGAGAAGCAGACTCCCTGCCGAGCAGGGAGCCCGACATGGAACTCGATCCCAGGACCACAGGATCATGACCTGAGCCGAAGGCAGATGCTTAACCGACTGAGCCACCCAGGCGCCCCCCTCCGTTTTTTTTTTTTAAGATTTTAAAGTGTTTTTTTTTTTTTTTTTTTTTTTTTATTCATGAGAGACAGAGCAAGAGAGAAAGGCAGAGGGAGAAGCAGGCTCCCAAGGAGCAGGGAGCCCGATGCGGGACTCGATCCCAGGACCCTGAGATCATGACCTGAGCCGAAGGCAGACGCTTAACCATCTGAGCCACCCAGGCGCCCTTTTTTTAAGATTTTAATTGTTGGGAGATTTAATTGTAGGGAGATTTAAATGGAGAAAATGGGAAGCACTTAACACAGGGCTGGGCCCCAGATGGGGTACTCAACAAATGGAGCTGCTGCCCCTATTACTGGTTTCATCACTGTCAACACCACCACCAGCAAAGAAACGCAGTTGGGTCTTCCAGACCATAGGAAGAGAGACCATGTCCTCTCCTATGGGTTGACATCCAGGCAGGAGCAAGTTAAGGAGGTCCCCAGTCCTACTTTGTGGTCCACACTTCCATTCGACCTGCTCCATTCATTGCTGGTGTGGTGAACAGGTTGAGTGTTGGCATTAGTAAATGAAAATATGTTGGACTGTCACAAGTTGTGAGGCTTCTAGCTGGAAGCCAGCCAGGCTCAACAAAAACTCTCCTGGGACCGCCCACCCACGACTTAGACTAGAGCAGGTGGTTACTATTATTGTCAATCGGTGTTGCACTCCTCATTTTTGAAGATGGGGTAATTTCCTTAAGCACACTCTGTCCCCCCTTACCTTTCAAAGCTGGGAGTATCCAAGAGGTTTGGAAGGGTAAGGCTGGGAAGGGCCTGGGGGCCGTGAGAGAGCACTGGGGTCCTTGTCTATATTTCTGGCCTCTGGAGGTTAGGCAGAGCTCCTCACATGGTTTTCCTGCCCCCTCTCTCCCATCTGGTGTCCACCCCACCCCCAGTACACTACCAGAAGATCATCCACCGGGACATCAAACCTTCTAACCTCCTGGTGGGAGAAGATGGGCACATCAAGATTGCCGACTTCGGTGTGAGCAACGAGTTCAAGGGCAGCGACGCGCTCCTCTCTAACACCGTGGGCACACCCGCCTTCATGGCGCCAGAGTCGCTCTCGGAGACCCGGAAGATCTTCTCTGGGAAGGTTGGTGTGGACCTGCCTGAGATGCTGAGTTCTGCCTGTGTTAGGGTCCTTTCAGTCTTAAGTGGCAGAAATCCGACCCAAACTGGCTTAAACAATGAATCCATTGGATCATGTAGATGAAGAGCGGCTTCTGGTTTGGCTAGATACAGGGATTCAAACAGGAATCCATCTTTCCATCTTTTAGCTGTTTTCTTGAGTTGGTTTCCTGCCCAGGTGGGTGGGTACCCCCAGCTGTTCCAGGCTCCTTCCCATCAGTTTACCCTCAGTCGGTGGATCCAGACTCAGGAAGGGGTGGTTCCTCAGAGGAAAGCTGGAGGATTTGATTTTTGGCCGGCCAGAAGCAATAGACAGCCCCCCCCCCCCCCCCCCCGCTGCCCTTTGTCTCCTTACATGAAGCTCTCTTTTTCTTGTAGGCTTTGGATGTTTGGGCCATGGGTGTGACGCTGTACTGCTTTGTGTTTGGCCAGGTAACGGGGTGGGGTGTCCTGTCTGCTGGGTGTTGCTGGGCAGCCCCCCTGGGTTAATAGTTACCCTTGCAGAGAGACAGTACTTTATTCATTGAGTTTACCGTTTTATTTCCACAGTTAGACCCGACTGTGAAAAAAAGGTGCCTTTCCAAATGTACATACCTGTACAGAATAGTCCAATCTGTGGAAAGCGATCTGTTAACACAGAAGGACTGGCAGAGGCTCTAGAGGTTGTAATAGGTGATGGATTTAGGGCAAGGACAACAAATGTGCCACCTCTCTCCCCACTCTGACACCCCAGACAGACATCACAAATCAATAGCCACTGGCACCCTTTCTTCCTGAGCCCAGTGCTGCTTTGATGTTCTTCTCAGCAGAGTGTGTCCCCAGAAGCTGTTGTTGGAGGGACAGAATTGGAATGGATGTGAAAAATCCATTTGACATTATTGATTTAGGGAATGCTGTCTGGTCTCTTCATCGTTGTTGGTTTTTTTTAGGATTTTATTTATTTATTTGACACAGAGAGAGAGAGTACAAGCAGGGGGAACAGCAGAGGGAGAGGGAGAAGCAGGCTCCCTGCTGAGCAAGGAGCCCAATGCGGGATTCGATCCCAGGACCCTGGGATCATGACCTGAGCAGAAGGCAGCCCCTTAACCAACTGAGCCACCCAGGCGCCGCCCCCCCCCGTTGTTGTTCTTTTGTTGTTGTTGTTGTTGTTTTTTATTATCAGTATTTAGGAACTTCAGTTTTTAACTCTGAAGTTCAGATTAATTATGTGAGCAATAAAAGCATGGATTTTTCCTTTTCATGAATTTGTACTTTTATGGAGGAAAGCTTAAGAAACCGGTCGTGTGGTTTATAATGTCTTCCCCACCAATATTTGATAAGAAGATTTTCAATAATATAGCAAAGTTGAAATAACTACGGGAAACACCCACGCAGCCACCAGCTGTTTTCTGCCATAAACATTTCACTGTATTTGCTTTATCACAAGTCTGTCCATCTTCACCTTGTTTTACTTTCTTTTACACATTCCAGATTAAGTTGCTAACATCTCTGCACTTCCTTCCAGATGCTTCAGAATGTAGTCATTAGCTAGAGCTCACTATTTGTGGTTCTTTTTTTTTTTTTTTTCTTTTTGGGGTAAAATTGACATCTAATGAAATGTACAGATCTGAAGTGTACTGGTTAATGAGTTCTATCAAAAGGATATACCTGTGCAATCCAAACTCTTATCTCAAGTTACTGCTCTTTTTTTTTTTTTTAAGATTTTATTTATTTATTAGAGAGAGAATGAGAGACAGAGAGCATGAGAGGGAGGAGGGTCAGAGGGAGAAGCAGACTCCCTGCTGAGCAGGGAGCCCGATGCGGGACTCGATCCCGGGACTCCAGGATCATGACCTGAGCCGAAGGCAGTCGCCCAACCAACTGAGCCACCCAGGCGCCCTCAAGTTACTGCTCTTAATGAAAGAATTTTCCTCGGACAGGAGAGGACCAGGTCACATTCTGTGACCTTTTCCCACCTTCTGAGCACCCACACAGAGGTTCCTTTTTTCCAGCACAGCACCTGAGCTCCTCCCGGGTCGTTGGTTCCTCCCCCGAGTGAGAGCACTGATTTGTCACTTGGGAAGTGGTGTGTGAACAGTCTTCAGAGTCAATCCAGTCTGGGTAAATCCCAGCTTTATACTCCCCAGGGCATGTCACCTCTCTGAGCTTCTGTTTTTCTCTTTTGTAAAATGAGAAGAATATTTATGATTTCTTAAGGCTCTGAGAGGATCACCAGAAATAATTCAAGCATTCATTAATTCAACAGGTATTTATCAAACCCCTGCTTTGTACCCGGGATATTCCTGGGCACTGGAGAAACGGCAGGGAGCAAGACAGGCAACAGTCCCTGCCCTCTTAGAGCTGATGTTCCCCCGCAGGAGCTAAACAGTACACGCATGCAAATGTAACATAATGTCAGGGATGGGCGCTCTGATGAGAAATCACATGACAGTGGGGGGGTGGGATCTGCTTTAGACAGGAGCTCAGGAAGGCCTCCCTGAGAAGGTGAGCTTTGATCAGATACCTGAGGGATGGGAGAAAATGAGCCATGCAGATGTTGGTGGGAAGAACACTCCAGACAGGGAACAGCCGGTGAAGATTGGTGCTGAGAAACCCCAGGCCAGGGCCTGGCCCAGCCTAAGCCCTCACGAATCACTACTGTTGCTTCTATATCTTAGGTATTGTTCTTAGTATTATTATTGTTCACCCAGCAGGTGGGTGGGGAGAGTCTTTGATTTTGTTTACGTAGGTAAATTAAAGCACAGCTGCAGAGGAAAGCCACAGTGTGGTTGGGAGGGGCTCTAGCCCTGTAGAAGGATATTCCGGGTGCTTCTGGACTTGTGGGCATGGGAGCTGCTCCCTCGCTGCAGTGGGCTCCCGGGCGTCTGTTCTTCCGTTGTAACCCACGTGGAGTGATGCCAGCCCCGGGTAGCCCTTGCAGGACTGATGGGGCAGCCGCTGACGGCCACCCTGTCCCCGCCGTCTCTTCGCAGTGCCCGTTCATGGACGAGCGGATCATGTGTTTGCACAGCAAGATCAAGAGTCAGGCCCTGGAATTTCCAGATCAGTGAGTATTGCCCGTCTGTCCCAAGTCACCTTCCTCTCCAAGCCCTTGGTGGTCCTCTGTGTGTTTCTCACCCTTGATGTGTCTTCCACCCGCAAGGCCTGACATAGCTGAGGACTTGAAGGACCTGATCACCCGCATGTTGGACAAGAACCCGGAATCAAGGATCGTGGTGCCGGAAATCAAGGTACCTGGGGGCCACTGCTCTCTATGGGGTGTGCACCAGGGGCCAGGCCTGTGTCCTCTGCTTGGGATTGTTTGGCTCAACCCTGCCTCGGCCAGGCCTCACTCCCCTCCGTCCACAGCACTGCGTCCTCCTTGGCATCGTTACCCTCCCGTGCCCTGGGCCTCTTGCTGCTGAGGGCTGGCGGTGGTGGGGGTTGGAGAGGAGGACTTGGACTTGTGTTAACTGTGGTTGTGGCAGTGGGATCTGCTGCCAGTTGCCGATCGGCTTGGGTTGGTGGCATCCACCCTGCTGGGACGAGACCAGAATGGGGTCTCTGTGTGCTCCATACCCCGGCTGCCCAAGTCCTGGATCCTTTCCTTGCCCCTGCCCATCCCTTGGAGAAATCTCAGTGGGGGTGGGAGGAAATTAGTGAGCAGGTTGATACCCTCTCCCCAGCCTGCTGAATTCCATGCTTTTGCAGAAAGCACTGTTAGGAGAGATCCCTGTGCACCCCCTACACCCTGACCAGTGCCACACGCACACATCTGACTCTAAGAAATCTAGAGGTTTGCTTCAGGAACTCCTAGGCATCTAGCTAACTAGCATTTGAGAAGAGGGAGGCCAAGTGGTTACAGATAAGGACTTGGACCCCAGGGGTGGAAGCGGGGTGGGGCAGATCCCTGCCCGGGTCCTCTCCTGACTGTGTCCTTCTAACTGGTCTCACTGTGCCTCCCCTTCCCCTTCTGTGAAATGGGGAGGGTCTGCTTTCTCTGAGCAGAGCCTTCCGGGGGGCATCAGGGAAAGTTGCTGTGGGGTGATGGGTGCTTCTTGGGCAACCATACAAGGCAGATGCCAAATTCTGGTCACTTCTGCCAAGACCTGGGCCAGGTGGCAAATGCGGTCCGGTGCACATCCCGGCCTGGTGGCTCCCTCCCATTGTCTGTCCCTCCGTCTTTTCCACGTTTCCTTGCATCTCGCTCACCCCCCACCCTCTGCCTGGCTTGCCAGCTCTCTTGCATGCCTGATCTCAGGCCACCACCTCTGCCCTCCCGCATTCCCTCCCTGGCTCCGCTCGCTGGCAGGGCCTCGGTGTCGCTCTCCGGCCTCTGGGAGCCAGTCGCCTGCCCCTCACCCCTCCTATCATTCGTTGAAGCTGCACCCCTGGGTCACGAGGCATGGGGCGGAGCCGTTGCCATCGGAGGACGAGAACTGCACGCTGGTCGAGGTGACCGAAGAGGAGGTCGAGAATTCGGTCAAACACATTCCCAGCCTGGCAACCGTGGTAAGGCGGGCCGAACCACTGACCGAGAACAGGGACAGCCTGAGGCGGGCCGGCGAGGACGGGCCGGGACACAGGCGGGCAGCTAAGAAGCAGACATTGGGCCTGAGAGTCAGGGGATGGCCGGGTCTGTCTCTGACTCACAGCCACCAGGCTCTGGGCCCTGGTCACATATCAGGCCAGGAGGCCCCTGCATCTTGTAGCTTTAGTTCTGTCTATAGCCAGATTCTGTGTGACTGTAGGGAGGGGTAGCTCCTCTCTAAAGATCCTACTGCTTTTTCTGGAATTCCTGCTTTCAGAGCATGGCAGGGGGAGGAGAAGGACCAGGACAGGTGCCAGGGGTGGGAGCTGGAGCCGAGGTCTCTAAGATCGAATTCCCTCCTGGCTGGATCTTCGGTCTCCAGAGTGGGTGGCTTAGTTTGTCTCACATCTGCTGTGTGGGCAGCTCCCAGGGCTAGGGGCAGGGTCTCCCAATTCCGGTGCTTTTATGGCCTTATGTTTGGGTCCTGACCCAGGAAAAAGGACCCAGAATGTGGAGTCCTCAGGCTTAACCTTGGAGACTCTGGGAATCACTCACTTGCCAGTCCCTGCCCAGGAGGGCATCTGGCTCCAGGAGGGAGACTAGGATTCTCGAGGGCCTGGGGTCCAGGCAGCAGTCCCGGGGGCAGAATCCAGCTGGCCACCCTACTAAGGCCACAGTGAAAGCCCTGGGGTGTGTTTGGTGAGGACTGGCTCCAGCAGGCAGGCAGGGCCCTGGGCTCTGGAAGGAACTGGTGAGACTTTCCACAGAGACACAGTGTCTGGCCTCAAGTGACTGCCCCTTTAGGAGCCCAGATGCTGGCTCCTTCTCTCCCAGCTTTGCACTTCTCCCTCCTGCTTCCCTACACACTTTCTCCTTCCAAAATCTGAGCCCTTGCGCCGGGACATCCATTGACATCCTCCTCCTCCCTCACCTAGGGCCTCTGCATGACCTTCACTGTTAAAATTCACCCACACTCACTCACTCTTTCCCATCCACCCCTTGCACGCATGTCCTGCGCCACAGTGCAGGGGGCAGCTGGTGTCAGACCCAGGTGCCCACCGCAGGTTATTCTGTTCCAGGCTCAGGATGTTCTTAGGAGAAGGTCTCTGATCCTAGCGATCTGGGAGCAGGGGTTACAGTGATGAGTAAAACGAACATGGTGGGCCTGCCATCTTGGAGAGGTGGATGCTGGACAAACAACCAACAAAACAGAGGGGCTGCAAGGTGTACCCCTAAGGGGGGCCATGGAGCCCTAAGAGGGGGATGTGGCCAAGGTGATGGGTTGGAGAAGGCCTCCGGGAAGAAGTGGATATATACTGAGTGGATGGCGGAGTATTTACTGGGCCGAGGTGGTATTGGGCAGAGGGTGTTTCTGGCAGAGGGAAGAGCAAACGTGGTGATCCTCTGGTGGGAGGAAGCTGGGCCCACAAGAAGCTTCAAGAAAGCCAGGGCCACTGAGGCAGGGCAAGGAAGGTGACATGAGTCTGGGCAGGAGGAGGGGCCAGACCACCCAAGACCTGAGGCCACGGCAGAGATTTAATTCTTGGTCCCAAGAAGTGTGGGCAGCACCTGCAGGGTTTGAATCAGGGGAGTAGCACCATCAGAGTTGGCCTTGGAAAGACCCCATGTGGAAAATGGAATGTGGGCGCTGGGGAGGAAGTGGGGGCTACTGCAGCCATCCGAGGGCAGGGGCTGGAGTGGGGAGGTCCAGGTCCACATACCCATTGTGTGCCAGGCACAGGGTTTCAGAGATGAGCAGGGTATAGCATGAGCCCTCGTGGGGCTCCTGGCCTCATAAGAAAGATGGAGCAGAAAAAATCACCCTCCTGTCCATTACACGGTGACAAGCCCGCACAGAGGAACAAGAATGGAGGCTTCACAGAGGAGGAGCCTCTTTTGCTGGGTCCTGAGGGCTAGGAAAGTTGACAAGGCCACAGGGAGGGACAGGGCAGGGATGGGGGGGGGGGGGATAGGAAGGGACACCTGCAGAGACACAGTGGAGGAAAGGGCTGGTGTGTTCCAGGAACCACAGAACACCAGCCTTGGCCAGGGAGGGACGGTGAGAGCCTTCCCAGGGGATCTAAGTCAGTGCTTTTCTTCTTTTCTTTTTTAATGACATAAAATTCGTGTATCATAAAACTAACCATTTTAAAGTGAACAATACAGTGGCATTTATTACATTTATAATATTGTGCAACCGTCACCTCTGTGGTTCTGAAACATTTTCATCCCCTCCCCCGCAAGAAACCCTGTACCTGTTAACAGTCACTCTGCTCTTCCCTCCCCCCAGCCCCTGGCGACCCCTGGTGGGTTTTCTGTCTCTGGATTTGCCTCTCCTAGGCATTTCGTATCAATGGAATCGTACAGTATGTAGTCTTCTGTGTCTGACTTTTACTCAGCATGGTGTTTTTGAGGTGCATCCATGTTGTAGCATGCCATTCCCTCATGGCTGAGTAATACGCCAGTGTATGGATAGGCCACATTTTGTTTATCCGTTTTTTAGATGCTGGATGTTTCCACCTTTTGGAACATCAGTGGTTTTGTTTTTTGTTTTTTCTGTTTTTTTTAAAGATCTTATTTATTTGAGAGAGAGAGAGAGCACAAGCAGGGGGGGAGGGGCAGAGGGAGAGGGAGAAGCTGACTCTTCGCTGGGCTTGATCCCAGGACCCCGAGATCATGACCTGAGTCAAAGGTAACACTTAACCGACTGAGCCACCCAGGCGCTGCCATCGTGTTTTTTAAAAATACTTAGATTCTTAGCACACACACAAAACAATTCAGAAGCTCACTCTACACATAAAACAGCTTGAAGAGGCACCATGCTCTGCTTGAGGGGGTGGGGGCCGGTGCCTTTCAGACTGAGGTCTTTTCCTTGAAAATTCCCTCAGAGGATACAGCAGCCAAAAGCATCACCAAAAATAACTCATTCACTCCCTTGCTCCAGAATCGTCCTTGGCCCTCTGGCCAGCAGCAGGATAAGTTCCAAAGTCCTATGGGTGAAAGATTTTAAGTCAGGGAGTGAGGGAATCAGATCTGGGCTTTGGAGAGGATAGGTCAGATCAGTAGGGTTGAGGCAGAAGCCTGGGAGGCAGAGGAGGGTAGCTGAGCAGGGGCCGTGGGATGGGATGAGGGAATAGTACCTTTTCCCAAGGGATCCACTCATCAGGCAGGTGTCTGCCAACCAAGCTGGGGACCCCGTCTGTGTTAGAGTGGGTGAGGGGGCCCACGAGCAAGTTCCCATGACTGGCAGTGGACCAGCCTGCCCCCAGCGCCTCTCAGACTTGGATGGACCTTTAGGACCTCTCAGTCCCCTCTCACACCACAGCAGCCTGTGGGCTGGCTAGCCTCAGTGTCCTGGGATGTTTCCTCAGCTCCTTATACCCATTCAGGTGTTGCCCATCCTCTGCTAAAATGCAGCCCTCTGAGAAATTGGGACCCTCGTGTGGTGTAACCACTGTAGCAAACAGTCTGGCGGTTCCTCAGAATGGTCAACGTCACCACGTGATCCAAGGATTCCACTCCAGGGTACAGACCCAAGAGAAATGAGAACATTTTGTGGGGAAAACAGGTCCACACGCAAAAACATGCGCACAGATGTTCATAGCAGCATTATTCACAACAGCCAAAAAGTTGGAAACAGCCCACATGTCCACCAGTGGAGGTGTATCCATACAAAGGAATATTATTTGGCCACGAAGAGGAAGGGAGTACTGATACCTGTTGCAACCGTAGGAGCCTTGAGAACCTGGTGCTCAGTGCAGGAAGCGACACGGAAGGCCGCATACCGTGTGATTCCGTTTACATGAAATGTCCAGAATAGACGAATCCGTAGAACAGAACAGAGATCAGTGGTTGCCAGGGCCTGGGGGGAGGGGCAATGGGGTGTGAGTACTGGGTTTCTTTTTGGGGTGATGGAAATGTTCTGAAGTTAGATAGTGGTGATGTGAATATACTAGAAACCACTGAACTGTACACTTTAAAATGGTGAGTGTTCGACTGTGGGGCTTACATTTCAACTAAAAAAGAAGTGCAGCCCCTGAATTTGGCCCAGAAAAGAATAATTGCTTCCTTGTTGGGGTGGCCAGATAGTTTTCACCGAAAATAAAGGCCCAGTTTTGAAGATGAGACAGGTTGATGGGCCAAGAGGGCAGGGGTAGCGATGGCTTGGGTGAGATGAGTGGTGCCAAGTTACTGGAGGGACAGTGCTGGCCAGCTCTCGTGGAGCACGGGGTCCCCCCCCTGGGGCTCAGGTAGACCAAGATTAAGAAAGGAGGATGTCAGACAAGGGGTGTGGACCTTATCTTCTTGGCAGTCAGGGAGACATGAATGGTTTCGGACACGGGACTAGTCACAAAAGCTTTGGCTTTTGTGTCCTCGGTGGGAGGGATGCTGCCCAGGCTCTCCCCAAGGCCTGTCGCCAGCCACGAGCCGTGGAAGCGGCCGGGGGCGGGGGAGAGAGGAAGAGGGGGGTGGCCCTTGCAGAGTGGCGCAGGGGAGGACGTTGCCTGGCGTCGCCCCCAGGAGGCTCAGCTTCCTCTTCCGTCCTTCAGATCCTGGTGAAGACCATGATACGGAAACGCTCCTTCGGGAACCCGTTTGAGGGCAGCCGGCGGGAGGAGCGCTCCCTGTCAGCGCCTGGAAACCTGCTCACGTGAGTGTCCACCCGCCCTCCTCTGGGGTGGGGAGCTAGAGGCTGAACACAGGCCAGCCCTGCCCAGCGCACCCTGCCTGGGCCCATCCCTGGAGCGAAGGAAGCGCCTGGAATGACTCAGACCGGGTCTCCTAGGCTCATGAGGGAGAGTTTCGCCCCCGCGCCGGGCTCAGCCCACCTCCTCTTGCGGACAGCTAACCCATGCTGCAGTTTTACCTCTCTCAGGGAGCCTTGCACTTTACCTGGGGGACCGCTTGACAATCAGAAAGCATTTTTGTGGCCCGGAAGCATGCATGCTTGATGGTGGGATTGTGGGCCCTGTGATGGAGGAGCAAGGCCTGCCTCACCCACGTGACCCTGTGTGTCAACCGCAGAGGCGCCGTGCTCAAAATCCCCCTGGCAGCAGCTCTGTGAAGCTGGTGTTGGGGGTCTGAGTGTCTCTGGGGTGGGGGACAGGCATCTCAGAGATCCCCAGTGTCCCTTCTTACTTCCCTTTTCCCTCCCCTCTGGCCATTCCAGCAAAAAACCAACCAGGGAGTGTGAGCCCCTGTCTGAGCCCAAGGTAATGCCTGCCTGCCTGCGCTGTAGCCTCTGCCGGAGCCTGGGGGCGGGGGCAGCTGCAGAGCACGGGGCATCCCCACCCGGGCGGAGGGTCCTTCCATCTCGGGCCGCTGTGCCTAGGCTCGCCGCGGGCCTCTGGACCTAGGATAAAAACCAGGGCCAGCCAGGGGCTTGGACCCGACGGCGGGTCGTGCATGTGGGCTGGGGCTGCGGGTGCATGGCGCTCCACCCGGAATGCCTGCGAATTCACCCAGGTCTCATGACCCAGTCTGGTACCCACATATGCTCAGGGCACGGCAATGGCATTGAAGCTGTGTCACAACAGGGTCCCGTGGCTGCCCCTGCCCTGGGTCCATGTGGTCAGAGCATAGATCAGGCATGCAGTGTTCTGGGGCTCTCCGGCATCCACCCCTTCTTCTCTGATGGGTGAAGACCTAGAAAATAAGTTCCCTTCCAGCCTGCTGCAAATTAGTGTAAGAGTCCTCTGTCCCCACGGTGGATCTGAACCTTTTCCCTTTGGCCATCCCTCTTCTCAACACATAGCCTTGTCAGCATTGCCAGCAGCTCCCAGGACAGATGGGAATTTTTGTCCCTGTGGACTAAGATGATTAACACTTAGCACCCCTGCTGCCTCTCCTTCCCCGAGTGCCTATGGCAAGATAGAAGTTCTAGGATTCCTTCCTTTGAGCTCAACTCACTACCTCATCCTCAGCTGGGAGCTCCAGGCAGTCATTTCTATGTATTTTTTCTTAACTTTTTTTAACATTTAAAATTTTATCGTTGGAAAGCCATTTCTATGTTTTAAGAGCAGCTTTGTTGAAATATAATTCACATATTGTATGTTTCACCCATTTGGAGGGTATGATTCAGTGGTTTTTAATATATTCACAGACTTGTACAACTAAGACCACAGTCAATTTTAGAACATTTTTATTAGCCCCAGAAGAAACCCTGTACCCTCCGCTGTCACCACCAACTCCCCTTTCCCAGCCGCCACTAATCTCCTCTCGGTGTCTATGGAGTTGCCCTGTTCTAGACACCCCCTGTCAACGGAGCCGTACAACGTGTGAGCTTTTGCGTCTGGCTTCTCTCACTCAGCATCATGTTCCAAGGTTCATCCACGATGTAGCAGGCGTCAGCGCTTCTTCCTGTTTCTGGCCAGACCGTATGTCATTGTACGGGTAGACCACATTTTATTCCTCATTCATTCGGTGATGGACATTGTCTCCACTTGGGCTGTCACGAATGCCTGCCGCTGCGAACATCCACATACGAGCAAGCGGCCATTTCTGTGCGTTGGGAGCTGATTCACGAGATGAAGTTTACTGGCCCCCGCAGCGCAGGAGTCAGGGGCCTGTAGTCAGCTAGCGAACAGTTTAGGATCAGGGAAAGCGGCAGTTAGCCATCGGCCAGTTGTCGGCAGCCCGAGAAGGCTGCCTCATCCCTGCCAGGTGGTTCCCCAGTTCTCTGCCGCCTGCTCCTTGAGCCTCCCAGGGTGGCAGTGAGTGGAAGCCTAATGGGCTGCCCTTTTTCGTCTCAAATCTCAAGTTTTAGGGTTTGCCCCGTCTGTGTGCAAGTCTGTCATCTGTTTCTTATTTTCAGTGAGCTTAAAATCGCAAGATACCCAGAGATTGGCCCAAAGGGCTTTACTGCCCCTTTAATTCCCTCACCAGTAGTCCCAGCAAAACCTGGGGATTACCTGCTCTTGCCCTCAGGCTGCTGGTGGGATGCTCTGATTGTCCGAATGACCCAGCAGTCAGTCTGGAGTTCCGAGGGCTCATTCAGTTGTCGGAGGCCTCGGGCGCACGCCCCCCCCCCCCCTGCAACCACACCCAGCTGGTACAGGCAGGCGCCTCCAGGGCAGAAATTGAGGCCTGGATTTGACATCTAGTTAGAGCTCTCCTCCCTGGGAGTTTTGACCCCCTCTGCTTTGGCAGAAACAAAAACCAATGAGCCTGCTCTTGAAACAGAGAGGGTCACAGATATCTGGCTTTCTCTTCCTTGTGCCGGGACAGAGTTTTGCTTCTGGCCAGGGACACACCGCAGACATTAGTCTGGTGTGGCAAGCCCAGTGGCTTCCCTTAGAAGGGGCCATTATTGTTGGCTGGTGGCAAGCGATTTGGGCTTCTCCTCAGGGATTTTCCTTCCTAGCTCCTTAGTTCAACCTGTGTCTGTTCCCCCCACCCCCCACCACCCCCAGGCAGGTCTAGTTGGGCGCACTTCAGGATATGACCTCTCAGGGACACGAGGACACCTTTCCTCCCACCTCCTTGGTCTCTCCTGCTCTGATCACTCACATCGCCAAGAGTTGGGCCCTTCTCTCCATCCAAGGTGTCCCATGGGCCTGTGTGCTGGGGACAGTCCTCTTGACCACCATTTCCAAAAGGCCGGCTCTGTGCCAGGCCAAACCCAGGTGGTCCTGCTTGCTGCCCCCAGGAAGCTCACCTTCAGGTGACTGAAGAATCTTCAACCTTAGCCTGAAGAAGGAAGCTTGGGGTCGGGGGACACGTCAAGATACCTAAAAACCTCTGTGAACAGGCCCCATCGCTGGCTGCACACTACTCACATGGGATGAGTTTAGGTGTTATACAGATAGGTTCGCATCTATTTTTATAGTTCCTTTCTATTTTTGGCAAATGATGCTGCTTTTCCATTTACTGAGGGGAATACAAAGTCTCCTTTGAAACTTCATATAGGCAAGAAAAGGGGAGAGACTAAAGGGAAGAGCGAAGTGAGTGACGTTCCAGGTGGTGCGGGAACGCGGGAGATGCCGGCTCAGGCCGTGGCAGCCTTGCCTTAACGTGGGTTTTCTGTTCGGTGAGCAGGAAGCAAGGCAGCGAAGACAGCCTCCGGGGCCCCGACCCGCCCCCCGTGGGGGAGGAGGAAGTGCTCTTGTGAAAGGCGGTCCCCGCGCCGAGAGTTGGGGGGCCCCGGCCCCCGGCCCCCGCGCTCGCATGCATCCTCTGCGGCCCGACGAGGTGATGGAGTAGCTGCCCGGACGCGTGACCTCGCATGCAGGCTGCACCCTGCGTTTCCATAGCAGCATGTCCTACGGAAACCCAGCACGTGTGTAGAGCCTTGACCGTCATCTCTGGTGTTTTTGTTTTGTTTTGTTTTTCTTCCTTTGTTGTTTTCAAGGGGACAAAAAAAAAAAAGACTTGACTCCATGACATCGACCTTGGCCGCTGGCTGGCTGAACGGGCGGGTGTGAGGAGTTGCAGACCCAAAGCCACATGCATTTTGGGACAATTGCTTTTTAAAACGTTTTTATGCCAAAAATCCTTCATTGTGAACTCAGAACCATGTCAGATATACCAGGTGAATGTGTGTGGGGTTTGTAAGTCATGCAAAACCGGCAGAAAACTCTGGCGGTGTGGGCTGAGACCACAGAGTTAGTTGCTGCGTTTGAAAGGGAGAGGAAGAGGGGGTGTCACTCCTCCTGCAAACCCCGAAGGCCCCAAACTCCAGGCCCGTGGCACCTTCCAGGACTGTGGACTCACGGGGTCTGGGCAGGGCTAGCCCTCAGTAAGCTGCAGGGAGCTTCGATGCACCTTATTTGTAAGGACTTCACATTTTTTTATGGGTAGAGTTGTAGTCAGGAAAAGGGAAAGGGCTTGAAGCTTAATTGCTTCGCAAAGGGGATTTTCCCCCCCTCGAAGGGCGTTCCGTGGTTGTTGTGGGGCGGGGGGTGGGGGGGGAGGTTTCACCTAAAGGACTGATAGCCACTCACAGCGAGTTTCTGAAATATTAACGGAGCTCTGGTCAATCTCTTGTTAAATGACAAAAACTTCAGGGTGAAATCCTACACTTCCATGTACATTACATGGCTTACGAGTAAATAAAATATTTTCAATTCTCTAACTAGACTGAACTCTAGAGTAGTTCAGAGATCATTTAGAGCTTCCAGGATACTTTCCACGGCTTCAGGCATGTGATCAGAGTTAGAGCCAATGAAATCTGTGCCTGTATATTAGCAGCTTGGTCTGTTTGTAACCTGTGTGTTCTAGAGACTGCCGAGGTTTTATTTTCTCAAATACTAGCTGATTGTTGCAGTCAGTGAAGCACTTAGTTTCTGGAGGGCCAGTGAGGAAATACTCGGCTTCAGCGGAAACACAAAGATCATCCTTACCGGTAAAGCTCTGTTAGGATCTACACAAGAACTTTGGGGCGCCCTTTTAGAGAGAATTGTTGAAACCCAGAGTGGTCCTCAGGGTCCAAGAGAGCCAGGGCTTGGCACAGGGAGTTCTGCTTTGTAAGCCAACAGTCCCAGACAGAAAAGGTTTATCTTTTTGGGTTTCCGCTCGTACTGGGGATTCTCACTGCAGTTCAAGTGTGACTTCTTCTCAGAGCCACACATGGAGGAGGGTGAAGTTCACGGGGGAGGAAAACAGGAAGGCCTTTGCTCGGGGAGATTCCCAGTGTTTTGTGGACTCTGGTTGGGGGAAATAGTGTCGAACTGGGCTGAGAGGACATGCTCTCCTGTAGTTTCTGTCTGATCATCGCTGGTAGGAGGACTTTTTGCAGAGAGATGGGAGCAAGGCCTCGTGCCCCCGCTACCCAGCGCATCCACAGAGCCTGGGTGTTCTTGGCTTCCACAGACCTTCGTAAGCTCTTGCCTGTCATTTAGCCAGACTTTTCTTGCTGTCTTATAAGCAGTACAGAATTAAGGAATGCTGGTTTCCAAGAGCAAAGGACAACCGTCAGATGAAGGGTTGTCTGGCCTGCTTGCTTTCTTTTTGTAACCTGGTACTTCCTCTGGCGTTCCTGCGCTTGTTTGTACTTATAGGCACCACCCCTTCTGGGAGCAGATGGGGTCTGGTTAGTTTGCAATAAGCACCTTGCAGTAGTTCAGGTGAACCTGTCCTTAGTCCCGGCCTGTCTGTGTGACTGTGGCCTGGCCGAGCGGCTCGCCCGGGGCGGGCAGGTAGCACGCTCTCTGCAGAACTCCTGTTTACACAGCTGCATCGGGCAAGACCGTTTCTTCCGCCACAGAACTCCCCACGTAAGGTTTCATACGCGGAATGCCGGCTGTTTAGGCAGGTGGGTTCATAACTTTTTTTCCCCAAAGAAACACCGAAGAAAGCTGTGCGAAGGAACTGCACCCCTCAAACAGTATAAGCAGAGGGCCTTACTGTCAAGCGTAGGGTTACCGTTCTCTTGGAGTACAAACACTGGTTTTTCGGAAGCTGGCTCTGTCAGGAAAGGGGAGAAGCCATCATGGGCAGCTTCTCCGGGTGAGCAAAAAGGATGCCCTATCAGTTTCTTCCATTGCTGGCTCATCTGTGGGACCAATTTGGTGTAAGCAACCTGGGGCCTGCGCAAGTTCTTGCCCCATCTTCCTCTGCCCTGCTCCACTTTCCTCGTCTCTTCCACAGGCTTACCGGAGGCTCCCAGAAAGCCTTAGCTAGCCCCTTGTTGGCTCTGGGGGCTGGAGAGGCCATCTCCCCAGGGATTTGGCCTTTCCCGTGAGTTAGGGCTCCCATCCTTAAAGCCTTTCTGGAACGAAGAGGCGAATACCTGAGCATTTAGATGCATGGGCTCAACCTATTGCTCTCACTCATCTTCCAAAGGGGAGCTTTGCATTGCTGGGGGGAAGAACCATGACCTCCACTTGCTTCCAAGGTGCTAGAGAAGCTTTCAAGGTCGTCGGTTCCCATCCCCTTTGCAGCTTTATGGGCCGAGTTTCGTGGGACTGCTGACTTTTTTATTCTGTGTCTGATTTAATGCCCGATGCTTCTGTTTTATTCCTGATCCTTTCTACTATGCATTTTCCTTTTATCAGGTGTACAAAGTTAAATACTGTGTATTTATCACTTAAAAGTACATGAATTTAAGAGAAAAATAAGCCTTTGGTGTTTTTCCACAGATGTTTAAGCTTCTCTGTAAACTTGAAATAAACAGACAGCAAAATGGTGCAAAGCCTGGGCCTTTTGGAGGTATTTTTGTTGGTCAGTTTACAGATGTCTGTAGGACATCCGTCCTTACGTCTGTTTTTCTTCCTTAGGCTGACTGTGAGATCAAATGCCCAAGTCAGGGCTAATGTATTCAGCATTACATTATTCATGTCTGTGTAACCATGTCCTAGTATCCCGCTACTAAAAGTGTGGTCCCTGGACCGGGAGCGTCAGCATCTCCTGGGAGTGGGTTGGAAGTGCAAATTCCCAGGCCCCATTTAAACAAGATCCCCAGGTGACTCATGTGCCCACGGAAGTCTGAGAGGCACTGCTTTAGCAGGCAGGTAATTGCTAGATTCTTCTGTTGGAGACCAACTAGGTGAGCAGCTCTGGGAGCGGTATTAATTACACGTGGAACACATCCTGTGAGGAGGCATGTTGTAGGACACATCACCCCACAAGGTGGGTATTTATCCCATTTTATGGATCATCCCGTGTAAACTGAGGCTCAGAAAAGTTAGTTGTCCAAGGGCTCCACCTTTGTCAGCAAATGCAGGGTTCTACAGAGCTTGGATAGTTTTCATGGTGTTTGGAGACTGTTTTAGAACTGATGCTTCCTCCAGGCTAGGGTCTGGGGGTTCCCTGCCCTCCAAATGTGAATCCAGCCCATGGCATTGCCTTACTGGCTTTGAACCTTGGCTTTCTGTTATGAAGGGACAGCAGATGAAGTGTGAACACTCCTTGTTCTGTTGTTGCAGAAATATAACTTTGGAATACTGGCATTTAAGAGTCAAGAGCAGGTGTACCTATTCAAAGACCCCACTGAGAATCTAATGAAAGCCAAAAGAAATGAACACAGGTGCATCGCTTTGCAGTTTTAGGAGTTCCAGAGACTCCCGGAAGGCCCTCCATGGGTGCAAAGGTGAAGGACCCCTACTTAAGCAGCAGCGCCACGGAGGGCCAGCAAGTGGGAATATAGCTGAAGGCCTGGTGAGTAAAGTAAGCAATGCCTCCCCCATCCTTCACCCCAGCTGGCCTTAGCATTCTGAGATAAAGGGAGGCCAAAAGAAGTCTCTCCCCACTCCAGTAACTATCGCGTCTTAGGCTGCAAGATGAAAAGCCGTCCCTAAAAAATTCCAGCTCCACTCGATCCATGTGTTCAGGCAGGCTTTTTTTTTTTTTCAAAAAGGCAGCACGAACCAGAGCTTTTTCAAAGGGGTTCAGTAAATGTTTCCTGCCCCCCAAAGCAACAAAAGCCCAGGTTTTATCCAGCAGAAGCAGGCACTTCTAAAATAAACGTTCCCTTTGGTACTTGGAAATGAATTCATGATGGGGGGGGGCAGGCAAGCAGCTTTCTTTAAGGAGATCCTGAAGACTTGTTGCAGAATTAAGTCGGTGTGAAGGCGCAGCTAGAAATAACCTCATTAACATTTCAAACAAAGTAGGTGTAGGTGGTGCTGCTTGTGGCTTGGAGACTTCTGGAAAGCAAAGGGGAGGGGAGAAGGATAAGCCATGTTATTATCTAAAATTGTGTCCTCCATGGTGTAGTACCACAATTTTGGGTAAAAAAAAAAAAAAAAAAAAAACACCACCAGATGCACGGGTAAGACAAGTAGTCACTACAGGACAAAATCTTGTAAATTCTGTAGGAACACAACCTAACAAAAATCAAAACTCTCAGGCCTTCAGGAGAAGGTCGAAGCAGGGGGAAAACGCCTAAGCTCCAACCGCAGACTGCTTCAGAAGTTTTTTTCTGAGCACAGTGAGCTGGGACAACAAATGGGACAACAAATGGGACAACAAATCTAGCAATTACCTGCCTGCTAAAGCAGTGCCTCTCAGACTTCCGTGGGCACATGAGTCACCTGGGGATCTTGTTTAAATGGGGCCTGGGAATTTGCACTTCTTTTACTGGTGAAGTAAAAGGGAAGGGAGGAAAGTTCTAGTTCGTGCTATGAAACCACACAAAGATTGAGAAAATCTTTTTAATGTTTGGTCCATGACCACCTCAGCGTGCCTCTTCTCAAAGGACACACACCGTCCCGTGACAGCATGTGCTAGAGGTCCAGCGACCACACCCGGCTGTCCTTCCTTCCCTCATAAAGTGCTTGAACCGAGTGCCGGGCCTCAGTTGGGCCTGTCTCACAGGGAGCTGGAGCTGGGAGCCCCCCAGGGAAGGCTGGTTCTGGGTGAGGCCCCCAGGTCTGCAGTGGCAGGAGCACCACCGCCCTTGGGCCAGAAGTCGCCCCAACACCCGCAAGTGTCAGGGTGGTTTACTATTCACATCCTACACACAAAACAGCTGGGCGACCATGAAGTTCTTGTGCAGTGGAGATGGATTCAGAATCTGGAACCTTCTCTGAGGTGACACGGCAGCCTCTTCTCCCTCTTGGCTGTGCTCTGATGAGGGCCGGGGGAAGCCCAGTGTGGAGGAAGCATCACTGGTCCATCTCACCGCCAAGACCCTGCAAAGAATGATATGCTTATCGTTGATTGATATGCTTATGGATAGACGTACACCCACCAGGTGCTGCCCACAGCTAAGTCTGGACCATTTGGGGCGGGTGAGAGCCAGGACTTCTGGGCAGCCCTTCACAACGGAACATACTCAGGTTAGTCCTCATGCAGGGGGGGTCTCAAAGCATGGTACCCAACCCCTCTTGCTATGCAAGGCAAGTTTAGTGTGGGGTTTTGTGATAATATTCACTATTATAACTAACTTGAGATGTCACTAATTAAAATGAGGCTACATTTTATTATTTTTTTAAATAATTTTTTATTTTATTTTGTTTTGTTTTTTCAAGATTTTATTTATTTATTTGAGAGAGAGAGAGAGAGCCCATGAGAGGGGGGAGGGTCAGAGGGAGAAGCAGACTCCCTGCCGAGCAGGGAGCCCGATGCGGGACTCGATCCAGGGACTCCAGGATCATGACCTGAGCCGAAAGCAGTCGCCCAACCAACTGAGCCACCCAGGCGCCCTATTTTATTATTTTTTAAAGATTTTATTTATTTGAGAGAGAGTGAATGCGCGCGCGTGAGAGAGAGCGAGCCTGAGAGAGTGCGCACTTGCACAAGCAGGGGGAGAGGCAGAGGGAGAGGGAAAGCAGGCTCCCCGCCGAGCAGGGAGCCCGATGCGGGGCTCGATCCCAGGACCCTGGGTTCATGACCTGAGCCGAAGGCAGACGCTTAACGACTGAGCCACCCAGGCACCCCGCGAGGCTAGATTTTAAAGAGGGATGTTCTAGAAGTGGAGCAGAGAAGGAGCGCTGTGCGGCTGCCTGGGTTGACCACATGCCCAATAGCACCACTGTGCTAGGGCCTCCCCCAGACGGCCCAGTACTCCAGGTGCTCACCACTGGGACAAGAAAGAGGTGCAGGAGGCAAGGTGCTTGGACCTTCCTGCCTTCTGGAGTTCAGGAGGGGGCCTACCTGCTCATAATCCTCCACATACTTGTATTTCTTCTCCCGGTAGTAGTATCTTTTCTTCATGCAGTAGAAGACTATGACGTCACATAGCACCGTCGCCTGAATGTGGCACAGGGTGAGAGAGGAGGAGCCGGGATGCTTTCGCCCCTGCTATCCTGCGCTTGCCCCTTCCCACAAAGCCTAGAACCTTTCAAGGAAAGTAAAGGCAAGGCTCTCCCTCTCTGGAAAAGGTGAGGCCCCAAGGGCTGCGGTCTTGAAGAAGCAAAGGTGAGGGGGTGCTGGAGGCAAGGGCAACAAGCCTAGAGGGTCGACTCTAGAAACGAGTTTAGGGTCAAGGGGAAGAACCAAGACGCCAGTGGAGGGTCTCACCTCGCTGGGCTAACTACTGCTGAGGAGGGCCCCAGGCCCGGGGGTGAAGGAGCAGTCTAAGTCACTCACCACCCCTAAGAGTGCCAAACCGGAGCCGACGTTGATCATGGTGGGGATGATGTCAAATTTCCCAGCCTCCAAATGACAGGAGAAAAAGAAAAAGTCATGATAGAGGGCATGAGCAGATAAGAGGTGGGGAGAGGGCCCCTTGTCTCTGGCCAACCCAGAAGCCTGGGTCTGAACCAGATCCCCGAGAGGAGGGGGTAGCCAGGCTACCTTTCCAAACACTATGATGTCGAAGCGGATGCCATAGGCCTTGATGAGCGTGCGGTGCTCAGCACCAGTCAGGTGACTGTAGTACTTGGCAAACCTAGGGGAGGAGGACAGGTGAGAGGCAGAAGGCACAGGGCAGGGACAGACAGGTGGCTGGATCCACCTGAGCATCTCGAGGCCTCTCCTGGCCATTGTGGGTCATGCAGCATGAGGGCTGGGCTGTTGGCAGGAGGGTGCCAGGGCCCACGGGGCACCAGAAGAACTCGTCCAGCATCACTGTCACCTCCTATGGCTGAGCTGGAACCTCTCACTCTGAATATCCTCCATATCACAGCTGAGCCACCTGCACGTCTCAAGGAGATCCTGGCCACTAACAGAATATGGTCAGTGAGCAGCAAACCCCGGGCCTGCCTTGTGGGTAGGGGCATGGAGCTGGCCACGAAACTCCACAAAACTCACAGAATCAGCACTGGACATCTTTTTAAAGAACCACTGACCCATCGATGACTACATGAATAAATAAATAAAGTAAAATAAATAAAATTCCACACAAGGGAATACTATTTGGCCATAAAGAGAAAGTAATGACAAATGCTACAACATGGATGAACCTCAAAAAAAACACGATACTGAGTGAGAGAAGCCAGTCACAGAAGGCCACACGGTGTGTGCTTCCTTTTCTATGCAAGTCCAGGGAGACAGGAAGTAGATGGTGGTTGGCGGGGACTGAGGTAGAAGGGAGGACAGAGGTGATGGCTGAAGGATATGGGCTTTCTCGCTGAGGTGATGAAAATGTTCTAAAATTGTGATAGTCCTACAACGTCATGACTAGACTAAACGCGATCCAATCCCACACTTTAAATGGATGCACGATGTGGTAGGTGAAAGATATCTCAAGCCATTAAAAAAACCCACAAGGGGGAATGGTGGTGGGGGGGGGGCACTGTTGAGCCATGATGCCATTTGCTGCCCATGTTATATAGGACATTGGTTCCGAGAAGCCTGAACTCTTGGCCCCCGATCGGTCTGGCCCACGGCATCCATGTCCTGGTCGGGCCTGGGATTCAGGTGGGGCCTGATACTAGCAGAGGTCAGGGCGAGGGGTGTCCTTCTGGTGAGGGCTCCCATGAGCTTCTCTCTGTCCCGAGGTTCTGACCCAAGCTTGAGGTTTTCCACAATGGTTTCTAGAACTGTCTAACAGAGATAGAGCAACACAAACCTGATTTCTTTCCTAGGAAAAAGAAAATGCAAATATCTGCCCTAGTATCAGTGAGCCAGATGGTTCAAGATGATAGCCGACTGCCGTTCCGGATGGTTCTATGATCCCATGTGTCTTTGATTGTTCACGTCACCACTAGAGGGAGACAAGTGCAACACGAACGCACCTCAGACCTACTCGGCTGGCCCCTGGGAGGGCTGCTTTGTTTAAGAGTGGCAAAATCCGTGACAGAGGCCACAGAGCGCCCACGAAAATGTACACGGCTAAGGTCTTTGCTACCTCAAGGAAGTGGCAAACCTGACCCTGGCCCCTCGGTCCTTCCGTCAAATGACCAGCTCTCCTGGGTTGAACACTGTCACCCAAGATTTGTAGCCATCTGGAACCTGTGAATGCGAAATGCAAGTAGGGAAACAGGGTTTTTGCAGGTGGAATGAGTTAAGCTGAGCTCGTACTGAATTAGCGTGGACTCTGATTCCATATGACTGGTGTCCTATAAGGAGGGGACACACACAGAGATGTGCCCAGAGGGAAGAAGGCCATGTGACAAGGGTGGCAGAGACGGGAGTGATGGGTCTATGAGCCAAGGAACACCGAGCATCGCAGGGAGCCACCAGAACCTGGAAGAGGCAAAGAAGGTGGCTGGCCTTGCTGACACCCTGATTTGGGGCCTCTAGCATCCAGATCTGTGAGAGAGTAACTTCCTGTTGTTTCAAGCCACCCACTTTGTTAATTAGTTAAGGTAGCCCCAGGACACTGAGAAACTAATTCCTGGGTCAGGCCCCAGCAGTCTTTGGTCCAGAGGATCACAAGCTCACCTGCTCCTCAAAATCAGTACAGGGACAAGGCTCTGCTTGAACACTCTCTCTGGCACCTAGCCTTCCCACTGCCCTTGGGGGGCTGAGTGAGTGCTGGTCTTTGATGGGCATGGATGCCCCCACTGGGGAGTGATCCAGCCACTATCGCCCCCGGCCCCCACACAAGAGAACCAGGGCCCAAGCTCACACCTACCTGAAATTGTAGCCGGGGGACACATTGTGGTCCACATCCCGGGTATCCAGGCGGCGGAAGGAGTAGCTGGGCAAGCAGAGGGAGGAGGTTCTGTCCAGGTTGCAGTCCCAGTTGATCTGGATGCCCATGATGCCTCCCTGTGGGTTGTGAGCAGAGACAGAGCCAGCTTTCCTCGCGGCGCATTCTAGAATGAGGTGTGTTGAAAACTGTCAGAGAAGCCAGGGGCCCGTGCCTACCTCGATGGCCATGTCCTGGAAGCTGTGCCCTGCGCTCTCCACTATTTTGCCAAGACGGAATATGGGGCAGAAGGGATCTGTTACAGCATCATAAGTGCATGATTTGAGGTAGGTAGTGGTGATGTTGGGAAGAATATTCCTCCTGAAATCAAAAGGAAGCAGAAATGAAGCGAGGAAAACCTCAAAGAAGAGCCAGAAGTTGCTCTAAAACACCGGGGAACTCACTCAGCCGGCCAGCACTTACTTGCTGAAATTAAATTTGGGGTACCAGATGTTGTTCTTAACCAAAAGAGTGAAGTTTTCCGCAGCCTTTAAAAAAGCAGGTCTGAAAAAAATCGTAACGTATCGTTAATAAAAGTACACATATACGTATACTCACATCCTTAGGCAATATTTTAACAAAGCACGTGCACATGCGCCTTACAACGTCATTTTGTCAAGAAAAAAAGTGAGGGCGCCTGGGTGGCTCAGTCGGCTAAGCGGCTGCCTTCGGCTCAGGTCATGATCCTGGGGTCCTGGGATTGAGTCCCACGTCCGGCTCCCTGCTCAGTGGGGAGCCTGCTTCTCCCTCTCCCTCTGCCTGCCACTCTGCCTACTTGTGCTGTCTCTCTATCTCTCTGTCAAGTAAATAAAATCTTAAAAAAAAAAAAAAAAAAGTGAAACATCTCAAGCATTTCCTACTCTCCTCTGTATAAACACTAGGTCAGCAGGGGAGACTAAACCAAGCCTTTCCATTTCTTCCTCTCGTGCCTCTTGCTGAAGGCAGCGGGAATTTAAGAGCTGGAGGAATAGTGAAGGAGGGGTGAGGCCTAGTGGCTTCCCGGGGAAATTATTCAGCCTGCAGCTGTGGGGTTCCAGAGCTCGCCTCCCTCAGGCGCTCTCAGGGGAATGCTCCACAGATCTGGTTTTACAAGTCAAAGCAAAGGTAAATTCACCCACAGGGTGGATCCTGACCTCATCTCAAAAGTACATAAAAATCACATGTCTGTTGGCGCAGGGCCTTGACTCTGAGGTGCCACGTCAGCTCCGTGCTGACAGTACAACCTGAATCTGGGGCTCCGAGGGGGCCCCACTCCTTTGGTGGGTTTCTATGGAGAATCCAGAGCTGTAGGCAGACTCCTCTGTGTGTGGGCGGGGGGGGGGGGGCTCCCCTGATCGAGGTGGAATCTTTGAGTTTAGAAACAGTTTCAACAGTCTTCTCAACCCTGAGACAGAAGCAAGGCCACAGAGCAAAGAGAGCCGAGCCTGTTGCTGCTGATGACGAGAAAGGCCTTGACCAAGGTGCTTTTCCGGGGCTTTAAATCCCCTCATCCCTGTATCCAGAGGGATGCATTATATCAGGATTTTTCGAACTACTGTCATTCCCTATACTTTTTTTAAGATTTTATTTATTTGTCAGAGAGAGAGAGTGCACAAGCAAGGGGAGCAGCAGAGGGAGAGGGAGAAGCAGACTCCCCACTGAGCAGGGAGCCCCATGTGGGACTCGATCCCAGGACCCTGGGACCATGACCTGAGCTGAAGGCAGATGCTTAACCAACTGAGCCACCCAGGCGCCCCTGTCGTTCCCTATACTGTAACTTTCCCCCCACATCTGTCTACCTCATATGCAATACTTTTTTTTTTTCAAGATTTTTATTTATTTGACAGAGAGACAGCGAGAGCAGGAACACAAGCAGGGGGAGTGGGAGAGCGAGAAGCAGGCTTCCTGCCGAGCAGGGAGCCCGATGTGGGACTCGATCCCAGGACACTGGGATCATGACCTGAGCCGAAGGCAGACGCTTAACGACTGAGCCACCCAGGCGCCCCATATGCAATACTTTAAAAAAAAAAAAAAGATTTTATTTTTAAGTAATCTCTACACCCAGTGTGGGGGCTCAAACTCAAAATCCCGAGATCAAGAGTCACACGCTCTACCCACTGAGCCAGACAGGAGCCCCTTATATGCAATACTTTTAAGATTGACTCACCGGTTTTAAAAAATTAAGGTGAAATTCACATAATGTAAAATTAACCATTTTAAAGTGTTTAATTCAGCGGCATTAAACACATTCAGGATGTGCAAACCATCTCCAACATCTGGTTCTAGAACATTTCCATCACCCCCAAAGGAAACTTTGTACCCATTTAACAGTAGCTATCTATTTTCCCTTCCGCCCAGCCTTTGGGAACTACTCATCTACTTTTTGTTTCTCTAGATTTGTCTACTCTGGATCTTTCAGGTGAATGGAATCATACAGTATGTGTCCTTTTGTGTCTGGTTTCTTTCACTTAGCACCCCGTCTTCCAGGTTCATCCATGTTGTAGCATGTAACACTTCATTCTTTTTTTTATGCCTGAGTCATATTCCCTTGCATGGATGGACTATAACCTGTTTATCTCTTTCTCTGTTGTTGGACATTTGGGTTGTTTCCGCTTTTACGATCAACTCACTTTTTGAATTGGCATTCATTTTGAAATGAAATTTTCCATCATGACCATAAGAGGTATCACTGGCCCCAAGTCAGAGGTCACTGTTCAAATAAATATAATCAAATCAAAACAATATTACTAAACGTTGTAGTTAATATTACTGTTTGCCCAAGGTGCTGAATCTGGGGATTATTCTTTGTGAGAAATGGAAATTAGCAAGTGACAACAGACACCCCAAACCAGGATTTCCTCCTTGATATAAGTACAGAAGCTGAATTTGAACGGACATGGGAATGTCTATCCATGTGACTCATGTTATTTTATGTATCACTGTACACTTAAAAATCACCTTCCACTGGGGGCACCTGGGTGGTGCAGTCGGTTGAGCATCCGACTCATGATTTCAGCTCAGGTCATGATCTCAGGGTTGTGAGATTGAGCCCCGTGTCTGGCTCCGCGCTTAGCGCAGAGTCCGCTTGGGACTCTCTCTCCCTCTCCCTCTGCTCCTTCCCCCTGTGCTCTCTCTCTCTAAAGTAAATAAATAAATCTTTAAAAAAAATCACCTTCCACAAGATTAAATCTATAACCTTGCTGTCCAATGAAAATATAATGAGACACAAATACAAACCACCTCGTAATTCCAATTCCTCACATTAAAAAGTAAAAAGAAGGGGCGCCTGGGTGGCTCATTCATTAGGCGTCTGCCTTCGGCTCAGGTCATGATCCCAGGGTCCTGGGATCCAGCCCTGAGTTGGGCTCCCTGCTCAGCGGGGGGCCTGCTTCTCCCTCTCACTCTGCCCCCCCCCCCCGCTCCATGCTGCACGCATGTGTGTGCTCTCTCTCTCACTCAGATAAATAAAATCTTAAAAAAAAAAAAGCAAAAAGAAACAAGTGAAATTAACTTTTGTATAATAACCCAATATATCTAAAGTATTACTTCACCAGGTAAACACATATTAATTTTATACATACATACACACACACACACATATATGTATATATATATTTTTCCCCCCATAATGTCTTTGGACTCTGGAGTGCATTTTACACAGAGCAGTTTATTTGGCTCCAGACACATTGCGAGCGCTCGGTAAACACCCACGGCCAGTGGCACTGATGTTAGGGAGGGAGCACGGCTCTGTAAGACCCTTTCCACCTCAGAAATGTTAGATTCCTTTTCTTTTACTGTTTCCTTCCCTGGCCTGAGCTGCTGCCCTCAGCAATCTTGAGAGAGCTTGTTTGGAGGTTCTAGCAGGGGAGCGCAGCTACTCGTATACCCTTGACCGAAGAACGGTCCTCCTCTATCGGGGAAGGTCGTCCTCTTCGACCGAGCGCGCAGCTTCGGGAGGGACGCACATGGAGCGGTGAGGGAGGAAGGGGACACCCGCCTAGCCAACCAGATCAGCCGAATCAACCCTGGCGATCAATGGGGTGACAGATGTCGCAGCCAGATCGCCCTCACATCCTGCCCTCAGCAATCTTGAAATCAGAGGTTCTTCTGTTGCAGCATACCTGGGATGGGGTTCATGGGACTCCCTGCGCCTCTGGCCTCATCCAGGCCTCAGTCTGAACTCTGGGTCAAGAATGCTGGAGTTGCAAGCCATTCTGGGAGCATTGCCTCTAACCCTACCCAGTCCAAGCAGAGCAAATTACTATTGGGAAAAATGTTATTCTGGGGCAACCCTGGACCTGCTCTACTTTATACAACACACTTCAGTGGACATTATTTATTTTCCGGCCCAGCCTCTGTTCCCTTCTTTTCTGGTAACAGAACCCCCAGTTTCCTCTGGAAGCCACACCTCCCTACTCTCAGGCTGTGTTCCTCGGGCGGGACTGACTCCACCATAGCTCCGAGATCGGCAGGTGACCCAGGCCTGAGCTGATAAGCAAAATCCATGCCCCAGCTACAGTGTGGGCTGAGGGATGTGGCTGAAGATGTGATGATGGACAGATCTAGAACCTCTATGGACAACTGGGCTGGAAGACTTGGGGGAATGTAAGCCCGGAGCCACCTCCTGGGACTACACCATGGGTCCTGCAAACGAAGCCAGTATGGGGGGAAGCAGAGTCAAAATGTAGAGACTCTGAAGCTGTCCTTTGAGCCCCAGGTCTAGTCGTGCTGGGCTCTTCGTAGTTTGTTGAACAACAAACTGCCCCTGCTATGTGTGTGTCCTGGGTAAGGCACTGAGAACTGTTTCCTGGAGTTACTCGCAACTGACAAGAGTCCAGACATGGAAATAAATCAGCTGCAGTCCCATGACAAGTGACAAACACTGTGGCCCACCTTGCCTCTGATGGTTGCCTGTGGTCCCCGCCCTGCGGAAGCCTGACTCCACACAGACACCAAGAGCACAACACACAAGCCTTAACTCCCCTGCCGCCTTCCCTCGGGCAGGACTCACTTGGGCACGTGGCTATCATCCTCCACTGGGCACCAGGCTGCCACCTCGCATGTCTTCACAGTCCCATTGAACAGCACGCATCTTCCTGTTGCAATTCCTGCAGGGGCAAGGGAACCCAGGTCTGCAGGGGTCTCCTATTTTCTACTTTGCAAGGTAGAGAGTGGGAGCACCGCCACAGCATCCTGTGCAATCAATCGTGATCTATTCCAATTCTGGGATTTATACAGTTTCCAGAAACGAGAGGAAAAGAGTTGCCTGAGTCCAAAGGCAGCGCTAGGACGATGCCAAGCTCCAGCACAGGGCAAGATCTGGGATGGCTTCTGGGGCACGGGTGACAGGTGAATGTTGAGAAGATCCTGGGACCCTAACCTAAACAGCAAGCTCACTCAGGGTCATGTGGAGGAATTGGGGAATGTGCGGGATTTCTCCATCCTGAAGATTTCTCTATGAGACAGGCCCCACAGAGGAGGCAATCTAGTCAGGGGCTGCCCTCCCCAGGCTAAGTGTCTACTGTGGGGTCACAGCCACATGCTCATACCATTGCTGTGGGTGCCTGAAGAGCCAGCAACACAGTTGGCATCTGATTTACACACAGTGGTCTTATCTGGAAGCTGGAAAATGAAGAAAGAGGGAAATGCCATGTGGTCAGTCAGGTGCCGACGAGAGGGGCCTGAGGCCCGAGGCTCTTCCCAGAGAAGCTGCCTACCTCAGGACAGAAGCCCTGGGTCTGGTTCACGGTGATGATCATGTTGGTCATGATGAAGAGGGAGTTTTCCTCCTGCAGAAGGGAGACAGCATCACTCTGTTACCTTCAAAGGAATCAAGCCGAGCCACGAAGAACACCAGTCACTCATTTAATAGGACAGTACCTTTCACTTTGCCCACATGCCATGCAAAAAACAATTTAAAAAATGATCTTTTGATCTCTTGTTCTCTGAGAGTTTATAATCTAACTGAAGACAGGATTCAAATAAATACTGTACCATAGTCCCCCTTATCTCCAGGGGATGCCTAAAACTGCATATAGTATATGCAGAGGGTGGGATGAGGAGCGATTGCTTAATGGGTGTGGGGTTTCCTCTTAGGGTAGCGAAATGTTCTGGAACTAGAAGGAGGTGATAGTTGCATAATATTGTGAATGTACTAAATGCCACAGAATTTTTAAATCTGAAATAGTTAATATTATGACATATGAATTTCACCTCAGTGGAAAAGGAAATGCCTATCACCTGAGGTGGTTCCTTAATTAAAGCTTGGCTTGTTGAGGGAAAAGATCCAACAGGTGCGCAAAACATCATCTGCCAACCAGGCTACCTCAGAGGTACAAAAACACAAGGCCACCAAAGTCCCAAGTTTGGCTGGTTTTCTTTCCTAACTGAAATTAAATAAATAAAACATTCTAGAGAAGACCCAGTCAGGGTCCGTAACTGACGCTCCTCCCTTCGAGAAGGTTCTGTTTTCTCCTCCTAGGAAGGTGCCAAATGGTTGATTTAAAGTTTCTGGAGTGCAGTTCACTGGGGATGAGACTAAAGAGTCGGTTGCTAAGGACCTTCCAACATTAGGAGTAAAAGACAAAGATGCCCAAGAATTCTAGTTGGACCTCCCCCTCACTGAGCACTGGCATTCTAAAATGAAATACCGGAAGCTTTCTCTCGGCATTTCAGACTCCCAGGAAAAGTGGAGTCAGCACTGGGAGCCACGTGGGGGATCAGGGTAACTCAAGGATCAAAGTGTCTGTAGACCTCTCCACCCCCAGGTCTGACGAGGTGGTGGAAGCTCTGGGAATGGCTGGCATCTTCCAAAGAAAGGCCTAGAACAAGCCATGTTGGGAGACAGGGAATGACCCCAAGAGGAGGCCTGAGGTGGTGGCACGATGCCCGCGCCTCTCCCCTGGCACCCCTGTCAGCGTCCTCGGTGTTCCCACAGAGACATGCTGTTCACGTGGTCTATAGAAGCTGCTCCAGCGGCTCCTGAGATAGATGTGAACAATTCAATAGGGTTTACTGTTTGTTTCCTATTTCTTCTCTATTTTAAGCTTAGGGAAACTTCAGTCCAGAGATGAGCCGAGTAGAAGTGGTGCAAACTGACGTTTGTGTTCCATCTGTGGAGAAGCAGGAGGCCATTGTGAAAGCTCATGAAGGGAGCTCTGTGGAGCTCACGAAGCCCCGGGGCCAGAGCTAAGCTGGAAGGCAGAGCTGCTGCCTCTTCCTTCCCACCGAGGGCCAGAAGCAGTGGGCCCACACTCTTCCTTGGTCCCAGTGAACACACTGAGTGTGGCGGCCCCAGAGCTTGCCAGGACGAGGCCATGGCTTCACAGAAAGGAGTGGTCGCTCTGTTGACACAGGTGCATGCCCATAGGACCACCCACCTCCAGCAAACTACGAATCCCCTGTTCCATTTGGCCTGCATTGCTTATCCGCTCAGTCTTCCCTCTGGGCACCCCGCAAAACCCTTCTCTTGAGAAGGCAGGGAGAAAACAAACACACTTGAAGAAAAAGAGAGTTTCTGAAGTTCTTGCTTTCCCTTGCCAAGCTCTGAGCCGAGAGATTTAGCCACCCCAGACGTCCTAGCACGGAAGCCATTTGGAGGGATATGTTAGGGTCTGGCTGCGGAGCATAGACATTATGATGGCTAAAGAGAGTCAGTATTTAACTTGGAGCTTTGTGGATTAACAGACTGGATACTAGGATGCTGTATCAAACACCTTCTTCCCTTCTCCTCTGTTCCTGATGAAATCCTATGTCTGTTTCCTTCCAGTCTGGCTTTGGTCTCCAATTACCGATCAACTTTCTACACTGAAAAGATTTACCTTGTGGGTTTACAACAATAAAGCACATACAAAATGTGGGAAGGCAATATTTCCACCCGAATTTTTCCCAGGATTTAAAATATTTGCTTTTCTACCTTTCGGGGCTTGAGACAGACTGAGTTGTCTGTGTTTAAGCCAGCCATGATTTAAAGCTGAAGAAACATAGCTGGTTGAATATTGTTTATTAGACCTTAAGGCAGAAAGAGATCCTTCTGCACTGCTTTCTTGGACTAAGACAATTAGTCTGGGCCTCTGTGATGTTAGAACTCTGCCAATCATTAACCAAGAGTGCAAAGTCAGGGGGCGCCTGGGTGGCTCAGTCATTGGGAGTCTGCCTTCGGCTCAGGTCATGATCCCAGGGTCCTGGGATCGATTCCCACATTGGGCTCCCTGCTCGGCAGGGGGCCTGCTTCTCCCTCTCCTACTCCCCCTGCTTGTGTTCCGTCTCTCACTGTGTCTCTCTCTCTGTCAAATAAGTAAATAAAAAATCTTAAAAAAAAAAAAAAAAAGAATGCAAAGTCAGTAAAGGGAAAGGAGCTAATCAGAAGCTTTGGTGTCAGACAGAAGCCACGGTGGGAGGCATACCTGGGCTGGAATCACATAATCCGCCACATCCCAGATCCGGAATCCAAGTGTAGAAGTGTTGGTTACAGTCACGCCTTTGGCTTTGGTAGTAACTGAGCTGACCACAGAATCTGTTTCTTGGTAGCCTTTTTCCCACACAAACACCCACCTACAAAATAAAACAGGCCCTTTAAATTGCCATAAGGATTCTGTGAATTTGAACTGCTGCTAGGGAGCCTCTGATAGCCAAAGGCTGACAGTATAATGTTCACTAATTACATGACTTTGCAAAACTGCTTGACTTTGGGGGGCTCCATTACCACTTCTGCAAAATGGGTGTATAACCTAAACCACAGGGTGGTTTGTGGGAGATAAATGAGATGACGCAGGTAAAGCACTTAGCATAGTGATCAGCACAAAGAAAGTACTCAATGAATGCTGTCTTTATTAGGTATTTGAGCACTTCCAAAGCACTACGACCTGCGGAATTACCAAGAGATGACAAAAATTATGATAATAGTTACCATTTGAGTGTTTTCAGGTGCCAGGTACTGATCTAAGCTCTATATATGTATTAACTAATTTAATCCTGACGACTTTATAAGGCAGATATCATTATTATTCTCTAGTTTTACAGAGGAGGAAACTGAGACACAGAGAGGTTACGTCACTTGCCCAAGGTCCACACAGCTAGCGAATGACAAAGTCAGGATTTGAACTCAAGTCTTTTGCTTCTGAAGCCTCTTTTCTTGCCCTGTATGCTATATTCCTTCTAGAAAAGAGAATCTCACTGTTCAAGTAACTTTTTATACTAGTTTCTTACATTTTTTCTCCAAGAATTCAGGTCACATGTATGCTTCTCTTCTCTGGGAAGAACTGGGGGCCTTACAACCAGTCTGAATAACTAAAAATCTAAAGACATTAGCGCGTAGTGGTTAGGACACTGGAACACAAACTGAAGCCAGCGATCATGGTTCATTTCTCAGCTGCACCGTTCATCAGGCATAACTTTGGCCAAGTTGCTTAACTTCTCTATGCCTCAGTTTTTCCCATCAATAAGATGGGAATGATAATAGGATTTCACAGGACAGTTGTGAGGTTAAATGAGTTTTGCCTAGTAGATGTTTAGAACAATGTTTGTGTTGCCATTGTAGGCTGAAATTGGCCTTGATGGGAGTATTTCCACCATGGAAATTGGCCAATGCTACAAATCAGAACTCCTTCCTGCCAGAGCTGTTATTAAACACCTACCGGCGACTATTATTGTTGTTATTATTTCTAGAAACAAGAAATGCTAGCATCTGTCTCCTCTTATAAGCCCTAGCTGCTGAAACTTCGAAAAATCACTGGTTTTGGTTACTTATACGTTAGTCTGGTCTGAGCAGTCTCCATATTCATTGTCCATCCTAGAGACAGGCTTTTCCCCAAATAAGGCCTTTTCTTCAGGGGTTCTAGGAATTTAGCTGCAATATAAAGCTTTCATTTAATTCTATTCAGGCACACAGAAACTTAGGGCAGGAAGGTTACCATTATTTTACCATAGTGTTCAGTGAGTTGCTGAAGAGAGACACATGGTTTTACAGGGATCACTATGTAATTGACTACCTCCTCATCATATGACAGATAACAGAATTAGATAATTGAGAAATGCATGTTTAGTCTAAGATGAATTGGATCAGGAAGCTAAGAGATGAGTTAAAAAGAAAGAAAGAAAAAAGCCCTTAGTTCAGATCCTGAGTCAGTTTTGATCATAGGAAGATGGATAAAGCTTTTACTGCTTTATAGATCCTCATGATCAAGGTAGCAAACATTCCAGGAACCTTAGAAAGCTGTGCTGTCCAGCAGAAAGGTAACACAAGCCACATATGTAATGTACTTTCTAGTAGCCATGTTAAAAAGAAAAATAGGTAAAATTAATTTTAATGATAGATTTTATGTTACCGAATATATCCAAAATATTTTAACATGTTATCAATCTAAGGTGTATTAATGTACTATTTTACTTTTTTGGTTGTTTTGCACTATGTTTTCGAAACCTCGTGTGTATGTTATGTTGACAGAGCATCTTGATTTGGAGTAGGTCCATTTCAAGTGCTCAAAAGCCACAGGTGACTAGTGGGTACTACATCATCCGGTGCATACCTCCTGTAGTCTAGAACTTTACAGATACCCTAAGATAGGGTTAAACTAATCCTCCCCCTAGTATCAAAAGCCAAGAGGGAAAAGCTGAGAGCCCTTCATTCTAAACGCTTCCGATCCAATCCAGCAATGTGAGTTTAGTTAGCCAGTTAGTAGCAGGTCTCAAAATTTAAGGGTGCATCACAATCACTGGGGGGCAAGGAGTTGGTGGCGGTACTTAATGAGACTCACTAAATCCAAACCTGGGAGTGGGCCAGGTGGTTCTGATGTACAGCCCGTATGTGGGAAGCCATTTCACTGAATCCTGTCAGAACTTACTGCTGCTGGGCTGATAGCTGTTAGAAGCCAATACCTGCCTGATCAGGTGAATTCCCATGGACCATGTTAACACTCTAAGCCTCACCCCAGGGTGGGGGATCTGTTACTTTTCTACGGTTCCTCAGGTGAGTCTTCCGTGATTTGGTAGGTGTAGGAAACATTAGGACATTGGTTCTCAAACTGCTCCCCATCAGAATCACTTGGGGAGTCAGTCATACTCCATAGCAATTAAATCAGAAGGTCTGGGGATGGGAGTCAGCAATCAGTATTTTTAAGATTCCCCAAGGTTCTAATGTGCGGCTGGGGACCACAGCATTAGGCCTTCTAAGAAAAGGAATGCCAGAACGGATAACATCTGTCAGCTCAGCAGCTGTAGACACCATTAACACCCTAGGTGGACCTTGAAAGTGGGCCCAGTTAATTTCTACCTTCTCTCGAGTTTCATTAATTGTAATGGGTGCGGGGCGCCTGGGTGGCTTAGTCGTTGGGCGTCTGCCTTCGGCTCAGGTCATGATCCCAGAATTCTGGGATCGAGCCCCACATCGGGCTCCCTGCGCAGCGGGAAGCCTGCTTCTCCCTCTCCCACTCCCCCTGCTTGTGTTCCCTCTCTGTCAAATAAATAAAATCTTAAAAAAAAAAATTGTAATGGGTGCACTCAATTAAAATTAAGCACTTGGTGAGGGGACAGAAGGTAGCAGGACATATAGAAGTGTAAGAGGGCAGCATGGGGAATGATGAAGCGAAGGAAGGTACCTATACAAAAACCCCCCAACAACTCCACAAAACGAAGTGAACTTTAAATGCTTTCTCGAGTGTGACCTCTTCATCATCTTGGGTTACCGCATGATACTTAAAGGAAAGGACCGGAAGCCACTGGCCCAAAAGGAACCAAAGGGAAAGTCCAAGCCTTGGTTTCTCTCAGCAGATCATCAGAATGGGAAGTGCAGTGCAAAGATTGAAACGTTAAGGGCAAAGCCAAAGGACAGCATGGAGCAACTCGGAACAAGAAGCAGGAAGGGTGAGGATGAAGGTCTAGCCAGGCTTTGCCCTGAAAAAAAACCACAGTATCAAAGCAGTCTCCTGCCCCGGAGCCCGGCCCACCGCCCGGCCCTCTGGGGGCCAGGGTCCGGGGAGGCGTATGTCATCCGCCTCTGGTCGCCGTCCCCCGGACCGCGCCTGGAGGCCGCCTGCGGGGCTCGCCCGGTGACCCAGGCCAAGAGCAGCAGGTGCACGGCCAGGACCCAGAGGCGGAGTTCCCGGCCGTCGCAACACTCCGGACCCCCGAGCCCCTCGGGGACAGCGCCCGCGGCCGCGCTCACCCGATGACGTAGGCCAGGATGAGCAGCTGCACGGCCCGGTTCATGAGCCCCACTTTACGGCTGCGGATGAGCACGATGCGCGGCGTGTCGTACTCGAACAGGAAGGCGGCCAGCACCGCGCAGCAGCCCGCCATGGCCGGCTGCCGCCGCGCCGCCCGGCTCCACGCTCTGCGCCCGGCCGCCCGACCCGCCGCCGGGTCCGCGCCCGGGAGCCCCGCCCAGGCGGCCCGCGGCGCCGCTACTCGCGTGGGAGGACCCGGAAGGAGGCGGCGCTGCGCCTCGGGGCGGGGGCCGGGCGTAGGCGACGCCTTCTCGGGTACGAGCGCCTCGCTCGGGGGGAGTGGGACCCGTGGGGAGGGGGTGAGTCCTCCCTTGAGGGCGAGTGACCTCGGCAGTAGGGCCGGGAAGAACGAGCGACCCCCGCAAAGTGGCATTGGCTCTACCCGGAGGGGGTGATCTCCTCTCTGGGAACGAATGACCCTGTGGAGGGCCGGGGGGAACGAGTGACCGCCTTAGGGGAGACAGAGCCGCCGTGGAGAGTGACCTCTCCGTTGGGCATGAGTTACCCCTCGCGGGGGGGAGGCGCTGAGGTGGGAGGGGGTGGCTACTGAGCTGCTCCTTTAGGTGGTCCAGGAGGTACGAGTGACCTGCGGGGGACGGGGCAGCTTAGGAGAAAGAGCAGCCCCTCGGGAGGTCCCAGCTTATTCCTTCTCAACCTCTGGAAGAAAAACCTAAATGTCAGGCGCCCCGAGAGCCCTGGGCTGGAGTCACACACCCTGTACGGTGGCCTTGTTGGAATTGAAGCGAGGCCACACCCCTGCTCCAATTCTGATGCTTCCTTAGTTAAAGGAGGAGGGGGGAAGCATCCTGAGCCAGGGGAGGGTTTCTGTGGCCGTCCTTTCAACTGAGAAAGTTTTATCACAACTTTAGGGAGAATTGGAAAATAAAGGGAAGTGGAGGAAACGCCCACGGTTCTACTCCTCGAACATAAATTTCCACGTTTATTCATTCCCTTTCAGGTATGTTTTCAAAGATATATTTTATATTGAGTTTCATTAATGCATTCAACAAGTATTAATAAGCACCTTCAATATGCCAGGCCCTGTTCAGTGAACAGAACAAGCCCAAACAGCCTGCCTTTGTGGAGTATAAATTCTCACAGGCAGATGTGTATAAAATTTTAGTTTGTAAATCACAGGCAATGATGATTTTTTTTTTTCCTGGTTCATACTCCTCGTGTTTTCTGTGTTATTGCAGACTTGTCATAATGATCGTTTTTAATAAATGGGCTGTTTCTTCCAGAGAGTATACCATGATTTTCCTAACCGTTCTCACCTGATTGCTTCTAGTTTGTGGATCCTATGTATAATCTTTGATAAAATATTTTAGTTCATTTCCTGGATGTGAGGTTCCTAAGCCGCTCCAGATGAAAAAAGTGAATCATAAAATTTGAAGGAAATAGCATCTATCTCTAGCGATGGAATTGTTGAGTTAGAAGGAAGAATAGAGCTGCCACCTGCCTCAGTCCAAAATGGTCCTAAGAAAAGGTGGTGATTAAGTGGGATTTTATCCATTCATTTGACAGATATTACTGAGTGCCTGTTGTGTGTTTGGCAGTATTCTTGATGCTAGGGATATGAGGGTGAACAGGCAGGTGAAGTCTTTGCCAAAATTGAGCTTGGTGCAATTGGGAGGGCTTAAATTCTATGTAGAAAAGGAATATATAGCTGCTAAATTCTCATTGGAAGGGGACTTAAAAATTCTTTCCTTAAGAGCCAAACTCAGTTCCAGCTCTTGTTAATATTTATCCCACAGTAATGAGATGGTCCCAGCCTTACAAATCTTGAATTTAAATGGTTTGCATGTGTTTTGGGGGCGCCTGGCTGGCTCAGTTGGTAAGCATGTGGCTCTGAATCTTGGGGTTGTGAGTTCAAGCCCCATGTTGGGTGTAGAGATTACTTAAAATCTTAAAAAATAAGTGGTTTGCTTGTGTTTTGGAACAAGGCAGGTAGGAGAAATGTATAAATAAGTTTTTCTAAACTACTAGTTGGTATTATATCCTCAGGACCAACGAGAGAAGCTGATCTTGAAATATGATTAGGAAAAGAAAGTTATTTCATTTATATTCTTGCCCTTTATCTGTTTTTAAAAACAGCTTATTGCGGTATAATTGACATATAAAAAACTGCACATATTTAAAGTGTACAATTTTGTAAGTTTGACATATACACACACACACACCCATGGAACCATCACCACAGTCAAGATAGTGAATATACCCAGTGTACTAGCCAGAGAAATCTTAGTTTGTATAAAGTGAAAGTAAATGCTGATTACAGCTGGGACTTTTCACATACCTACATCTTTTTTTTTTTTGAAGTTAAACAGTTCTTTTGTTTTTTTTAATAAATCTTTTTTAAAGATTTATTTATTTATTTGACAGAGAGACAGCGAGAGAGGGAACACAAGCAAGGGGAGTGTGAGAGGGAGAAGCAGGCTTCCTGCGGAGCAGGGAGGCCGATGTGGGGCTCGATCCCAGGACCTGGGATCATGACCTGAGCTGAAGGCAGACGCTTAACGACTGAGCCACCCAGGCACCCCTAAACAATTGTTTATAAAGATTGAAAGACCATCTCAATTAGGAAAGTAAAACATGTTCTTTGTAACAAATTCGAACAATACAGAACTGGATAAAGCAAAAAGTGGGAGTCCCAACTCTCCCTACAGAGGTAGTTTCCCTACTTTAAGTCCTGTTAGGAAAGAAAAATTGCTGCCAATTCTTTTTTGTTATTTCTGATTTTTGTTATACTTATTGAAAGATTTCCTTTGGGGGCATCTGGGTGGTTCAGGTGGTTACGTGTCTGCTTTCAGCTCAGGTCATGATCTTGGGGTCCTGGGATGGAGCCCCACGCCTGGCTCCCTGCTCAGTGGGGAGCCTGCTTCTCCCTCTCCCCCTCCCTCTGCCATTCCTCCTGCTCATGCTTGTGTGTTCTCTTTCAAATAAATAAATAAAATCTTTATTTTATTATTTTTTTATCTTACAAAGCTGCTGCATGGATGTTTTTTTTATTACGTTCAATTAGCCGACATACAGTACATCATTAGTTTTTGATGTGGTGTTCAACAATTTGTTAGTTGCATATAACACCCAGTGCCCATCACCACACATGCCCTCTTTAATACCCGTCACCCTGTTACCTCACAAACCTACATCTTAATCACATTCAGTTGCATATTTGTCATATGTTTGACTGAGTGTAGTTACTGAACAACCATGGGAGTTTAGTTTTTAAAAAATGAGATTTTCGGGGCGCCTGGGTGGCTCAGTTGGTTAAGCGACTGCCTTCGGCTCAGGTCATGATCCTGGAGTCCCGGGATCGAGTCCCGCATCGGGCTCCCTGCTCAGCAAGGAGTCTGCTTCTCCCTCTGACCCTCCCCACTCTTGTGCTCTCTCTCTCTCTCTCTCTCTCTCTCTCAAATAAATAAATAAATAAAATCTTAAAAAAAAAATGAGATTTTCAGTAAAGGTGCCAAGACAATTCAATGAGGAAAGAATAGTCTTTTCAATTAATGGTGTTGGAACAACTGGATAGCCACATGCATATGATGAAGTTGGACCCCTGTCTCTCTTACCATATGTAAAAATTAATTCAAAATGGATCAAACACTGAAGTGTAAGAGCAAGACTGCAAGACTCAGATGAAAACATAAGTGTAAATCTTTGTGACTTTGGATTAGTCAGTGGTTTTTTAGACATGACACCAAAAGCACAGGTGGGTGACAAAACGAAAAATAGAAAAATTTTAAAACTTCTGTGCTTCAGAGGACACCGTCAAGAAAATGAAAAGGCAACCCACAGTATGTGAAAAATACAAAACATGTATCTGATAAGGGTCTAGTATCTTAAATATCCTAAGTAAGAGTCTTTAACTCTTCTTCTTCTTCTTCTTTTTTTTTTTTTTTAAGTAGGCTCCACACCCAATGTGGGGCTTGAACTCATGACCCTGAGATTGAGAGTCGCATGCTCTACCAGCTGAGCCAGCCAGGTGCACAAAGAGTTCTATAACTCTTCTTTTTTTTTTTTTTTTTTAAGATTTTATTTATTTGAGAGAGAGAATGAGAGACAGAGAGCATGAGAGAAAGGAGGGTCAGAGGGAGAAGCAGACTCCTTGCTGAGCAGGGAGCCCTATGTGGGACTCGATCCCGGGACTCCAGGATCATGACCTGAGCCGAAGGCAGTCGCCTAACCAACTGAGCCACCCAGGCACCCCTTCTTTAACTCTTCTAACTAATCAGTAAAATGACAACCCGATTTAAAATGGGCAAAAGATTTGAATAGCATTTCTACGAAGAAGATACACAAATGGCCAATAAGAACATAAAAAGATGTTCAATATCACTCACTAGGGACATGTGCATCAAGATCACAATGAGATACCACTTCATCTGCTAGCATGGCTATAATTAAAACAAGGGACAGTCAGAAAGATGGCAAGGCTGTGGAGAAATTGGAAGACTCATACACTGCTGCTGGGAAAAATAAATGGTGCAGCCCCTTTGGAAAACAGTTTGGCAGTTCCTCAAAATGTTACACAATCACCATGTGATCTAGCAGTTCCATTCCTGGGTGTACTATATGCCCAAGAGAATTGATAAGATATGTTCTTGCAAAAACTTGTGCATGAGTGTTCACAACATCATTCATAATAGTCAACACGTGGAGATCCCCTAAATGTCTATCAGCTGATGAATGGAAAAACAAATGTAGTATGTCCAGACAATGCAATATTACTCAGCCATAAATAGATGCTGCAATGTGCACGAATCTTGAGGACATGATGCTAAGTGAAAGAAGCCAGGTACAAAAGGCCACATATTCTATGATTCTGTTTATATGAAATGTCCAGAATAGGAAAATCCATAGAGACAGAAAGTCAGTTAGTGGTTGCCTAGGGCTGGGGCAAAGTACAATGGGGATTGATTACTAATGAGTATGAGGGTTCTGTTGGGCGTGAGAAAATGTTCTGGAAGTTACATAATGGTGATAGTTGCAGAATCCTTGTGAATATCCTAAAAGTCACTGCACTGTACATTTCAAAAGGGTGGCTTTTATGGTGTATGAATCGTATCAAATTAAAAAAATAAAAAGGGGCGCCTGGGTGGCTCAGTCTTTAAGCGTCTGCCTTCGGCTCAGGTCATGATCCCAGGGTCCTGGGATGGAGCTCCGAATTGGGCTCCCTGCTCGGCGGGAAGCCTGCTTCTCCCTCTCCCGCTCCCCCTGCTTGTGTTCCTGCTCTCACTATCTCTCTCTCTGTCAAATAAATAAAATCTTAAAAAAGAAAAAAAAAAGAAAAACAGGGAGTAGATAGTCAAGGCCTCAGGAAAAAACAATGTGTGTACACAATAATGGGGCCAAACCTCAGGTTCTTTCTTCAGAGGGGAGCACCTCAGACCCTTACACAGAGCTGAGCTTTGTTTTTTTTTGTTTTTTTTTTAATTTTAGAGAGAGCTAGAGGACACGAGTGGGAGGGGCAGAGGGAGAGGGAGAGAGAATCTCAAGCAGACTCCGCACTGAGCGAGGAGCTGACGCAGGGCTTGATCTCATGACCCTGAGATCACATCCAGAGCTGAAACCAAGAGTAGGATGCTCACCAACTGTACCACCCAGGTACCTGCACAGAGCTTATTTTTAATTTAGATTAAGTTCTAACGCTGGATCATCTGGTTCCTCCGTTGCACACTAAGCCAGTTGACCACAACACTCTTCCTCCGAAAACTGCCCCTCCCTCACAGATGTGGCCCCAGCAGCCATTTTTATACTATGTGACTTTATCAATTGAACCACATAGGGAACCTAACCCAAAAGGGCCAGGCGGATTCTCTCCTCTGGTACTGTGGCACTCTGCAAATGACTAGAACTGAGTTGATATAACCTTCCGGTTGTGGCAGAGTCATGTCCAGGGAGAAGCTCAGCAGGGGAGTCTGCAGAAACAAAAGAATGAAAAGATGGGCAAAGGGACACAGAGGTGAGAGTGACTAAGAAAATGGCCTCTTCGGTTTCTGCCGAGTTTCTGTTTCCTGTTTCTGCCCCCTTGTTTCGCTTTTGCCCCCATACCCTGATAATAAATGTTCATTTTTCTCCCTTAAGCTAGTAGGCTTTGAAACTTAGAATTGAAAAGACTTTGGCTATGGTACTAGGTTCCCAGAGGTGAAAAATATACTGTCACTGGTAATGTGGGCATTAAATATTTGTGTGAATGCAGTGAATTAAAGGTGGGAGGCCCTGCCCGAAGCCACCAACACGAAGAGCAGTAATAAATTAATAGCCCATAAAAACAAGTCCCTGTGAAAAGCAGAGCCAGGAACTCCAAAAAGCTTATCAGTCTGGGACCATTTATTTGAGAGGCTTGTGGTGGCTGACCTCAGTGCACCTGAGGGCACCATTTGGTTATAGCACGGTAAGAATGATGTTACAGTGGTCGTGAGCCACGAAAGGCTCATCAGATGAAGCTGTGTTCTTTATTCAGGAGTATCTTTAATGGAAAAAAAATGTTTAAATGAAATGTTCAGACATTTAAAGATGTAAGATTCACTTATTTGGCACATAGACATTGTGAAATACATCATTGTATAACATAATGACAGGTACATCTAGTCCAAATGTATAATTATATATACCTCCAGAAACAGCATATCCCAGGGCGCCTGGGTGGCTCAGTCGTTAAGTGTCTGCCCTTGGCTCAGGTCATGATCCCAGGCTCCTGGGATCGAGCCCTGTATTGGGCTCCCTGCTCCGCGGGAAGCCTGCTTCTCCCACTCCCACTCCCCCTGCTTGTGTTCCCTCTCTCGCTGTGTCTCTCTGTCAAATAAATAAATAAAATCTTAAAAAAAAAAAAAAAAAAGAAACAGCATATCCCCTAAATAAATAAGTTGGTAGCAAAAGTGAGGAATAAATTATTTTATAATTTTGCTGTTTCTTTCCCTGGGGAGTCCTTGAGACTGAAGCTGTTATGAAATATAGAAGAAAAAAAAATCCTCACTCTTCTCTAATAGGCCATGTACTGATCACAGATAATCCTCCATGCTAGATCAGTGGATTTCAACCCTATCCGACCCAGTGTCCCTTTAGCAGGAAATGTTTTCTAAAATCTCATTAGGAGCCCTGAAAGAAATTAATATGCACTGTAATCTCTCCACACTCAAATATGTATATACATGTAGATGTCTGTATATATATTTAGTTTGCATTTTCATAATTAATGATACTGAGTTTTTCATGTGCTTATTGGCCAATCTGTGCATCTTTGGAGAAATGCCTCTTCAGATCCTTTGCCCATTTTTCAATTGAGTGATTTGCCTCTTTAGAATTTAAGAGTTCTTTATGTATTCAGATATAATTCCTTATCAGATGTATGCTCTGCAAAAGTCTTCTCCCGTTCAGTGTGTGGGGGGGGATTACAGTATTGAAATGGAGAAAATGGGAAATATGATATTCTTGCAGGTGAACTGGATCTATTTCTATAACTGTGTTTTGAAATCCCAGCACATTTGATATTTCAGATGTAAAAAAGACCTCGGAGACCACACCCTTTGGAAGACAGCAGAGAGTAGGGGATGGATAAGGGAAAGAGCTGTGAACTCAAGAGGTGATGGGGCAGTTGTGAGATCGATCGACCTGTAGGGACTGGGTCTGCTGTCGCTGAAAACAAGGTATTCAGGAATGGATCCTGTGTGCCAGACACTGGGATATGATTATTTACTTGTTGTGCATCCTTAGAGCTGGTAACTTCTTGGCAGTGTGTTTCTTTATATGTCAAATGGGGATCAGTGTTATTGTGTCAAGTATGCTATTGTCTTTATGACAGTAGCCAAGACACTGTTAAATGCTTTCTAGGCTTCATTTCATTCAGTCTCCCACAAAGCATGAGGTAGGCACTGAGGAGTACAACAGACTTTGAGAGCCCATACAAGCAGTAGAGTCAGGATTTGAGTCCACGTTTGTCTGATTCCAGAATCTTTGCTCTTAACTATTTCATTACATAGCCTTCAAATGCTGTGAAGTCATTTTGTTTGCTCTAAATCATTGTCTAATGTTATGTGGGATTGTTTTTATGGTTCTATTACCTGCTGTGTACCAAGAGTAAGGGATAATGAGGATTATGAGGGTCAACTTGAAATGGGAGAAATCTTGCTTGTAGAGATGATAGTTAGTGGAACGCCATATGTTTTGCCTGTTCCCTGACATTAGCATACAATGTAACCAATTATCTTTTCAAATTTACTTACAAACTATTAGATTCTAAATATTTGGAAGGATTATACAACAGACTCAGGAAAATAAGACCCAGAGATATGGTCCCATTAGTGTCAAATCTGGTAACTTTCTAAGATGGTGTCTTAATGACTGTGGGAGGCAGAATAATGCCCCCCATTCCAGATACCCATCCTAATCCCAGAAACCTGGGACTTTGTTACCTTCTGTGGCAAAAGGGACTTTGCCAATGTGATTAAGGGTTTTGAGATGGGGAGATTGTCCTGGATTATCCAGGTGAGCGTATTCACAAGGGTCCTTTAAAAAATGGACAGGAGGGGCTGAAGCATCAGTCAGAAAAGGCCTGTGACAACAGCCGCACAGGTCAGAGTGATGAGATTGCTAGCTAGAGGCTATGAGCCAAGGAATGAGGCTGGAAAAGGCAACAGGTGGGTTTTCCTCCCGGAATTCCAGAATTCCCTCTAGAGCCTCCAGAAGGAATGCAGCCCTGCCAAGGCCTCGATTTTAGCCTACAAGACCCATTTTGGATTTCAGACCTCCAGAACTATACAATAATATATCTGTGTTATTTTAAGCCACCAAATTTGTGGCAGTTTGTTACAGCATCAATAGGAAACTAATACAGTTACTAACTCCATAGAAATATTATGAACATAAGATTCTTAATTCAGATTAAGCTAGAAAGAATTTTATTTACTATCAATGACTTTAGTCGGTAATCTTGGGACAGTTTGGTTTGTTTCCTTCTGGGAGGATTTTGGTGTATGTTTTTCTGTGTACACTCAAATACGTGGCAAGGGACCAGGGCTTGAGGGAGAAGTGCAAAGCTAACTCAATTAGATAAATGATTATCCCCCAACAAAACAAGTTTTATAAGCACAGGAAAAAAAAAATTCTCACCCAAACAAAATGAGAGCTTTAAAAAAAATTCAAGACCATTTGTGTGAATTTGAATTTTTTTCTCTTAAAAAATAAGTGGAAAAATAAAGATTTTTAAGAGTAGAAACGTTTGCCTCATTTAAGGGTTTTGTGGTAACTAGGTGGGAATCCTATTCAGTGGTAGGAAAAGATACTGTGGTAGGTGATGTAAAGAGACAAAGGCTGCAAAGCACGTATGTTTAACTTGAAAAGTTTACAATGATTTGAATCCCACTCAGGATGTGTATGGTACAACTTAAAGCAAGGGAGGTAAATCCTTAGGTGATAACCATCTCGGTTTGCCTGGGATGGGATTTTCAGTGCTAAAACTGGGGAAGTCCCCTGGCAAACAGGATGAGTTGGTGACCCTCAGAGGACTAAGTCAACTAGCTTCAGGAAGGCTCACGATAGCATGGATTCTGAGCCAGGCCCCCACGGGCCACTGACACGGCTTACCACACGCCGTCCCCCTCCCCCCGCCAGTCCACCCCAAGCTTCACTCTTAAGAGACTTGTACTGGCTAAACTTGAATTAGATCTGTTAAAAAACAGAAGGGGCTACTGCAAGAAGCAGGGACGCTTTCTAAGAAATGTAGCCTCTAAGCCTGACTTTTCCTGATTTTACATCAAACAACTTCAAGTTTACCTGGAAGTCTGAATAAAAATGAAAAAGAACAATAGCAACAACAAAAAGCATCAAGGGTGTACTTTTTATGTGACTTGTCTCATAATGAAAACCCAACTTTGTGCTCTAGTGAGGACAGTTTTCTGAAATATACAGACTATGTGTTAATCTTTCCCAATAATACAATGATTATTGTATTTTTTTAGCCAGTGAACAGTCTCTAGCAGATCTAAATCCAACACAATGGAATCCAGGTTTCTTTGGCAAAAGAAATAGCACTTTCTATTCCAAAAACCACCTACATGTGAGTGAGTGATACTTAGAACCCTATTTTACAGTTGAGTAAAAGCTCAGTCTCATTAGTGTTTGATAAAATACTCTGAAAATGTTGCCTTTTTCTCGTTATTATGCCCCCGTCTGTCATAAGAGATTTGGTAATAATTGGTGGTTAAGGGAGAACGAAAGCGCAGAGGAAAGGACTCGTCAGACTCCAAAAACATCGACCTGATAATAACATTCTGAATTTCTGTTGTCTGGATGCAGATAACAATAATCTCTAAATTCATGTAAGCAAACCGCAAAGCCTTCTCTTGGGATTTTCCCAGGTCTTTTCTATCCTTAAGTGTGGTCCCTGACAACTGTACATCTGAGTAGTTTGACAACTCTCAAGTGTTAGGTATATGTGATGTGAGCCGTGTAGAGATACATGAGGTGTGTGGTATGCCCTATGGGTTAGCTCAACCAAGAGGAAGTGTTTGTGGAGGATGGCATCTTTTCAGTTGCTTCCCCTTTTCTAGTTTTATCATTTTTCTGTTAGAACATTAAATGGGAAGTGGGGTGATAAACTGCAGACATCTTCTTTGGGTCAGTTGATGGTAAATGTTGCCTTTCCTGCCTGGAGAATTATCCAGAAGGCTCATCTCCTGCTCCTTGCAATTAGCCTCTTTATTAGGGGTGGGACCCAGTGGCCTCAGCCTTCTCTTTGGCCCAAATCTGCCATTTGGCTTTGGTTTTGGTCTCAGCCTCTGGAAACCCAAGTAGTCATATGACTACTTCAACATCGTTTCTGGCCTCTCTGAACTTGTATGCTATCATGAATGTGGGATTACATAAGTAACCATGGTCTCCAGTCACAGCATAGATGTCGGCGGTGTGAATGAGGCTTGTTATTGCAATGTTGTCAATACGTTAATACTCACTTTTGAATGTAGGTGAGCGTTCTAGTTGTAACTGGAATGAAAAAAAGTCTCCTTAGGTTCTTTATATGTTGAAATTTTATCAGTAGTTTAAATACACATTTAGGGGTGCCTGGGTGGCTCAGTCGGTTAAGTGACTGCCTTTGGCTCAGGTCATGATCCAGGAGTCCTGGGATTGAGTCCCGCATCGGGCTCCCTGCTCAGCAGGGAGTCTGCTTCTCCCTCTGACCCTCCCCCCTCTCATGTGCTCTCTCTCTCTCTCTCATTCTCTCTCTCTCAAATAAATAAATAAAATCTTAAAAAAATAAAATAAGTACACATTTAGATTTATAACTAAAGTGAAATGATTGAAACGATTTTATTTTCCAAAATAATAACTAAGAACTCTCAAAAAGTTTAATAAAAAAATTGATGGACAGACTATTAGGAGAGATTTTTGGTGACTAGGTAATAATTTGAATAAGAATAAAAGGCCTAGGAGCTCCTGGATGGTTCAGTAGGTTGAGCTTGATTTCAGCTCAAGTCGTGATCTGAGGGTCGTGGAATCAAGGCCCTCGTCAGGATCCATGCTCAGTGGGGAGCCTGCTTGAGATTTTCTCCCTCTTCCTCTGCCCCTCTACCACCTCTCTTTCTCTCTCTAAAATAAGTATAATTTTTTTTAGAAGAATAAAGGCCTAAAGATTTTAGAAATTTAAAATATGAGTGAAGAAAATCTGTAACTTACTCTTGAAAATATTCAGAAAGTATCTTCAAGCAGTATGCAGAGCTTTAGTTTATGGGATCATTTCTGTGAAATTACATCATCATCATCATCATCAACTCAGTTTTCAAGTACAGAATTTGAGGAGGACATGTCTTTACTATGTTGATATAGTATCTAGAAGAAAGGAAAATTTGATAATTTGATGGCAACATCACTATCAACAGTGCCCAGTCTGGCAAAGCAGCCAAAAGTATCTTAGCTCTCTCTACCTTTGAACCGTTTAAAGTGAACATCTAATTAATATCCAGATGTTCAGTGCAGCAATTACAGGGACAATCCTAAGGAATCAATGTTCATATATTATAAAAATCAAACTTTAAAATCTGATTAGTAAACTACAGTAATAAAATTGAAATAACAAACCACTGGAAAAGCTTCAGATTTTTTCTTGGCAGTGGCAGTAGATTTTTTCTATGGCAGTGATATTGGGCTGTGGTTATTGATTTTAGCACTCAGCCATTTGGCCAAATGTTCATTTGGTGTGTATTGTGTATGGTATGTATGTGTATTCACGTAACATAAAATTAACTTTTTTTTTTAAGATTTATTTATTTTCAGCAGAAAGATCATGAGCATGAGGGACTGAGGGAGAGGGAGGGAGAGTCTTAGTCGACTTCATGCTGAGCACGGAGCCCAGCATGGGGCTTGATCTCACAACCTAAGCCGAAACCAAAAGTTGGATGCTTAACTGACTGCCACCCAGGCACCCCTAAAATTAACTATTTTAAAGTGAACAACTCAGTGGCATTTAATACACACATAATGTGCATCCACTACCTTTATCTAGGTCCAGATCGCTTGTTATCCCCCCCAAAGGAAACCCCACACCCATTAAGCAGCAGTTCCCCATTTCCCCCTCCCTCCCAGCTCCTGGCAATTGCCAATCTGCTCCCTGTCTCTGTGGATTCATCTAGTCTGCATATTTCATGTAAATGGAATCCTACAACATACGACATTTTATGTCTGGCTTCTTTCATTTAGCATTATGTTTTTGAGGTTCATCCACATGATAGTATGCATCAATATTTCACTCTTTTTTATGGCCCAGTAATATTCTGTTGTATGGATATATCACATTTGTTTATCCACTCATCAGCTGATGGACATTGGGGTTGCTTTTACCCGTTGGCTAGTGTGAATAGTGCTACAATGAACACAGATAGTCTGAGTCTCTGTTTTCAATTCTTGCAGTATATACCTAAGAGGAGAATTGCTGGGTAATATGGTTATTCTATGTTTAACTTCTTGTGGGACCACCAAACTGACTTCCCTCCTGTTATTCTTCATACCCAGGATGTGTGCGCAGCTGTGGCCTGCTGAGCCAAAAATTCATAGTTTCTTTGATTGGCTCCCAAAATAACCAAGGTGTGGTAACACCGTGTCACTGGCATCATCAGATTCCAGAGACCTTTGCCAGGATGCCTTTGCAGTTGTCCTTGTACGTGGGCACATCTGCTGAAGACAAACCAAAACATCTGTGTTGGGAAGAACTTAACCTGACCTCGATTGTGCTGGCTTACTGGGGACATTCATCTGTGCATTCATCAAATAGTTATTCAGCATGTAGCGTTTATCTGGAACCAAATAGGCAAAAATCTCTGCCTCAAGAAGCTTACATTCCAGGGCGCCTGGGTGGCTCAGTTGGTTAAGCGACTGCCTTTGGCTCAGGTCATGATCCTGGAGTCCCGGGATCAAGTCCCGCATTGGGCTCCTTGCTCCGCAGGGAGCCTGCTTCTCCCTCTGACCCTCCCCACTCTCATGTGCTCTCTGTCTCTCTCATTCTCTCTGTCTCAGATAAATAAATAAAATCTTAAAAAAAAAAAAAAAAGAAGAAGCTTACATTCCAGTGTCAGGAGACAGGCAACAGACAATAAAAATAATAAGTAGGGGCAGTCAGAGAAAGCCACACAAATTTATTAGCCCGTGGTTGTTTATAATTCTCTTTATATTTAAAAAAATTTCTGTTGTGACTGTCATTATGTTCTGTAGTTTATTTGCTTTCTTTTTCTTAGACACACATCTCTGACAAGATTTGTCTTTTTACTTTTTTTCACAGAACCAGCTTTTAGTTTTTTTGGTTGTCTCAGTTATTTGTTATTTCGTTGATTTCTGCCCTGATAGTTATTATTTCCTTCTTGTTTCTTTTAGTTGATTCTGCTGCTCCTTTTCCAGTGTTTCAGGTTGAATGCTTGGCTCCTACCTTTTTTAACCTTCCTTGTTTCCTGACAAATGTATATAAAGCTATATGTTTCCCTTTAAATTAGTGCTTTTTGCTGTGTCCCACTGGTTTTGACATGTGCTGTTTTCATTATCACTCAGTTTTACACATTCCAAAAGTCATTTAGCAATGTGTTATTTGGTTTCCAAATAGTTTTAAAATCCATCTTTAAAAACTGCATTTTTCATTTCATTGAAATGCAGTTGGAGAGGGCGCCTGGGTGGCTCAGTTGGTTGGGCGACTGCCTTCGGCTCAGGTCATGATCCTGGAGTCCCGGGATCGAGTCCCGCATCAGGCTCCCTGCTCGGCGGGGAGTCTGCTTCTCCCTCTGACCCTCCTCCCTCTCATGCTGTCTCTCATTCTCTCTGCCTCGAATAAATAAATAAAATCTTTAAAAAAAAAAAAAAAAAAAAAAAGAAATGCAGTTGGAGGACCTAGTCTGTATCATATTGATCATTGAAGCAATTCATGTCTGCTTTTGTACATGTTCCATGTGCATCTTAAAAGAATGTGCATTCAGGGCTGGGTGTTGAATTCTCTCTATGTCTGTTAGCTCAAGGTAGGCCCTCTCTAAGGAAGTACATTTGAGCTGAGATCTGAATTCCAAGAAGGAGCCAACTCTCTGAAAATGTAGGAAGAAAGGATCCCAGGCAGAAGAGATAGCAAGTGTAAAGGCCCTGAGGTATGAATAAACTTGGTATGTCCGAGGAGCAGAAAGAGGGCAGTATGAATGGAGTGTAGTGGGCAAAGAAGAGAGTAAAGTGAGCTAAGATCCTGAAAGGAAGTCAGGGGCCAGATCAAGCAGGGCCTCAGAGGCCATGGTATGGACTTTTTATTTTATTTTTATTTTTTAAAAGATTTATTTATTTGAGTGAGAGAGCACGCATGGGGGGCGGTGAGGGGAAGGGGCAGAGGGAGAGAGAGTCCCAGGCAGACTCCCCACTGAGCGTGGAGCCCAGTGTGGGGCTTGATCTCTTGACCCTGTGATCAGGACCTGAGCTGAAACCAAGAATCGGATGCTTAACCAACTGAGCCACCCAGGTGCCCCATGGACTTTTGATTTTAACTAACACAGTACATTCATTGACCACTTACCAGGTGCTGTGCTAAGCACTTTATATAAGCTGAATGTCAAGTACAAATTGATCTCATTTTATTTTTTTAAAGATTTTATTTATTTATTTATTTGTCAGAGAGAGAGAGAGCATAAGCAGGGGGAGCTGCAGGCAGAGGGAGAAGCAGGCTCCCCGCTGAGCAAGGAGCCCAATGCGGGGCTCGGTCTCAGGGCCCCAGGATCATGACGTGAGCCGAAGGCAGACGCTTACCCAGTGAGCCGCCCAGGCGTCCCTGATCTCATTTTATACAATGGAGGAATCATTTTGATATTAAAAGTACCTTAGTGATCATATTTAGCCCTGTCCTTTCCTTTTGTAAATAAGAAAACTGAGATGAAGTCTCGACGGTTCTCACAGCTAGTTGTTTGCAGCCCGGGCTCTGGACATCCTGTCTCTTTGATAGATAAGCTCCTAAAAAGGAGGACTCCGTTTTTATATAATTTCATTGAAATTTTATTGAAAGGAATCTTATCTTGTTAGGAACACCTCTGTAAAACAAAAATCACTTTCACCCATACTGTGTGCTGATTTTGTACATCTAGATTTTTATTGATTGGATTTATTTCCAGTAAGTGCCCCACAGGGACTCCTTCCTCTCCTGAAACATTCTGCTCACTCTAATTTTACCCCTCTGCTTCAGGTTGACATTTGGATGTGTTTCTGTGAGGCAGCAGCTTCACCGCCCTTTATTCTCCGGGGGGCCACCTTCATTTCCAGAACGACCCATCCCGGCCCTTTTTTGATGAGGCCTCTGTGGCACATTCAAAAGCCTCCACATCACAGAGATACTCGGTAATTACCCGCTGGCACTGCCTGGCTGCATGCGGGGTTTCCCACCTCACCGTCCTTGAGGCCAAGCCACTTTGCTCTCCTGGCACCCCGGGAGCAAATGTGGATGTACCCTGAGCAAGCAAAGCCTAATCTAGGTGCTGTGCCAGGCAGTCCTCACATCGAATGGCCACAGTGCACGTTTGATGCCTGCCGGCCTAGGAGCCTGACTCAACAGAGGGTGCCATTGTGAACCTTGTCCTGGAGTGCTTTATCTTAAGTTGAAGGTAGAGTTATTCCCATCAGAAAAAGAGATGTTTTTTTCCCTGATGGTGGATGGCAAAGTCAACGCCTCAGGCAAGGTCAGTGCCTGAGTTCCACGGTAAGAAAGCCAAAGATAAGATTTATATCCACCAAACACGGGCTTATCCCTTCTTCCTTGCAAATCCTTGCCGTTGCAGTTCTGGCTTGCTGGCCCTGCTGGGGATCTCCACTGGAATATTTTCTTACAAGACACATATTAGGGGTGCCTGGGTGGCTCAGTCGTTAAGTGTCTGCCTTCCGCTCGGATCATGATCCCAGTTTCCTGGGATCGAGCCCCAAGTCGGGCTTCCTGCTCGGCGGGAAGCCTGCTTCTCCCTCTCCCACTCCCCTTGCTTGTGTTCCCTCTCTCGCTGCCTCTCTCTCTCTGTCAAATAAATTAAAAAAAAAAAAAAATCTTAAAAAAAAAAAGACACATTATTATGCTTTTGGAGGGTATGAGGAAATCTGAACAGCAATCTGGCCTCAGCCTTCATTTGAGACTCAGATGAAAAGAATGTCTAAATGCTGCAAAGAAAGTATATATTTTTAATGCTATAAAGAAATATCTACATGGGGCACCTGGGTGGCTCAGTTGTTAAGTGTCTGCCTTTGGCTCGGGTCATGATCCCAGGGTCCTGGGATCGAGCCCCACATTGGGCTCCCTGCTCCGCGGGAAGCCTGCTTCTCCCTCTCCCACTCCCCCTGCTTGTGTTCCCTCTCTCGCCGTGTCTCTGTCAAATAAATAAATAAATAATCTTAAAAAAAAAAGATTTTATTTATTTATTTGAGAGAGAGCATAAGCAGTGGGGAAGGTCAAAGGCAGAGGGAGAAGCAGACACCCCGCTGAGCAGAGAGCCAGATGCAGGGCTTGATCCCAGGACCCCAGGAACATGGCCTGGCCGAAGGCAGACACTTAACCAACTAAGCTACCCAGGCACCCCTCCCTTCTTTATTTTTAATTGTGACAAATATATTTTGAATATAAGATGTAATGCATGGGCTTGATGGTTCTCCAAATACTTAAATTTGAAATTTCCATAGCATCCAGACTAAAGTCTCACATTCTCCTTAAGGAAAAATGTTATGCAGATGTGTTCTGTCTTGAACATCTCTCAGTATCATTCGCTGTCCTTCTTTGGCATCATTTTAAGTTACTGCATGCAGCTCTGTTATATGAGTGTGCCATAATTTATTGGACCAACCCTCTTTTGTTGGACCTAAAGGAATTTAACAAAATTCTTTCTTGGATTCTTTCTTTTCTTCCTGTCACCACCACCAAATTAGTAGTCCAGGTTGCTTACTGAATCAGTCCTTTATGATCCCGACGGGTTTCCCTCCTGTCAACATCCTCATGGCTTCCTGAAGGATGTTCTTTTTTTTTTAAGATTTAAGATTTTTTAAGATTTTATTTATTTTTGAGAGAGAGAGAGAGAGAAAGAGTGAGCATGCACACAAGCAGGGGGAGCTGCAGGCAGACGGAGAAGCAGGCTCCCCGCTGAGCAAGGAGCCCAATGTGGGACTTGATCCCAGGACTCTGAGATCATGACCTGAGCCTAAGGCAGACGCTTAACCAACTGAGCCACCCAGGCGCCCCTGCCTGAAGGATGTTCTTAAGTCACCACTTTCCTTGTGTCCCCTGTCAGCCCAAGAATGGCTCCATCTTGACTTTGCAATTGGTCCAAACACTTCTGCCTTTTTTCCCCCCCAGGATTTTCTGCACATCAGTCTCTTTTCATCTTCATCTACTTTCTTCCCATTCTAGGGAGTCAGCCAGGTCTACCAGTAATTTGAGCACATACCGTACTCATTTCTTTCTGGGCCTGGCTTGTGCTGCTGTTCCTTCAAGAGGGCGTCTTCTCCTCCTGCCAGACGATGTGTCCGGCCTCTTCATCTGGGGGACCCGCTCGTGTCTCGAGAGCTTCACAAAACCCCCTGTGGTTACTCTTGCCTATACGGATTTTGCCTTTCTTTGCACTTTTGGTTATGAGATGGGCCCACACAGTTCACGAAGCAGTAAGAAAACAAGGCTTTGTCCTTCCTTGGATAGACTTAGAAGACAAGGGCCGTGTTGTAAATGTCCCCATCACACTGGCCGTCTGCCAGTTCTTGGAACACGCTCACTTGTTTTCCCACTTCAGTGTTTGCACTTCCTGTCCCTCTGTTCCCCCAGCTCATCACAGCCAGCTCCTTCCTGACGTTCGGATCTAGCTTAAGTGCCACCTCGTCGGAGAGGCCATCCCTGACCCCTATCAGAAGTAACCCCATTGTTTCTGTCATGGCATGCTGCTTGTTTTTCTTATACCCTTTACCCCAAGCTGTTCTCATCTCATTTCTTTATACATTGCTTGCCCATTTTCCCCACTGCACCTAACCTCTTGGAGAGCCTGGCTTGTTCACTTATTTATCCCTAGGACCTGCACAGTGCCAGGATGCTCAGTAAATGTTTGCTGAGTGAATTAATGAAATTAGATGGAATGGGGGCAGAGAAGGGGGACAGGGATGTGGAGACTGTCACTTGGATTTCTGGTTTGGGAGATTGAGCTGATGGGAATACTACTAACTGAGCTTGGGATTTCTGGAGGAGCACCTGTGGGTGAGGTAGAGCAGAGGGAGTGATTTCTCCTTTGTGCTCATTTGATTTGCCTCTAAACTATTTAAATGGACTATTTAGAGGTGGTTAAATATATGGGCCTGGAGTCTAGGAGTGATACTGAGGCACCATCCAAATAACAGTAATAGCTAGCATAGTTAGACATATGGTTAAAACTTTAAAGAATAACAATAGCTAACATTTTTAAAAAGATTTATTTATTTTAGAGCACAAGTGGGACAGAGGGAGAGGGAGAGAATCTTTTTTTTAATTTTAAAAAGATTTTATTTATTTGAGGGAGAGAGAGCACAGACACAAGCGGGGGGAGGGGCAGAGAGAGAAGCAGACTCCCTGCTAAACAGGGAGTCTGATGGGGGGCTCGATCCCAGGACCCTGAGATCCACGCCTGAGCCAAAGGCAGGCGCTTAACCAACTAAGCCACCCAGGCGCCCCAAGAGAGAATCTTAAGCAGACTCCGAGCTGAGCCTGGAGCCCGACCTGTGGCTCAATCTCATGCCCCTGAGATCATGACCTGAGCTGAAATCAAGAGTTGGACACTTAACCAACTGTGCCACCCAGGCACCCCCAATTAGCTAACATTTATTGAGTGCTTACTCTGTAACAGGCAGTGAGCCAAGTACTCTACATGCATTTACACTTACAGCAATTAAGACTTAAAACAACGCTTAGACACACAGATGCAACTGAGGATTCTAAGCATTAGATAAGCTGCCTGAGGCCACTTAGCTAATTAGTGACTCAGGATTTGACTCTAGGTGGTCAATTTCCAGAGTCTCTTTCTCACTGCACCACCATGCTGGAATAGGCACGTAATGGACCCCAAACCAAGATGAGTCCTTTGCCTTTGAGGAGCTTATTTTTTGCTTGGGGAAATAAAATATAACTCATAACTTACTATACTCAACAGGCTTACATTAAGCACTCATCCAAGCCTCAAGTGTGGCAATTATTTCGTTAAAATGGCCAGTCAGTATTGGGTACCTCCTCCGCTGATTCCAGAAGATTCAGTCTCATGCGACCTTGACAATTAAGAGGAACTAAGGATGTTAGGAATGCAAAATCCTCTCCATGGATCATCATTTATTTTGGAAACATAATTTATAACCCCTTATAACCCGACTAGAAAAGAGGAAACTGAAAGATCACAGTAAAAGCCAAAGAAAATAGTGATGTCTAGATCTCTTCAAAAGACAGCAAAGGAGTGAGTCAGGGGACATTTGGGATTCCCAGAATGATGACTGCATGGGATTAGAATATGTGTTAAGAAGTATATAAGCAGCAGGAAGTGAAACCACATCCAGTGCACCCATTGACTAATTTGAATAAAAGGGGGTGGTGATCCCAGTTTCTCATGGGTTCTGTCTAGGAGGCAGGGCTTTGTGTAGACAATGACTGTGCAGAAGCCAAGCCAAACCTCTTAATTTTTCAGGGTGGCTGGTTGGCCTGGAATTAGGAGTGCTTTAATCACCTCCTCTTCACCCCATTGTGAGGGAAGGATTTCCACCCTAAAGTCATGGAGATGGCCAAATGCATGACACCCAACACTAGACAAGTGAAATTGGCAGCAGTTTATTAGTCACATAATCATAGTTCCGGGGCAGAGTGAACAACCAGAGGTGGTAGGATTTCGGCTCAGGTGGGAGGCAGGCGTGCTTTGCGGTATCAAGAAGGTGAGGCGCCCTGTGGTTCCCACAGGAGGACATGATTGTCTTTTGGATAATTCCATGGGTGGCAGAGAACTTAAACCCATTACTCAGGGGTCAGCAGTAAGTGCCTCTGCTCCATTCGCTAAAGAAGGTACTTGTCCAGGTGACCTTTTCCATGGGAGTAGGTTGGGGAGAGAAACTTGCAGTTAAGCTGTTCTAGACCCTCCTGATTTCAACAGATGTCAACCAGCCTGTGATATTAGACCTGAGTTTTAGGCCGTACACTATAGGGTGAGATACATCAGCAGCTTTGCTGACTGCCCTTTGTCTCTAGATTTGGCACGTTCCTACCCCTGACCTGGTGAGACCGTTAAGTGGTCTCATCTCCACCAACTTGGGACAGGAAATAACTCTAAAAATCAAGGCACCCTAAAGCTTTTCCTTTCTCCTGCGGCTGATCTTTCTGTGACTTCCCAAGATGAAGAGGAGGAGAGAAAAGAGAATCAGTTCATTTCACTGCATATTTGGGACAAATGTTTCATGGAGTAGGGAAAGACTGAAATAAAATTAAAACTGTTTACCACCACTCCTCATTCATTCTCCATGCAGTGATCAGAACGATCTTTTAAAAACCAAATATAATCTTACCAGGCTGCTACTTAAAACACTTCCATGGCTGTCCATTGGTCTTAGGATAAGGACAAACTCCTTGCCATGGCCCGCAAGGCTCCATAAAGTCCAGCCCCTGCCTGCCTGTCCAGTCTTATCTCATGCTTTACTTTCCCCTTACTATCTATGCAGTAGGCATCCAGGTCTCCTTTAAGTTCCGTAAACCTGCTATGCATTTTCTGCCCCGGGGCCTTCGCACATGCTCATCTTTCTGCCTAGAATGCTCTTCCCTACCCTATTCACCTAGTTAGCTAGGACTTAACCTTCAGGTTTTAGCTAAAGGGCTGCATCCTCAAGGAGGACCTCTCTGATCTCCCCAAAATGGTCAAATTCCCCTATTTTAGGTTCTCAGAGAATCCTTTTTCTTCTTCATCATGATCCTCTTCACAAAATGCAAATTTACATTTGAATTATTTGATTAATGTCCATCTCCTCACATCTCCATGACAGCAGCAACCTTATCTATCATTGGTCTCTAGTGAATGCCTAAGAGAAAACTCGCGTTCCTATTCTCTACTGTAATACTTCTGGGACCAAATGTTTGTGGAGTTTTCCCACACCAACCAGTTTTCCAACTCTCCAGACACCAACTGAGTGTCCTACAATTCAATTGCATCATTAACTCCTGGTGTTAGCCTAGACCCCATAGGTTGAGGCCTCAACCCCACAAGATTGTCCTCCACTTCAGGTGCCAGTTGCAAGTCCCAGGGTGTCGCCTGTACTTCAGACCAACTGGCTAAGAAATGGGGGTTCCCATAGCCCCCTTCTCAGGCTCAGTCATTTGCCCAAATGGTTCATACAACTCAGGGAAACCTTTGTTTGTATTTACTGGTTTATTATGAAGGATATAATGATACAGACGAAGAACCAGATGAAGAGGTACATAGGGCAAGGTCCAAAAGGGTCCTGAGCACAGATGCTTGTCCCTGTGGAGTTGGGGTACAGCACTCTCCTAGCATGTAGATGTGTTCATCAATTCAGAAGCTCTCCACATCTCATAATTGAGACATTTTTAGGGGGACTTCATCACTTGGGCACAATCAGTTGTTAACTCAGTTTCCAACCCTTCTCCATTCTGGAGGATGAGAGAGTGGGGCTCAAAGTTCTAAGCTTCTGATCATGGCTTGGTCTTTCTGGCAACCAGCCCCCATCCTGAAGTTAGGAGCCCACCAAGAGTTGCCTCGTTAGAACACAACACACTCTTATCACCCAGCAAATTCTAAGGGATTTAGGAGCTCTGTGTCAGGAATTGGGAGTAGAGACCGAATATATGTCTTATTATGTCATAGTTCCTCAATGAATATATGTTGAATGAAAGTGTCAATGAATGAATTGTGATTTGGGGATCTCCTGAGAAAAGGAAGTAAAAGGAACACTTCAGTAATCAAATTATACATTATTTTTTATAATAAAAACATTGATATTTTCTTATCAAAACATATTACCTAGTTAAGACATGTACATTGCCAAACTAGAATTAGGAAGTGTTTAAAAACTGGTGCCCTCTGAAGAGAGAAATGCAAGTTCTTTACCAATTCTACATGAAACCAGCTAATGTTACTAGAAAGACATGAAGTAGTGAATACTGGGCAATTACCATATAGAATAATGGATTTAAGTATAAGAAAATAGGTCCTACAAAGTGTGATTCTCCTTGGGATGCCTTTGCTGAGGACATTATTATTATTTTTTTTATTCTTATGTTAATCCCCATACATTACATCATTGGTTTTAGATGTAGTGTTCCATGATTCATTGTTTGTGCATAACACCCAGTGCTCCATGCAGTATGTGCCCTCCTCAATACCCACCACCAGGCTAACCCATCCTCCCACCCCCCTCCCCTCTAGAACCCTCAGTTTGTTTTTCAGAGTCCATCGTCTCTCATGGTTCGTCTACCCCTCCGATTTCCCCCCCTTCATTCTTCCCCTCCTGCTACCTTCTTCTTCTTCTTCTTCTTTTTTTTTTTCTTAACATATATTGCATTATTTGTTTCAGAGGTACAGATCTGAGATTCAACAGTCTTGCACAAGCTGAGGACATTTTATGCAGTAGACTAAAAACAAGATACAAATACGATGCATGTTACTGTACGAAGTGTCAGACATTTTACACACCATTGACATAACACATCACCCTCTCACCTAAAGCATCTGTGGGGAAGGTGAAGGAGGATAGTAGGTGGATCCAGTGACTAATTGTCATTCCAAATTCTGACTCCATTTGGGGCCTCTAGAGGTGATAGAAACACACTAGGGATAGGCACCCCAAAATAAAATAAAATAAAGGTATAAAGTTTCAGAGGTTTATCAGAATGGAAATCTGTAGCTTGTACATAGAATTCTAAGAGTAAAAATTTAAATTCTGAAGAAGTCATATATAATGCACTCTTAAATATATATATCATACATATAAGAAGTCATATATAATCTACTATCTCTGAAAGATAGTAAAAAAAAAAAAATGAAAGTTCAGTCTGGCCTAGTTTATTCCTGAGTTTAAAGCCAGATAAAATCCTGGGTCAAAAAAAGAAGTGTTTTGCTCATATTTACTTTACATGAATACAGTAGAAAGCATCTGGTTTTTAAAAAGTATCAAAATGGCACATTAGAATATGTATTAAGGAAACTCATACATCCTTCATCAGTTATTGTGTTGAATAGTGGTCTCTATTTATTCTTTAAAAGAGTTGTTTAGAAATAATCAATTCTAATACCAAAACCATGAAAAGGAAATCCTGAAGGAGGATCCTAAAACCTGACTATCCATTTTCATATTCTTAGTGGTCGATGTACAGAAGTGGTAAAAGTTTGGGTGTGAGTTGCTTTTTAAGTAGCATCCAGACTGCGTCCATTCTAATTGGCTGCAAAGTACAGGATGTTAAAGGCATAAAGGTGGCCTTTTTCCATTTTAACAGCAGTAGCTACTTCCAGTCATAGTAATAGGCTGTGTGTTAAAATGTATCGGGTAGTTCAGCAGTTAGATTGGATGGATTCCAGGGCTGGTCTGGTGGGTTACCTCATTTGGTCCGCAGCCCTGACAGGACTGCCGAACAGAGACCTAAGCCCTGGTGGGGCTTCAGGGGTGGTCCAGGCTCCCTAAGAACCCTAGAACCGCAGAAGGTATGGCTGAGTCTGTGTTCCAGTGAGTCACGCTTGCTCTCTGTCCCGGTCATCTGTTGCTGCATAACGAACAACCTGAAACTTAGTGGCTTAAACCAACAGTTTTGTTCTGTGGGTAACCTGGGAGGCGTCTCACACAGTGGCAGTCCGATGGTAGCAGGGCGTGGAATCATCTGAAGGCTTCTTTTCCATGTCCAGTGACTACGTTTGGATGGCTTGGAAGCTGGGAACTGGTCAGGCATCTCTGTTCTCCATGTGGCTTCTGGAGCTTCCTCACAGTAGGGTGGTCTGAGGAGAGTCAGACTTTGGTATGGGGCAAGCTTCCTTCACAGCAGACGTGGGCAGGACCGGAAGCGGAAGCTGCCAGCCTCAAGACCAAGACCCCGAAGCCGGCACAGCGTCACTTCCACTGTTGGATAAAGCGATCAGAGCTGCCCACATGCAAGAGGAGGAGACATAACCCTTAGGTCCTGAGGGTCAGGTGCCCAGGAATTTGTGGCCACCATTAATCCTCCACAGCCTCCAGCCAGCACCCAAAGGGTTTGTTCATAGTTGTACCTTATCCCAGTCTGGCCTCATAAGGAGCTGCTTTGCATTCATGTAGCTCTTTGTGCATTAACAAGGAAGTTCGTGTACGCTCACTCAGTTTGTCCTCCCGACATCTCTGTGGGATCACAGTTGGGGTAGGAAGGCAACTGAGGCACAGAGTTAAAAGCCTAGGATCACACAACTTCCTAGGGACAGAACTGAGACACAGATCTGAATCTCTCGACTCTCAGTCCATGCTGAGGGATTCTGGTTTATTTGTTTGTTTGTTCAGTCTGCTCTCTGACATATCTAGAGCTGCAGGAGCAGAAAACACATTTCCCTTTGGTTGAACATTTGGCCGCAGATCTTTGCAGGTCAAGCTCAGGGTGCAAACAAAGGAAACGTTAACACGCCTGCTCAGCCCTGTGCCATCAGTAAGGACTCTGGAAGCCGGTGTACCGGCCTTCACTCTTGGGAAACTCTCTCCGGATCCTCCAGCGGCAGCAGCTGGGCAGGATGGCAAAGTCGGCGAGGTCCTGGGAGCCGAAGCGCCAGGTGGCGTAGCACCTGTAGGCACAGTGCCGCAGCCGGCTGTTAGAGTTTTCATCCAGCTCCAGCAAGGGCTCCTGGTAGAGCAGGAGGAACTGCAGGAGCTGTCGGGACAAGACGAGCTTCCTGAAGGGCTCTGAGGTGGTGATGCAGGCACCCGCCTTTTTCCGACAGCACAGTTCTTCCAGGCATCTGTGGCTCTCGGGGAGCTGGGACGGGAGGCAGTGTCCACACTGGCACCAGTCTGGGCTGTTGCTGGATCTGGGAGCCGCTTCGTCACTTAACAGCTGGATCTCCTCTGCTTGTCCAGGAATAGGGGATGGGTCACGGAGAGATGGGGGCAGCCTGGACAAGTCCATTGAGGGTCTCTGAAAAAGTCAAGTTACCAAACCCATCAGCAGTGACAACCCCTAGGGTTCTAGGTCCTTTATTTCTGTCATTAACTTATAAAATTACACTTACTATCACATTAATACCAGTAGCTATCATTTATTAAATGTATATATCAAGACTATCCCAGTGTTTTATAAACTTGCCCCGTTTAGCCTTTGAAGAACCTCATGAGGTATGTGTCCTTCTCTCCACTTCATAGATTTAGGAAGTGAAATTCAGATAAACCAGGCCTCAAGGCAGGTATCTCCTGTTCATGGAGACCTTCTTGCCCTGATCCTTCCCCCCACCCCATCTAGGTAGTTCCACCCCCACCCAGGTCACTCTCTTAGTGCATCATGAGATGCCGTGTTCTTCAGAGTACTATCACTATCTGAAGTGATCCTATTCATTAATATGTCCTCTGGATGGTTCTTCTTCCACATGAAAGTGCGGGGGGGCCCTGTCTGCTTTGTTACTGCTGTATCCCCAATGCCTAGGATAGTACCCAGCACATAGTAGACAGTAAATCTTTGTTGATTTTGCTCTACTCTCTCCTTTTCCACCAGCCTCCCTCTTCCAGTAAATTCATTTGTTATCCTCCAAGAGGAGTTGCCATAATTGACATCATTTATATCTGTTCTTTGTAACATATACCTTCATTCACCAGACAAAGTTTGAGTGAGTACATTAAAATTAAATACTTCCTATACATGAGCACTTACAGCAGCACTATTAACAATAGCCAAAGGGTAAAAACAACCCAAATATCCATCAACGGATGAATGGATAAAAATGTTATGTCCAGGGGCGCCTGGGTGGCTCAGTCGTTAAGTGTCTGCCTTCGGCTCAGGTCATGATCCCAGGGTCTTGGGATCGAGCTCCGCATCGGGCTCCCTGTTCCGTGGGAAGCCTGCTTCTCCCTCTCCCTCTGCTGCTCTCCCTGCTCATTCTCTCACTCTCTCTCAAAAAAAAAAAAAAAAAAATGGTTTCCAGGGACTAGGGGGAAGTGGGTGTGAGGAGTGGCTGCTGAATGGATGCAGGGTTTCCTTTTGGGTTGATGAAAAAGTTCTGGAACTAGATAGTGTGATGGTGGCACAGCATTGTGGATGAGATTTTGAATTTTAAATGTCACTGAATTGTACACTTTACAGTGGTTAAAATGGTAAATTTTATGTGTATTCCCCTCCCCATCCCTCAGCTCATGTTATACCCAAACCCGATAAGGACATTACAAGAATGGAAAAACTTTGGCCAGTGTCTCTCAATAAGAGACATAAAAATCTTAAATATTAGTGAATCGAATCCAGCGATAAATACAAAGAGTAATTTATTACCTTCAAATTGATTTTATTGTAGGAATGCAAGTTTGGCTTATCATTTGAAAATCAATTTCTGTAATTCACCACATAACAGAAAAAAGAAAATTCATTGAACATTTTTTAAAAAGCAGAAAAAAGCATTATTTTAAAAATTCAGTATTAATTTATGATAAAAATTCTTAGCAAACTAAGAACGGAGGAGACTTTTCTTAATCCAGTAAAGCATTCTTTAAAGCCCTACAGCAAATACTATAGTGAAATATGAAAAGCTTTCTTCCTGAGATAGGGAATGAGACAAAAAGATGTTTGCTATTAACCACTTCTAATCAGCGTTGTACCAGGGGTCCTAGCAGGTGTAATGAACACCAGGAGCTGGAAGAGGCAAAGAAGGATCCTCCCTTAGGGCCTTCAGAAGCCCTACCAACACCTTGATTTCAGACTGCCAGCCTCCAGAATTGTGAGAGAATGAATTTCTGTTGTTTTCGGCTACTTAGTTTGTGGTGATTTATTATGGCAGCTGTAGAAGTCAGTTAGTGAAGATGTCCAGTGGTCAGAGCTGCTGAGGAGAGCAGGAATTAGAACACCCCCTTTAGAGAATGGTTTGATAGTATCATATGCCAGCCTTCTGACCCAGCAGGTCCACTTGTAGGCACCACATGTTTACCATGGCAGCATTTCTGCATGAGCTCCAAAGTGGAAACTACCCAAATGTCCACCAACAATAGAAGGGATAAATAAATTGGTTGTTTGTAAAATGGAAATTATACAACGAGAATGAACTATTGCTCTATGCCATGTCATGGATGACTCGCAAAAACATACTGAGTGAAAGAAGTCTGACACTCCACAGAGTATATACTGAGTACATACAGGATTCAAATTTTATAAAATCCTGGAAGAGATAAAACTAACCTTTGGGTACAGAATAACGATGACGTTTAAGGGAAGGTAGTGATTGGGTGGAGGCGTGAAAAGGGCTTCTGCTAATATTCTGAGTTACATGTACTTACTGTGTTAAAATTCATCAATTGCGATTTCCACAAATTTATAGCTATATTTTTATTTATTTATTGTAAAGATTTTATTTATTCATCTGAGAGAGAGAGAGAGAGAGCGCATGAGCGGGCTAAGGAGCAGGGGGAGAGGGAGAAGCAGGCTCCCCGCTGAGCAGGGAGCCCCATGTGGGGGCTCTATATTGGGCTTGATCTCAGGACCCTGGGATCATGACCTGAGCCAAAGGCAGATGCTTAACTGACTGAGCCACCCAGGTGCCCTGCTATATTTTTATTTAATAGTAACTTTTCTTTAAAAAAAAAAAAAAAAGACTAAATGTTTTAACTTACTGGGAGTTTTTCACCTTCGACATTTTGCAGACTTTTTCCGAGTAGCTGCTGGTCCACCATCCTAATATGGGATTCATCCACAAAGGACACGTATTTTAATGTCTAGGAAAAGAGGGTTAAAAATTTTACCCATTTTTGTACAGAATTATCAACAATCACATCCTGAACATATCTAAAGGCAAGTGTTATTCCTATTTACCAAATGACAAACTGTTAGAAGCTGACCAAAAACTCTTGCTAGCCAAGAATGAATGATTTCTGAGTCCAAAGGTAAATCAGCAGTGAGACCCTGTGCACCTTAATATGTGGACTTCAGAGTCTCCACAGCTTACTGCCTGATGACTTTAGGTCTCCCACGTGCTCTGTAAAAGTCCTTTTGTGTTCCCTCAATTTCAGTTACTCTAGATTGAATATCCCTAAAATTTTACTGTTGCAACTTAAATTATTTATATTTTTGCTGACTTTCATCCTATCTTGAGCTATGAAATGGTAATTATTTTTAGTTGCAAAAATGAACTTTCATTTCAAATTGTATAATACATGTACAGCGGCCCGTGAATCGTGTCTTCAGCTGCTGGGAAAGGACAGTAATGTTCTTATGAGGGAAAGACAAAGACCCTCTTTGTTGTTTGAAGTACTGGAGGTTTCTCCTTGATTGGGAGAAATCATGGAATCAAGTGTAGGGGACCTGCTTAGTAGAAGCCTAATTAAACAAATCAAAACAATACAGATGAGCTCAAATTCCGTTTGACTCGTCCCCCATCCTAGGTTCCTTTGTAGAAGGAATCACTGTTGTCACTTTTGTGTGTACCTTTTTGTATACATATATTATCCTCCCTATACACCTTCATGCATGTGTATAATAAATGTAGAAACTATATAGAGCATATATAAAATATATAGAATGTATGCATGTTATTTGTATGATTATATATAAGCACATGTATAATATACATGTAGAAAATACATGGGATGAGTTCATATCATATGTGTAGTTGTCTTTTATCATATCATGGTATATATCATACCGTATATATTGTCCTATAGTTTTTTTTTTTTCCTTTCAACAACATGTTTTGGATATTTGCTCATGCCAGTACCTATAACATAGTGGTTATGAAGATGAATTCTGAAACCAGCCTGCCTGAGTTGGAATTCCAGCTCCCCCGCTACTAGCTGTATGACTTTTGGCAAATTATTTAACCCTCCTGCACCTCAATTTCCTCATCTTTAGAAAGATGACAGTAGCACCTATTTATAGGGTTGTGTGAAGATTCTATGAATTAATATATATAAAGCACTTTGAAGTTCTATAGAAATGTTTGCTCTTATTATTATCCACGTATTCTTTTAAACTGGTGCCTGGTGCTCTTTGCTATGGACTGGTCATAGTTTCTTTCACCATCCACCTGTTGGACATTTGGGTAGATGCTCTTTCTTGAGGGTAGGTATGGAGAAGTGGAAATGCCAGGCTGTGAAGTATGTCCCATCTAAATGTTATTAGATACTGCCAAATTGTTCTCCAAAGTCACTATACTATTTTTTTTGGCTGTACCAATTTAATAAATCTAACAAAACTGCCAAGTCCTAGAACATAAACATTTGTTCTCCCTCTATCTTGCCTCTTCGTTTTTGTTTCTGTTCTTCCCTAAGACCAAAGGATTCATCTGAGAGATGGTGGATCAGGGTAGAGTCCAGAGACTTGTCCACTATGGGATTACACCTGTGATTTGCGCCTTATTTTTGCATGTTTCTCAGTGACCTGACCGACTCTCTGGGTATTTTGGCACCTACTGATGCAGTGAGCCTTACCGGCTTTGGCTCCACAATGGGCTTATACTTCTTCCTGTAGTAGTATTCATTGACTGCACAGTATCCACACCACTTGCAACAGGGATAAATGCGGGATCGACAGCATTTACTTGAGTAAGTGTTGATGAGGCAGTCGATGAACAGAGTGGCCTGGGGAAAACCCAGATCGTGCCATGTTAGTGAGATTTCTTTTTGCCAAATCACTTTCCTAAAGTATGGAAAAGAGAATCCCTTACCAAACTAAAGTAGGAGATGACTGAGCCAACGTACACGGCCAACTGGATAATGTTAAATTTTCCTCCCTGAAAACAAATGGGAAGGTGACTTGGTTGACATTCAGAGCAATGCTCTTTTGCTCTACCATGTAATTGTCAGCTCCAGCAGAGGAGGGAGTCTATGTTCATGGCAACAGAGACTGCAGACTGAAAATAGGATTCCTGTTCATCCTGTTCTTGCCTTCTGGGATGCGCTCGAAAACATGACTGTTTTAAACAAAGAAGCACTGGAACCCACACACTGAGTTTGTTGTTTTTCCATACAAGGTGAGAGCTTCAGACAAGTTTTCCCTAAAAGTGGTTTGAGATTACCTTGGAAGCAGAGGGAAGGAATGTCTGCACACTCTTCCCTTAGGTGTCCTCGTGGTTTTTCTTCTCAATGATCTTTCCATTCTCTCAGCTTCTATCCCATTGACTCTTGTGTTGCTTACCACCATATGACATAACATATAACATAAATAATACAGTTTTGGACAAGGCGTTGTGGGCATCTATGGAGTTTTGCATGCCCAGTATCCCCTCCCTCCTTCTTATGGAGACAACACCCCAGTTTTCCTTTGGAGAACCATCTCTGTCCATACTTGGTCCATATAGTTTGAGAGGAAGGGGCTGGTTCAGGGCAGGTCCAAGACCAGCCACTGAGAGTATGGTGTGACCTAAACATAATGATCAGTTCAGCACAGGGCACGTGGCCCATATTGGGCCAGTCAGAGCCAAAGGCATCTGCCTGAATCCTTTGCTGAACCTTTTAGCAAAGAGATATTCTCTTTTTATTGAGACTGCTGGACCGGTAAGATATAAGGAGCTGCCAGAAACCACCATGTAGACATGGCCAACTGAGGATGATGCCAAAACAGAAGAGAACAGATACAAGAAATGGAGGGAGGCAGATTCCTAAGGATGTTGTTTGAACATCTGGATCCAGCCATGCCTGAAGCCTGAAAACTGCCCCTGGATTTTTCAGCTATGTGAGATTTAAAAAAAAAAATTTTTTTTTCCCTAAGCCAATTTGAGTTGGCTTCTGTTACTTACAAAGTATTTTGCAAAAAGGATTTCTTTCTTTCCCTCTCTCTTTTTAAGCATCAGAATATTTTTAAAGTTGAATATTCAGTTTTCTTCCCAATCCTGCTCTTGTAGTGATCAGATGACTTCATCGTGGACAGGACCCCAAGGACATTCCTTCCCCCTCTTATCCCACATGCAAGATGCACAGTGCCAGCTATTGACTATGACCGAAACATTCACCCCTTGAGGCACTACAGCAATAATTAGGACACAGTCACAGGAATGGAGGTGCCAATGGCTGGGAGCAGAGACTTACGGTGCCAAAAACCAGAATGTCAAAACGGATCCCAAAGACTTTTATCAGAGTCCGTTTTTCAACGTTGTTTTCCTTATAGTACTTGGCGTATCTGTAGGAGGAGAAGGATCCATGTTTATAAAGATCTGTATGAACGTGCTGGTATTTCATGAAAGGAAAACCCAAAACAGGAGCCGAGCTAGTCTTCCTTGTTCATCTTCTAGCTCTGCTGCAGTTGGCAGAGGGAAGAACATAATCCAAACCCACAAATTACTCTCTTGGAACCAAAGCACCACTTCCCACATTGCCTCCTCTTCTTCTACCATCACAGAGTGATACAAAATCTGCTTTCCATTTAAGATTAAAGTGAACAATTTTTTTTAAGATTTTTTTTTCTTTTTATTTATTTATTTGAGAGAGAGAATGAGATAGAGCATGAGAGGGGGGAGGGTCAGAGGGAGAAGCAGACCCCCTGCCGAGCAGGGAGCCCGATGCGGGACTCGATCCCGGGACTCCAGGATCATGACCTGAGCCGAAGGCAGTCGCTTAACCAACTGAGCCACCCAGGCGTCCCTAAAGTGAACACTTTTTAACTAATACAGTATTAACAACAAAAACTATTAACAAAAATAGTTTCAAGCAAATCTGATTATTTCTTAAGGGAGTTTGGCTTCTAGAACGAAGTGGGGTGGGGATCCTAGATACTAATGGCTGGATTGGGGCTAGGTGCCCCTCAAGCAATCTGTTCTAATTGCATTTTCTTAGATTCTGTATTTGTCTATTTGCATCTGTTATCACAGGGCCAAACCAACAGCCACCATTGTTTACATCTTCCCTGTGATCCAGCTTTTGCGAGTGCCTGAAAATCATGTTACAGACCCTCTGACCAATCTTGAATCCATATCCCCAACCACCCCCTCTCACTCACCCTAACACACGAGCCAATATTCCCCCTGCGCCAGGTCACCCAGGGCCAAAGTCACCCAGGTCCAGATACCCACAGCTAGAGAATGCACCTGTAACCCAGAGCCTGCCCACATTACTCAAGCAGGCCAATCCTAGGCTGTTGCCCTGCCCTGCCTTGCCTGTCCCATGGAAAATACGATGAAGGTTCTGGGCCATGCTTTCCCCTTGATCCTTCCATCTCCTGACCAAACCCAGTGCTTCCCCTGTGGCCCTGTGTGGCATGGTGTGCCCTTCCTCTTGGGAAATGTAAGTAGTAAAGTCCTTTCAGTATCAGTGACCTCTCCATGTCAGTACTCAGCCACCTTTATAAATTAAGACTCGGGCACAAATCATAATTGCCCCAAATATGCAGCTCTCACCAGTGTTACAGTCAGGAAAAGCAGAATGTTTTGTTTTCATGGATAATTAGGAAGGCTTAAACCACACACCTCGCAAAATTTTTCAATTTGTCCCTCCCCGTGAACCACCTTTTGGAGGTTGTTTTTAGGTAAGATATTTTCTTTCTGAGTTACTAATTCACAATCTATTTACAGGTGTGGAGAGAGAAGAAAACAGAAGATAGATGCTCTGCCAGAATCCAGTGTGGAGTATTTGAAACTCCTATTTTTTTTAACTCTCAAAATGCGATGTTGAGATTAGTTAGATATTCTTAGGTACTTCAACACCTATTTCTGGCCAGAGGGGTTTTGATTTCTTTGCTTCTGATTGTTCTCATTCCATGACAGTTCTTTCTTGTGCTGCTCTACTGAGTGATTTATTTTTTAATACACAAAGCAAAGGGTCTTGGGACAGTGGTTCTTGAACTAAGGATAAGAATCACTTGGGAAGTGTGTTCAAAGGTAGATTCCTGGGCCTCACCCCCCAGAAGGTGGTTTCAGAAGGTCTGAGATGTTTCTGGAAAGGTGCCACGTGGATCTGGTGTGCGTGGCTAGTGGTCTACACTCTGAGAAACACTAGGCCCTGAGCAGAATGGTTTTTTTGCACACTGTAACGGTTTGAATAATGCCCCTCCCCACCCCCCAAGAAGGTAGGTCCAAGTGCCTAACCCCTGTACCTGTGAATGTGACCTTATTTGGAATAGGGTCTTTGCAGATGAGATGAAGGATCTCAAGATGAGATCATCCTGGATTTAGGGTGGATCCAGTGACTTGTGTCTTTATGAGAGAAAGGAGAAGAGAGTTGAAACAGAAACACAGAAGAGAAGCCCACATAAAGATGGAGGCAGACATTGGAGTGATGCAGCTTCAAGTCAAGGAACACAGGGAGCCACGGGAAGCTGGGAGAGGCAAGGAAGGATCCTCCCCTGGAGACTTCAGAGAGTGTGTCCCTGCCGACTCCTTGATTTTAGACTTCTGGCCTCTAGAATTGTGAGAGAATACACTTCTGTTGGTTTTTTTTTTTTTTTTTTAAGATTTTATTTATTTATTTGAGAGAGAGAATGAGAGACAGAGAGCAAGAGAGGGAAGAGGGTCAGAGGGAGAAGCAGACCCCCCGCTGAGCAGGGAGCCCAATGTGGGACTCGATCCCGGGACTCCAGGATCATGACCTGAGCCGAAGGCAGTCGCTTAACCAACTGAGCCACCCAGGCGCCCACCAAGTTCATGGTCATTTGTTACAGCAGGCACAGGAAGCTGACACAGGCATAGGCCCACTCTGAACCAGAGAAGTGCATCAGGCATGCAGTGTGGGCCTGCCCTGCTTTATACGTGCTGTAAATAAACGGAATCCCATGTTTACCGAATACGGACCTTTTGTCGTGGATCTTTGGTAAAGGACAAAACTCTGTAACATGATCAGCTTCTTCAACTTCCTATGTTTTAGGAAGTTCTATTTTTTCATAAAACTCATATAACCTGTAATTCCCTTCTTTGTGTGTGTGTGTGTGGCTGTTTGAAAATAACCTGTTCAGTTATCCATCAGAACTTGACAATTTATTTCTGGCCAAAGATTTCTTCTGGTGCTCATCCCAGACAACAAATGCTCTAACATGTTGTTCTAAAAGAATATTAATATCATAACCACCTCAGTTCTTCAGAAAGCTCAGATCTCTCCAGGAGCCAGTGTTCTTAGGCTTACTTCAGCGACTCAAAGGACATTTGCTAACATCTGTTTGGGACATTGCCCTGCATACTTCTGCAGACCGCTTAAAAACAAAAAACAAAAACCAAAAAACCAGGCTGCAAAGGCAGTTAGGGGACCACTGATCCAATTGTCTCTTCTTGCTAATGGCCATAAGTCTGTTCAATAGAGCATCAGGGGATATCAAAATGTTACCTCAACTAGGAGCTGCTTTCAGGGCCCTGGATGAAACCCCACTGACCCAGAGGAGGTGAAAAGCATCTTACGTCTTGATCTCAGCTGGCCTTTAGTCAAGGGTCTCAAACTCAAATGCCAACATGGGCCAGGCAGGTGACAGAAATGAGTGATGCAGGCCAGGTATAAGGCAATAGGGAGTGGTGGGGACTGTAGCAAACAAACAAACCCACATACCTTTCATAAAGGGAACCACTGACACCTCCAGCAGAGTGGTGCTGTGTGGGATATGAACCCTGAGTTGTCAAATGGTTTAGTTAGTTTTTTTTTTCCCCAAATAGTTAAATTTTTCGAGAAAAGTAAGAAGTCCAGATTTTTATGTAGAATGTCTCAACTTTCAAAACATTGTATAGGCAAAAGACAAGTAAACAAAAATAAAGACACAGTCGAAGGCGGCCTGCCAGTTTATGATGCTGCTTTGGGTAAAATGTAAAGAGACCCATTTGCTTGAGCAGATCGCCTCCAGAAGTCAGTAGGAATGCGAGCAGAAGTGTTAGGAAGCAGTGAATGTGTATGTGTGCACGCACATGTGCACTTTTGCCTACACTTGCATGTACAGATTAAGTAGACGCCTTGTTTTATTCACTCCTCCAGGAAACCGGCAACCTGGTTGTAGAGACAACATGTAGTCAGCTGAAGGCTGACTAAGAAAGTATGTTTGGGGTGCTAGATGATCTAGTCTAAACTACTCAAACTTCAATGTGCACATGAATCTTCTGGGAATCTTGTTACAGTGCAGATTTTGATTCAGTTCATCGAGTGGGGCCTGAGATTCTGCATTATAACAAGCTCCTAGGTGAGACCAGGCTGCTGGTTCCAGGACTACACTTTGAGTATGGAAGTTCTAGATTGGTGGTTCTCACACCTGAGAGGCTCTCACCTAGAGGGCTTATGAAGACAATCCCCAGGGTGTCTGATTCAGTAGGTCCAGGGCAGAGCCTGCGAATGTGCATTTCTAACACGTTCCCAACACGTGATGCTGATGCTGGGCGTTGCACTTTGAGAAACACTGGTCTACACTGTTAATGCTAAAGGTATTCAGAGAGGCTACAGAGTTCTGCAAGGCTATCCCCCTAACATGAGCTCCTGGAAAGCACACAATATCTGCAGGGGTCCTACCCTGTGCTTGGAGAGGCCTTCTCTGGTCGCTTCCCCCACTTCTACCCCTTTGCTCTGCCCCAACCCTGCAGTACAGTATCTTGTTTGATTTTCTTCCCAGCATTTATCATCATCTGAAATGGTCTTATTGGAGTTGTTTGCTCTATTGAGGTATAGTTTACATATAATAAGGCACACAAGTCCTAAGAGTTGAGTTCAATGAGTTTTGACAAATGAATACACTGTATAACTTTAACCCTGTCAAGATCTAGAACATTCCATTGCCTCAGAAAACTCTCTTAGTCTCCTTTCCAATCAGTTCCTATTTGGCCTCCCCCACCCCCACTCTCCAGAGCAGCACCCACTGTTGCCTTTTATCATCATAGAAAAGTTGTTTTGCCTGTTCTTGTACTTCATATAAACGGCATCATACAGCATGGCTCATTTCGATCTAGCTCCTTTCACTCAACATAATGTTGGTGGGACTCCTCTGTGTTGTTGCTTGTGCAAGTAGTTTGTTCCTTCTTCATTTATACTAACTAGTGCTTTATTGTATAAATATACCCCAATTTATTTCTCCAATCACCTGTTGGACATTTAGGTTGTTTCTGGGTTTTGGTAATGATAACGAAGGCTGTTATGAACATTCATGTACAAATCTTTGTGTGGACCTGTGTTTCCTTTCTTTACCTAAGAGTGGGGTTTCTGGATTAGAGGATAGATGTATGTTTAACTTTTTTTTTTTTTTTAAAGATTTTATTTATTTATTTGAGGCAGAGAGAATGAGAGACAGCATGAGAGGGAGGAGGGTCAGAGGGAGAAGCAGACTCCCTGCTGAGCAGGGAGCCCGATGCGGGACTCGATCCCGGGACTCCAGGATCATGACCTGAGCCGAAGGCAGTCGCTTAACCAACTGAGCCACCCAGGCGCCCTATGTTTAACTTTATAAGAAACTTCCCAACAGTTCTCTAATGTGGTTGTGCCATCTTACACTCCCACCAGGGAACTAGGAGAGTTCCCGTTGCTTTTCCACCTTGTCAGCACTTGGAACAGCCAGCCTTTTAAAAATTTTTACCTCTTCTGGGGGGTATATGTAGGTGTTTCTCATTGTGGTTTAAATTTACATTTCCCTGAAGACTAACGATGTTGCCTTATTGGAGTTCTTAATTTACTTATATTCTTGTCTTATATGTTATAATGACTTATATTCATGTGCTACTAAAATATAAGCTAAGTAGTAACTTTGTCCATTTTGTTTACCAATATATACCCATTGGCACAACAATATTTTTTTTCATTGCTATATATTTGATGGACGAATAAATAAGGAGCGCCAATATCAATTTCCTAATGGCTTCATAGGCAAAATGATTATATAGCCATTATTCTAGGGATGTAGTTGGCAACTTTTTTTGAAAAGGGAACAGCATAAGCCTACTTTGTGTCTGGACCAAATGGCACAAAAGGATCAGCCACAGTAACAATCACCGAAACCTATCTGGTACCTACAAGCAATGAGAGGTCATGGAACCTCAAACTTAAGGGCCAAGTTAGTGCTGGGGCAGAGTTGTAGCAACAGGCTGAAGAAATGATCCAGACATAGGAGGTAACATGGAAATGAAGTTAGGATGGCACAGGATCACTACCGGGGAAAAGTCAGAAGCAGAGGCGTGAACTGTGCAGAGGCTCAAAACAAGAGTAGAGTAGGTCAGCCCCAAATCAGCACCAGCCAGTTTCAATGGTGAAAATGAACCAGGAGTCTAGTCAGCTCTTACAGGGTTGAAGTCCAGAAGTAAGAAGCATACAAGGTGCACTACAAAGAACCTTACAAGTCAGACGAGACTGCAGGTGGAGCAGCAGTGTGGCATCAGGAGTCTTAAAGATGTTCTTACCAAAAAGACTTCCAATCAAGGTGGCAGCCTGAGGGCCAGCACAGGATGCCCACCACCTCCCACCGCATACAAAGAAGTGCAAGATAAAATATATATATATATTTTAAAATATTTTATTTATTTATTTGACAGAGAGAGAGTTAGCAAGAGCAGGAACACAAGCAGGGGGAGCGGGAGAGGGAGAAGCAGGCCTCCCGCTGAGCAGGGAGCTCAATGCGGGGCTCGATCCCAGGACCCTGGGATCACGACCTGAGCCGAAGGCAGACGCTCAACGGCTGAGCCACCCAGGCGCCCCGATAAAATATATTTTTTAAAGTCCTACCAATGTATTACTGAGCTCAAAACAAGGAAAGACATTTTCTAGGTGCTAGAGATGAGTGGGGAGTGGGAGTCATGTCTGGAGTCTGGAGTCTGTCCCCTAGGAGTACCCCAACCAGATTTGTTATCTGAGGAGCTCGAGTCTTACCCTAGAAGTGTAAGGGAGCTGAGGCTACAGGAGCCCTACCCAGGGAGGGAGCAGGGATAGGATACTTTCAGCAGAGTGAAGACATTCAGTCCCCAGAAATTAAACCAAAAATTGATTGATAATTAATAGACGCCCATACAGTCCTGCAGACTAGAAAATTACATAATCACCCCAGAGGAATGCCTCCGCATCCCACGGCACACACAGAACTTTGCACAAGACCTTTCCTGCTGAAACTCACCAACAAATACTTCAAAGCCTCAGAAGAAGAAATCCCACCCGAGTTACTACAAATAATTGGTCAGGGTGAAAGGGGTTATATAGTGGAACAGACAGAAGGAATAGGATCCGTAAGGTCAGAATGGACCTCACTGAAACAGTAATAGATGGCTTTGAGAAAGAACTGAACATAAACCTGAGAAATGAAAAATATAGGCATAGGAAAAAACTTAAATGATAAATGTTAATGATAACATGATAAAATGTTAATCACCTTTGATCCAATAATTCTACTTCTAGAAATTTATCCCAAGGAAACAATCTGGAATTCAAAGATTTATGTACAAAATGTGCAGTGTAGAATTATTTGTAATAGAAAAACTAGAGACACCCCAAATGTCCAGTAATGGAGGAACGGGAGGAATGGAGAAAACCACTCGATGGAAGGAAAAGTGTGTGGATTTGGGGGTCAGAGTGACCTAGGTTAGTTAGGGTTATGGAGCTACTGTTAGCTGTGGGTCCTGGGTAAATCATTTCACCTTTCTCAGCTCTACCTGAGAACACGAATATCCACCTTCCAGGGTTGATGTGAGGTGGAGAGGTGATGACTTCGAGGGCCTGGTTTATAAAAGACCCACCCTCAGTGGTGCCTCTTGTTATCATTATGCTTGCACGGTGGAATCATTAACGTGATGGTCACAAGGAATTCCGAGTGACCCAGGGAATGGCAAAACAAACACATAAACACAGAATACCAGGTTATAAGTGTGATCTGCTCTCATAGAAGCCTCATGAAAGAATTGGTTAAAGGAAGGAAAATTCACCAGTTATCTTTGATTATCTCAGGGTTGAGGAATTATGGGTGATTTATATCCTCCTCTCTATGCTCTTCTCTGTTTCCCCAATTTTGTTTCTGTTTTACAAAGAGTGTGTATCACTTTAATAATTAAAAAGGAAAAAATTCATACAAAAATCCAGTCACCCCTAGTTCTTAGAGGAAGCTTTTTGCATTCATCTTGTTGCCTTGGGAACCAAAATTAATTCTCACTGACTGCTGGGGATGCAATTTAGCGGGGTCTGGAGGTTTCTGGGCACTGTTACCTGAAGTTGTAGCCAGGGTACGAGGACTCATTGGTGGTCTTGTCGTCAAGGCGACGGAAACTGTATTTTGGACGACAGTGATGGAACCAGCTGTCCAAGTTGCAGTCCCAGTAGATCTCAATGCCCATGATTCCTCCCTGGGGAAGACACAGTCTCTAAGTCCTGCTGCACATGGGACACAGCTTCCAGACCTCTCCCTGCACAGGGAGGTTTTCTTTTTAGAGGGAAACACAGATTGACGTTTCAGAGCCACGAGCGCAGCCCCATCTAACACACACAAGTGGCTGCAAACGCATCTCCCTGCTCCTCCTCCCATCTGGATGCACCCTTAGATTTATTTTCCTAAGATAAAACTTTCAGTAAATCTCGTCCATAATCTAACACCTTGAATGGCCCCCCCATTAAAGATTAAGTTGAAGCTTGTTACACTGGAATTCAGGGAACCCCATCACATATCTTTTCTGCTTTACCTCCCAACACTCCTCTGGAGAAAGCTCTTATTTCACACTGTCTACACTTTCCCCTAAACAGAATTGGCATTTTTATTTCTTTTTTTTTTTTAAACACCTTTATTAAGATATAGTTCACATACAATTGGTACAAGTGTATAAAAGTGTGTAATTCAACAGGTTTTAGTATATTCACATGTATGTGTGACTGTCACCATAATAAATTTTATAGCAGTTAAATTGCCTCAAAAAAAACCCCTAAACTTTTAGTCAGTGCCCCTTTCCACCCCTCCTCTCAGCCCTAAGCAACCACCAATTTACTTTCTGTCTCTATAGAGTTCCTTATTCTGAACTTTCTTTCATATGAATGAAATAATATAATATGTGATCTTCTGTGATGGATTTCTTTTACTTAGCATAATATTTTTATTTTTAGTTATTTATTTTTTTAAGTAGGCTCCATGCCCAGTGTGGAGCCCAATGTGGGTCTGAACTCACAACCCTGAGATCAAGACCTGAGCCGAGATCAATAGTAGGACACCCAACTGACTGAGCCACCCAGGTGCTCCCACTTAGCATAATATATATATTTTTAAACAAAGTGAGGGAAGGAACACAGGCAGGGGGAGTGGGAGAGGGAGAAGCAGGCTTCCTGCCAAGCACGGAGCCCGATGAGGGGCTCCATCCTAGGACCCTGGGATCATGACCTGAGCCGAAGGCAGACACTTAACGACTGAGCCACCCAGGCGCCCCCATAATTTATATATTTTTAAAGATTTTCTTTATTTGAGAGAGAGAGAGCCAGAGGAGGAGCAGAGGGAGAGGGACAAGAAGACTCTGTGCTAAGCACAGAGCCTGATGAGGGGCTCAATCCCAGGACTCTGAGATCATGACCTGAGCCAAAATCAAGAGTCGGACGCTTAACTGAATGAGCCACCCAGGCACCCCTTACCATAATATTTTTAAAGTTCACCCATATTGTAGCCCATATCAGTACTTCATTCCGTTTTATGGTGGAAGAATATTCCATTGTGTGGATAGACTACATTTGGTTTATCTATTTATCCTTTGATAGACATTTGGATTGTCTCCACCTTTTGGCTGTTATGAATAATGCTGCTGTGAACACTTACAATGTGTGAGTTTTTGTGTGGACATGTGGTTCATTTCTCTTGAGTATATACTTAGGAGTGGAATTGCTGGGTACACTTGAACTTTTAGGTCTCAGCCCTTGTCTTTTCTCCCATTGAAATATTTCTCCTACCATCTCTCTAGCTAAATCCTCATCATCCTCCAAGACTCAACTTACAACCTTCCTTATCCATTCAGTCACCCCTCCTCCTCAATTCAAGGTGATCTTTCTCTTCTCTGAACTTCTAAGGAATCTCTTAATCTCTTACCTCTACTTGGTACTTCTTTCTTCCTACAAACATGTTTTGAGCACCGACTATCTTATTTCACTGATTCTTAGACACCATTGCTTATCAGACAAGTAATTTTCTTTTTCTCAGAAGGAAATGCTGTCAATTAAACTGTGAAATTCCCTCATCGAAAGCACTTTTTGATTTCAGAAAGATTAAAATGTGAAAAAAGTATGTCTTTGAATCAACAAAAGATGGTATTTCAAGACAGTGTGCTAGATGCTAGGGATAAAAAATGACTAGCAAGCAGACTCTGACTTGGAGAAAGGGGAATTACAGACTAATCACAATTGTCATTTATTGGCATGAAGCCAAGCACTCTGCATATTTTTGTGAATATCTGATGTTTCTGTCATTTAGCATCCAGTTCTCCTGGTAAAAATGCCTGGAATTTTCTTTGGCAAACGTGTATCCCAGCTGAATGGTTTGAATGGGACTGTCCTCTCTCCCAGCTCCCAGAATGGCAAGATGGTCTAGGCCTGGCCAGTAAGGACCTGATGACTGGTTCAGGAATAGGTATGTGGCCCAAGATAGACCAATCAGAGTCTTCTCTGAGACATTCTGTCAGAACCATAAAAAAAGAGGTCCTCTATTGGTTGGGACTACTAGCCAGAGATTGTGACAGTCCACAGCGGCATTGTCCAACAGAATCTTCTGCAGTGATGGAAATATTGTATATTCATGCTGTGCAATCAAGTAGTCACTGGCCACATGTGGCTATTAAGTGCTTGAGATGTGGCTAGTATGACAAAGGAAATAAATATTTCATTTCATTTCAATTAATTTAAGTTTAAATAGCTTCATGTGACTAGTGGCCACCATGTCAGACAGCACAGTCCTAGGACTTTGGCGGCTTTACCTTGACATGTGGACAATCTGCCTATGAATGACATCATCATTAAGGAAACAGCAAAGAGATGAAAGGAGTCAGATTCCTAAAGACATCATTTGAGTTCCTGGATGCAGCCATGCCTACTGCTATCATATGCTTCATTCAGTCAATAAATATTTATTGAGTGCCCATTATGCTGAGCATTATACAAAAATTAACAAAAGATTCCAAAGACGCCTGCCCTCGTGAAACTTCTAGTCAGGGAAGACAGACAACAAACAAATGGATATATAAAATATATACTATGTCAGATAGTGCTAGGTGCCAGGGATAAAAATAAACCTGGCAAGGGCCATAGAGCATGCTGGGATAGGGGTAGAGATTGAAATTGTCATTTAAAAATTTTTTTCAGAGAGTGGGGAGGGAGAGAGAAACTTAAGCAGGCTCCATGCCCAGTATAGAGCCTGAGGCGGGGCTCGATTTCACAACCCTGAGATCATGACCTGAGCCGAAATCAAGAGTCTGACGCTTAACCAACTGAGCCACCCATGTGCCCTGAAATTGTCATTTTAAAGGTAGTAGTAAGGGAAAGCTTCACTGAGCTTATATTTGAGCAAATATTGGAAGAAGGTGAGGGAGACAGCTAATGCTACGTCTAGGGCAAGACTGTTCCAGGCAGAGGGGACAAGCAGAAGAAAACGCCCAAGGTGGGGTGCTCCCTCTTTAAAACAAATAAATAAAATCTTTTTAAAAAGAAAGGAAAAGAAAACTCCCGAGGTATGAAAGTGCCTTGGGTGTACTAGAAAGTCCATTTCCCCTGGTGTCTTTACATGAGTTAATAATACATGGTTCTTTTTTTCGCTTAAGCCAATTGAGTTTGGTTTCCTTTTGCCCCCAAAATGCTTTTTAATTTATTCTTTGCTTACATTATTTGAGTTGTCTGTCTATAAGGTGCAAATGGAAGAATCCTGACAAATCCAAGTGTGGTGGTCTGAATAATGACTCCCAAAGGTATTCCGAATCCCGGGTCCCAACCCTCGGAATCTTCAGATATATTATCTTATATGGCAAAAGAGACTGCAGATGTGATGAACTTAATGGGGAGATTATCTTGGATTATCCAAATGGGCCCTACATGTTTCCTTTTATAAATGCTCTCTCTGAAAAAGACCAGTATCTTTATAAGAGGGAGGCAGAGGGAGACTTGGCACAGAATAAGTCAGTGTGACCACTGACGCAAGATGCTGTGCAGCTGGCTTCGAATCTGGGAGAAGGGGCTACAAGCTTCTAGCTCTAGAAGGTGGAAAAGGCCAGGAAATGGATTCTCCTGTGGGGCCTCTGGAGGGTTCATGGCCCCAGTGATATCTTGATTTTGGTCCAGTGAAACTGATTTTGGACTTCTGACTCAAGGACTCCAGACCTCTGGCATGTTGTTTTAAGCCACTGAGATCGTGGTGGGTTGTTACAGCAGTCTCAGGAACTACTGCTCCAGGGATGTGACTCACAGGGTTGTTGTTGGATTAGATGGGGTAAAAATGCAGGGAAAGGCCTTGGCACCAACCAGGGATTTACTGAATGCTCAATAAAGGGAGCCCTACAACTAAGATCCAGGGGCCTGGCCTCTTGGCTATTTGACATCTTCCACCCCCCGAATCACACCCTCGCCATCCAAAGACACCACCAACCTGAATTGCCACATCTGAAAAATTATCTCCTGTTTCTTGGAAGATATCTCCTAGTCGGAAAATAGGACACTGTGGATTCTGAGTCTTGTGAAAGGTACAGGTGATGTTTACACCTGGCAAGATGTTTCTCCTGCATGCAACAAGAAACAAACAAACAAACGTATTTTTGAAAACTGAGACCCGTCTCTTTCATGGCAATGAGCCAGTTGGTAGCTGGGTTCCATGAAGGGCCCCGGGGATCCTCAGCCCCTGGGATTCACACCCTTGTGTAGTCCCCTCCCATCCTGTGCTGGGTTGGTCTGTGACCACTAGCATGTGGCAGAAGTGATGGTGTGTCACTTCCAAGCTTAAGTCATAAAAGCCTGTGACTTCCATCTTGTTTACTGTATTGTTGGCTTGCTGTCTGTCCCTCTCGGATCACTTGCCCTGGGGGAAGCCAGACACCATTCCTAAAGGACACTCAGGCAGTCCAAGGGGTGGTCCATATGGTGAGGAACTGAACCTCCTGCTGACAACTAGGTGAGTGAGCTTGGAAGAGGATTCTAGCCCCAGTCAAGCCAGAGATGACTGCAGTCCCCACTGACAGCCTGACTGCAACCTGAGAGACCCTGAATCAGAACCATCCAGCGAAGTCATTCCCACATTCCTTACCCACAGAAACTGTATGAGATAATAAACATGGGCTGTTAAGCTTCTAAATTTTGGCTAATGCATTACACAGCAGTAGATAGCTAACGGCTAGACATTCCGGGCACTTACGTGGTGTAGTTGTGGCCAGGGAAGTCAATGTTATTCTTGATGAGCACAGTGAAGTTTTCGGCACTGTTCAAGAGTGCGGGCCTGAGAGAGAGATTCGAAAAGGGGATCAGTGGGGCAGTGGGACCACAGGCTTCTGGTTTCTAGCTCGGGTCATTGCAATGAGGGAAGAGAAATGTAGTCTAGTGGCAAAACCTTCCTAAAAATCTAAAAAAGAGTAAGAATTTCTCTCTTCCTGAGACCCCATGGCATTTACTATAACCCTTCTCACACTCTGATGTAATTAATTGTATGTTTAGGTGTGTGTGGTGATGTGCTGGTAAATGTTTAACATTTCTTTCCCCCAGTGGGGAAGAAAAGCTCTGATATGTAGCATTTACTGATTACTGTGGTATATGTACTCCCACCATGGCTGATCTCAAGCCATTAGTGGGTATCACTGAACTTGGAGTTGGGAAGGGATGAGCATAATTGGCTCAGAGTCAGTATAAGCCAGCTCCAGCACACCTCTGTTTGTGTCTTTCCCAATAGACTTGGATTTTTCTTATCTTGGCATCCCGGCCTTTAGCACAGGGCCACACATATAGTCAGCTCTATTAGTTATAGGTTGATAAGCTCTGAGGAGCATAAATTCTCCATGAGTTAGAGGAGCCCAAATCCTAGACTTTAGGAAGGTCCACCGACAACCCATAGATTCATTCATTTGACAAATATTTATTCTGCCGGGCATGGGGCTAGGCATTGGGAATATAGTGATGAACAAGGCAGTCAAGGTTTTTGTCCTTATGTAGTTGACAGTCTGCTAAAGATGGAGAGAATTGGCTGTGGATAAAGAGATACAGCTGGTACCTTATTGTTGGCAGGCCTGAGTAGGTGGCAGATATATATAATGGGAGTACACCAGAAAAGGATGGAGGTATTTGGAAGGGGGCACCAAGATGATCTACTTTTTATTCCAAAATTGCCAGAGCCCAGCTTTGCCTCTATTTAGGATATAACTGTAGAGAACACTATAGTTTTTGCCTGCCCAGCATCCATTCCCCCTCTGTTAGAACCACCTCAGTTTTCTCCCTTTGGGATAGCCAGGTCTCTTCCACTCTCAGCCCAGAGGGTTGGGTGGGGAGGAGTCCATCTCCTGCCCATCCTTACAGCTCCCAGGATGGGCAAGTGACCCAGAGCTGGCTAAACAGAATAACCCAATCCTCTTGGCTATAGTGATTGGTTCATAGATTGTTATATGACTTAGGCCAATGAAAACATTCTAGGGTTTTTGTAGGAAATACTGGAAAAAGAAAAACTAATTTTTCTTTAGGATTGCTAGTAGTAAAGACAGTGTAAACCCGGAGTTCCCTGGACCACAGTGTGAGGAAAACCAAAATGGAAGAAAGAATAACTGGGCTGGGGGTGGGGGGTGGGTTGAAAAAGACAGAAAGAAAAAGAATCTTAATGACATCATTTTTATTTGAAGGCTGGATCAAACCTTTCCTGAAACTAGTACTTCTGGACTCCTCATTTACAGGAATTAAAAAAAATAATAACATTGTCTTTTTTCCTGAAGCCAGTTTAAGTTGTATTTCTGACATTTGCATAAAATATCTTATTTATAACAAATGCCTATGACATGCCAGACTGTTTACCTTTAGAACATCCTAAATGCTTCCTGGGCAACATTCTAAGAATAAGAGGACTTGAAACTTGAAGGATCAAAGTCCTTTATTCCTCTCTTATGACACGCTTAACTTTCTGCCTTGAATTATAGTTCTCTGTGCACATGTCTTACCTCTGATTAGCCTGCAAGAGGCTTGGGACCTGCTCGCTATCTGGGTCTGCTTGTATTTTTAGCACAGCCTCTTGTGCATAGTTACATGTAAAATTAATATCTAATACTTCCTATGTGGTATCGGATGTGTTGACTGAATGATTAAATGAATCATTTTAGTAATCCCTTTGGATAAAATATGAGGAAACTGAAGTTCAGGGGGTTGCTTGCCCAAGGTCATGTAGAATTGCAGTCCAAGGACCTACACATTGGAGATGCCCAGTATTTATCTGATGAATAAGTTAGCAACTGAAAACTACAGGTAATCAAGAGGACTCTTTCCTTCAACCAGGGACTACTTGAGTGTTAGCCGATAGCTCACTCAAGCCTGGGCAATTCTTTCCATGAAAAAGAAACTTCTCTGACCTAGGAATAAACCTGGGTGGTACCATTAATGATTGAGGGCTGACCCTGCCGAGTGCTTCCCACCCTGTCATGGGAAACCTTTGCCTGGACCTTCTAAAAAGTCAGCTTGGGGCAATCTTCTCTTTGCCCCAAAGATGCTGATGGTGTGGTTTTGAGTCACATTCATCTAGAGCTGTGTTCTCCCGTATAGTATCCCCTAGGCATGTGTGGCTATTAAAGTTGAATTTAAATTAAAAATTCAGTTGCTCAGTTGTAGTAGCCACATTTTAAAGTGCCCAATGGCCAATGTACCTAGTGGCTACCATATTGGACAGTGCAGGTACAGAACATTTTCATCATTGCAGAAAGTTCCATTGGACAGTGCTGGTCTAGAACCATCACACTTCTAGGGGGAGATCATTTTTGGGTGTGTGTCTATGCGCACGTGTGTGTGTGCACGCATGTGCGCATGTGTGCATTATTCAGCACTTACTATAAACTAGGCATGGGGCTCACTTTGCTTGTGAGGTACACGTATCATCTCATTTAATTCTCACAACAGCCCGCGAGGTGGGGCCAACTATTATCCTCATTTTACAAATAAGGAAAATGAAGCTCAGAGAGGTTAAGCCGCTTGCTCAAGGTCACACAGTGAGGAAGTGTTAGAGTCAGAATTTGAATCCAGGTCTCTCTATTCTTCTGCTGAAATGTACCAATCCCTGTGATTTCTGAGATTTAACATCAAGTTCTGCTTTCTGGGCCTGACATTGTGTATTAAAGAGAAGAATCAATATAGGGGATCAACAAATCTGTATGTCACTGTGACCACTAATTTAAGAAAACTTCTCTTCTCTCCCTCCCTCGCTCCCTCTTTTCCCCTCCTTCCTCTCCCCTTCCTTTCCCTTCCCCTTTCTTCCTTTTTCCTTTCCTCACTCCCTTCCTGCCACCTTCCCATCCTTAATCGCTCAGTATGGACACCAACCAGTCAGAATGGGACCTGCTGTAGTGCTAGAGGAGGGCTCCAGAGACGCTCTGTAAGGTGCTGGGACAGCCAGGGGCCCAGGGGCACCCAAGGGTGTTCAGGGTAGTAGTTATATACCAGCCCGTATAGAATTATTGCAATATTTTAACAATTAGCATGGCCTTCTCAGAGACCACTGGTGTGCCGGGGACGGAGGGGGAGAGAGGGAGGACTTTTCAGGACTTTTCATCTGCTCACTGGTCAGGGCCATCCCATCTCCGCGCCCCCCCCCCCCCGCAGCTCACCGGGGGGCCTCTTCCACCTCCTCGATGGGACACCAGGCGGAGACTTCACAGGTCTTCAGCCTCTCTTTATACACTACACACCTTCCGGTTTGGATCCCTGGTGGGAGGGTGTGGGTGGGGTCAAGGGGCCAGAGAAGCACAGGTGTGAAAACGGTGGTTGCGTCATGAACTCAACCCAAGCAAGAGACTATTTATTTATGCTTTTCAACCCAAGCACTTTCAGCTTCCACAAAACCCCATTCGAACCACAAACTTACATAAGGCAACCCAAGCAAGGAACACATCGGATGGTAAGCTTTTTTAAAAAAAAGATTGAGAGAGAAGACAGAGAGACCATGGATGCTGTTGGTTTATTTTGGTTTCTTTGCAAGAAAAATGCTGAGAGAGGAGCTGAGCAGGGTGTGTTCTCTCGCCTGGCACACCTGGACTAGAACATGGCTTCTAAGTGGGAGGGCACTGAAGTCCCTTAGGGGTGTAGAGCATGGACCAGGAATGTGCAAAGCCACAGAATGAACATGACACATCTTCCTGGAGCGTTAGTGTCACTAACAGATTCCCGAGGGGGCAAGTTAAATAGTAAGTCATGTTTGAATGGTCTCTATACCAACTCAAACACACACGTCTTATGGTACAGAATGTAACATCCGTAGGCCTTTTTTGTGTATGTGTGTGTGTTATAACCACCGATGGTTTTATCTTTTTTGTGGTCATTTTTTTTTTTTAATTGTCACATGTGTCTTTAAGTTAAAACAAGAGATACAGAAATTCTGTAGGTTAATAGTGGTACCATCCCCAGGAGCCCTGGGGCTACAGTTCATACTCCTCAACCTTTGGGGAAATTCGAGGGGGAAAGCTCAGCATACACAGATGACACTGTGGGGCATTGATTTTCCTGTCAATGAGCGCCCTGAAGATGCTTATTCTGGGGGTTTTCAGGAGCTGTCCTCACTGGGGAATTAGATCACATTGCTAGTCAGTAGCTAATCCTCTGGGGACAGAGCAGAGGCATGGGACAGACAGGCTCTCCCACGGCCTGGTGAGGGTGGAAGAAGGCAGCTGAGAGCCAGAGGCTAAAGATTTGAACTTTAGGGCATTGTGAATGTCACCAAGATACCAGACCACCCACCCCCCAGGATCCCCGAAAAGAAACAGAACATACCTTTGCTCTGCGGGTCCATCCGTCCCTTTTTACAACCCCTGTCAGAGGAACAGATCGTCCTTCGGGTGGGAAACTGCAGGGAGAAGGACAGGATAGTGGGGAGTAAGCAATGTGTGTCTCTTAAGATACAGAAATGCAAATGCCTCTGTCCACATCAAAACTTGTACACAAATGTTCACAGCAGCACCATTCACAGTAGCCAAAAAGTAGAAACAACCCGAATATTCATCAGGACAAACAAAGCGTAGTGCATTCATACAATGGATATGATTTGGCCATAAAAAGGAAGGAAGCACCGACACCTGCTACAACACTGATGACCTTTCAAAACTTGATTCCGAGTGAAAGCAGCCAGCCCCAAAATGCCACATATCGTATGATCTCAGTGATACGAAATACCCAGAATAGGCAAATCCACAGAGACAGAAAGTAGATCAGTGCTTGCCAGAGGCTGAGGGAAGGGGGGGAATGGGGAGTGACTGCTCATGGGTACAGGACTTCTTTTTGGGGCGATGAAAATGTCCTAGAATTAGGTAGTAGGGTAGTGGTACAACACTGTGAAAATACGAAAACCCACTCATTTCTCCACTTTAAAATGGAGGACTTTATGGCATATGAGTTATATGTCAATAAAAAATAAAAATAAAACTCTAAAAAGCAGACGCCAAGGCAGCCAGGTACCACTTTCAGGGAAGGGCCCCCGGGCTGGAGAGCAGAACTGGGCAAAGCCACAAGCACGAAGGCTCAGCAGGAAATGGGAAGGAAGGGGTGCCAGCCAGCACTTTTTCCTGGCTTCAGAAAATGAGGTCAGCTAGGCCTCCGGACTGAGGACAGAAGAAGGAAAAGAGAAATGCAATGACTAGTTTAGGCCCATTTGACTTTCTGTGTTCTAGGGAGCAGGTTTAATGGCCGGTCTTAGGGGAACCAGAGCCTGACCGTAGTGTGAAAATGGCTCTGCCCATCATCTTCCTTTGACCTGTACCCCCTCCAGCAACTCTTCTCACCCGCCCGACCACTCCAGGTCCCCTCCTTACGTCAGGACATAACCCCTGCTGTTGGCCTTCTGTCTTGAGAAAGTTTGTCATCACGAAGAAGGAGTTCCCCTGCAGAGAAAGAGGAGAGGAGGCAAATGCCAGGCCTTGGAGAGCAGAGCTACTTAATCATAATAATCCAGCCTGCTCAGTGCCTGGGGGCGAACCTTCCACCTTTCTAAACTACGCTCTAGAAATCAGGTCTGGGAGAAACTTGGACTGTGCTGAGGGCTTAATATCAAAGCTGGATGTGCCACCCTGCTGAGCTAAAGGAGAGCAAAGGGACATTCAAACTGATTGAGTATTCATTTTCCATTCCAGCCTCAAAAGCAGTCTTGTCATTTTTTGGACACCATAAAATCCCATTAAATTGAAACTTAAGAGACCTGGGGAGTGGGGGTGGGGCGGTGGGGTGTTGGCTTCATCAGAACGCTGTTCAGATTATCCAGGATTTTAATTAAAGGGCAAAAGGCAGCCCACAACCCAGGAAATAGCTGGAGATCTTACTGAACCAGCTCTCCCCCCCGCCCCAGAAACAAACAGATAGTGGCCTGGGTTTTATGGTTTTGCAAAGTACCCCAGCTCCCAGAGGCTGCAAAAGTGTCCCTTTGTCCCTCCAGCCTCCCTATCTGTTCTTTGGTGTTCTCATTCCTACTTTGAGTCTCCTTTTTGACTATTCTACTTTTATTTTCTCTTCTCGCAAATGTAAGCAGTCACATAGCCTCTCCCTGTGATCCACACCCTTCCTGTCTTTGTCATCTCTTTCCTTTCCCTTGTGTAAAAATGTATCTGAGTGAGTGTTTTTTTCTAGAGACATTTTTGTTGATAAAACTCCACACAAACAATTTAGAAGGGCCAGTCCTGTCCAGGCAGGAAGTTCTTTGTCCTTCTGGATCTAGGCAGACCTTGCTGACTTGATGGCCCTGCTTCTAAAAAGCTGTGTATATATCAAGTTGTGAGTGAATCAAACCGTGCTTTAAATGCACCAGATCACACTGCTATTTTGAGAAACCCCGTAGGACTCGATAAAGCAAAGAATCATCTTTGAGCTGCTGGATTTGACCCAATTTTGCAATTTTTAGGTTTTCTCAGTTGGGATTTTCACAGAGCTTTTTAAAATAGGGCCAGTGTTTTTGTGACATGAGGCTAAGGGTCCCAGGGGAGGGAGGCAGGGCCCTGGTGGCAGTGACCAGGGAGGAGTCCTTGGGAGTTGCTGACAAGAGCTCACCTGCAAGGGGAAGGTGTAATCTGCAGTGTCAAAGACCCCAGACACCATCTTCTTCATTCCATTCTCCAATATCTCCACTTTCACCTCTGCTATTCCTTTCACCTTGGTGTGCACGGAACTGATAAGAGGCTCTTTCTTTTGGTACCGCTTGTCACTGATCAAAGCAAAGCTAAATGGCAGACACAGAAAAGCATAAGTGGTTTTCTCAACAGAGGCACAGTGTAGTGGTGTTGGATGCAGGTTCCGAAGGCTCCCTCCATTCACATGCTGGCTTTTCTGGGTGACTTTGGGCAGCCTACCTACCTGCCTTCTCTGTGACTCATTTTCCTTATCTGTAAAGTGGGAAGAATCATCGTACCTACCTCAGAGGTGGTTGTGAGGATGAAATGAGGTATGTGTGCAAACTCCTCAGCATCATATCTGGTACGCTATGAGCTCTCACCACGTGATGGAAATGATTGCCCCCAATGTCAGTCTCCAAAATTGCCTAATATAGACCCTGATTTACAGGGCAACTTCTCAAATACCAGAGTCCAGCTCCAGATTGGTCCACCTGTTTTGTCCTGGGGCTGAGCAACACATCAACGCTTAAGGATGTGTCCAGCAGGTCAGCCACCTATTTTCCAGAAACATCCACCTGGTTTATAATTAATATTGGTCATAGCAGCTGCCCTTTATCGACCACTTAGTACATGCCAAGTGCTCTTCATGCATCATCTGTTTAATCTTCACAGCAATAGGAGATGGTTACTGTTATCATCGCTTTTATAGATGAGAAAATGGGCTGAGAGGTAAAGGAAATTACCCAAGATAACACAGATCGTCAGTGGCAGAACTGAGATCCTCATTTGGTCTACCGTCTAGCCCAGAGCCAGACCTCTTAGCCCTATATGCCATAGTATGATGTAAAGTTTAAAGAAATCCAAAACAGCATTCTACATTCAAACGAATGCCTGTCCACGCGTGCTCATAGCAGCACTATTCATAATAGCCTAAAGACGGACACAGCCCACATATTCAGCAGTGGACAAATAGATAACAAAATGTGGTCTACCTGTGTGATGAAATATTATTCAGCTATAAAAAGGAATAAAGTACTGAGACATGCTATACTGTGTAGGAACCTCGAAAACATTATGCAAAGGAAAAGAAGACAAATACAAAAGGTCACATGTTGTATGATTCTATTTATGTGAAATAATCCAGAATAGGTAAATCCATAGCGACAGAGAGTTGACTGATGGGTGCCCGGGGCTGGGGAGCTAGAGTGACTATGAACGCGTGTGGTTTCCCTTTGGAGTGGTAAAAATGTTTTGGAACTAGATAGAGGTGGTGGGTGTACAACAATGTATTATTAAATGCCACTGATTTGATCACTTTACAATGGTTATTTCATGTGATATGAATCTCACCCCAATAAAAAAAGGAAAAAATGTTTTTTAGCTATAGACGTATGTTGTAGAAATATAAAAACAAACACAGAATGACAAATACCAAATTCAGCATGGTGTTTATAAGAGGAGAGGAAAGAGAGTGGGATCCAGGCGGGGTCTGCAGGGAGCTAAAACTGGATTAATAATATTTTATTTCTTAAATTGGATAGTGGTACATGGGTGTTTACTATATTTTTGTCAATATATTTTAGTATTTATATACCATTCATTAAAAGAGAAAGTTCACCAGGGGTGCCTGGCCGGCTCAGTTGGTGGAGTGTGTGCAGTTCTGGATCTTGGGGTTGTGAGTTCGAGCCCCATGTTGGGTGTAGAGATTACCCAAAAATAAAATCCTAAGGAAAATAAAAGAAAAAAGAAATCTCATCAAGAAGGACTTTGGAGCTAGAGATCCAGATTTTAGGTCCAATCAGCATATACGAGAAGGAGCTATGACATACAGTTCCATAGATAAATATAATACTTGTTCGACAGCGTATTTCAGCCTAGCATAACAATGTGAACATGGTCTGTGCAGTGTTTCCATGTCAGACATGGCGACATTCTCCCAGAATAACACTGGGTTAGTTTGGCCCACCATTTGGGAAGCTCGATTTGAATCTGTCATATTCATTTCAGGCACACAACATATTATAGATCAGCTGTAACGGAATCCAACCATCTCATAAGTCAGAAAACTTGTCTTTGTATGATAATGAACCTATTATACAAGAGCTGCATCAAAGGAAAAAAAGAGGAAAAGAGTTGATGGTATCCTGCCCTAACGACTGTCCCTAAGACTCAGACAAGCCATGTCACCTCTGGCCATTGGTGTAGTCCCTGAACAAGGGGACGGCTGCCTGGCTCTCTGATCCCTGTGAACTTTCAGCTCGAAGAAGCTACAATTCTGTGCATGCTGAAGACCAAAAATCCACTGGTCCCTCTGGCGCATGGGCAGGAAGGAGCTGGGGGCTTACTGACGCCTTGTAGGATGGGGAGAAAGAGATGGTGGGATGGAAAGCTGCTGAGCCTGGGGAGGTCGGAAGAGGACTAATGTGAGGGGAAGTGGGCACTCACAGGCAGGTCTGGCCTCAGAGGGGGGCTGCAGAGGGATGGAGAGGAGCGAAGGACAGAGAATGAGCTCAGCTGTGGAGCTCTGAGGCTTGCACACAGCACCGACTCAACAGGTGTAGATGAAGGTGCCCACCATGAAGAGGACCTGCACACTCTGAATATGAAGGGCTTTCTCTTATTGGCACCTCAGGGGGCCCCGGGCCCATGCCAGCATGGTGAGAGAGCCCTCAAAGGGCCTCAGGCCAGGAAGCACAGCTCAGCAAAGCTTGACCCTCCCTCACAGCGCCTGGACTCACTGAGTAAAGGTAACTCTAAAGTGAAAGGATGGGATCTGAAAGTGAACCACCCTCAAATCTGGGTAACTGACACTTACCTCAAGGCCAACATTTTCTTGGCGCCTAAAGGAACTGTGGGCCCTGGACACTGTCCTCTGTACCTCATGGAGAAGTTGAGCCCACAGCCTCTGCTTTCTGTATTTATAACCCCAAGAGAAGAATCCAATTATTTCCATCCCTGCCCCACTCAGCAGTGGGGTGAGGTCCGCAAGGGGCCAAGGACAGCAAGAGATGCACTGAGAAGAAAGTGGAGGGGAGCCTGCACCCCCAAGGCAAGTTAAGTACCGATTGTATTAGTTTTCCATTGCTCCTGTAACAAATTACCACAAACTTAGTGTCTTCATGCAAATTTATTCTCTTAGTTCTGGGGGTCAGATACCTAAAATTGGTCTTATGGGGCTGAAATCAAGGTGACTCCCGGAGGGCTGGAGGCTCCACGAGAGAATCTGTTCCTCACCTTTTCCAGCTTCTAGAAGCTGTCTTGGCATTCTTGGGCTCCCAGCCACGTCACTCCAACCTCAGCTCCCGTTGTCATATCTTCTTTTTCTAACTTTGACCCTCTTGCTTCCCTCTTTTGAGGACTCTTGTGATTACATTGGGGACACTCAGATAATCAAGAATAATCTCCCCATCTCAAGACCTTGAACTCAATCACATCTGCAAAGTTCCTTTTGCCCATACAGATTCATAGGTCCTGGGGATTGGGAGTGGAAATCTTTTGTGGGCCATTATTCAGCCTACCCCAATATAGTTGGCCTATTGTAGCTTTATAAGAGCTCCCCCCGCCCCCGCCGCCCCACCCAGGCTTCACCCTACCCCACCTATTCCTGAGCTAGAGTGAAGGAGTTTCAGTTCCTTGTTACCCACGGCTTAACTAAGACATCATCTTCACTTCTAATTTCCTTTGGCTATTGCATTTCTTTTCCATCAGCCAACGCTTCTGGAACACCCTTCCTTATAATGCTTCCCAAATGCTCTCTCTCATTCAAAGAACTTGTATTCTAGAATACAATACTTTCTACACATTCAACTTCAACTACACATTCAATGGAGAACAGAGTGAATCTTAATCTATTAGTTAAAGTTTATCAACTAGAGGAAATATAATAGATACATGTAAAATCCTGACCTTGAACTAAAAAACTCAGTTATGCCAGTACAAACAAGAGCCCACCCAAGGTGGCAGAAGTTTTTGTTAGAGGCCCGAAATTTTTAGATAATCCTGAGCCCATATGAACCAACATTATGTTATATCATCCAGAAGAAAACAAAACGACAAAACAAACAACTAGTGTTATCTTAAGCTTCAGTGAAAGAAGTAGAATATTTCACTCTTGGGTGGTGGTAAGCCAGTGGCCTATGGCCACATTAGGCAGCCCTGTGTTTGGGTTTTATGGGCCACATTTTTCAAGAAAACCTCTTTAATTGTTGTAAAAGTGTAAATTTCATAGAACTGCACAAAGAATATGAAGAGCTTCTAACATTCTCCCTCCCAGAGGTTACTGCTGTTGAAACAGAGTATCTTCCAGGTATCTCTTTATGCCCATACCTTGACACCCAAACATGGCCACACTCTACATGCTTTATGTAACTTGCTATTTTTACTCAATAATATATTATTAAATCTTTCCACAACAGTAGTGATAAACATTATGATAAAGATAGATCTATGATATGGAATGACTTTTAATGGCTACAGAGCATTCTAGTGTTTAGATTGGAACATATGAAACTGCTCATTTTTTAGACCAAAGGAGTAGATATTGGCAATTCCATATAGTTCAACCTAAGAGGCGAGTTGTGATAATTTGCCCCCTGTCTCTTCCTGGTGGATATTTAACTAGAAGTTTTGCTCAGTTTTTCCAATTGTAAACATTTTTTTGGTAACCCTGATACAGCTCTTACTGTGTGCCAAGCACTCTTTTAAGCATATGTTAATAATATATATTAACTCTTTCATTTCTCACCTCTCCCAAAACAACCCTGTAAGGAAGGTCCTGGTATTATCCCCACCTTGTATCTGAGCAAACTGTGGTACAGACAAAGCGAGCCTAAGTTAACATAGTGCTATGGACTGAATGTTTGTGACTCCCTAAAATTCAAATGTTGAAACCTAACCCCTAGTGTGATGGCATTAGGAGGTGAGGCCTTTGGGAAGTAATTAGGTCATGAGGGCTGAAGGGATTAATGCCCTTATAAAAGAGTTTCCAGAAACTCCTTGCCACTTCTATGTGAGGGCACAGCAAAACAATGGCTGTCTATGAACCAGGAAGTGCATACTCACCGAACACCTTATCTGCCAGCACCTTGATCTTAGAATTCCCAGCCTCCAGAACTGTGAAAAGCACATTTCTGTTGTTTATAAGCCACTCCATCTGTGGTATTTTGTTATAGTGGCCCCAACAGACTAAGACACAGAGTAGCAACACTGGCCCCACAGCTTATGCTCTTTTGGATGCTATTATAAATGCAATTATTTTCTTAATTTCCTTTTTTAATTCCCTCTTGCTGGTGTACAGAAACACAACTGATTTTTATGTGTTGATCTTGTATCTCAAAACTTAATGAATTGGTTTATTAACTTTAATTGCTTTTTGTGACTTCTTTTGGATTCTCCATATATAGGATCATATTATCTGAGTGGTGTTTTACTTCTTCCTTTCCAATTTGGATGGCTTGTATTTCTTTTTCTTGCCTAATTGCTCTGGCTAGAACTTCCATTACAATGTTGAATAGCAGCAGTGAAAACAGGCATCCTTGTCTTGTTCTTGATTTTCGGGGGGTAAACATTCAGTCTTTCACCATGGAGGCTCAGCCTGTTTTCTTCAGCACTATGCTTCATTGCCTCTCCTCCCTCTCTCATGTCGCCAGGCATGTACTTGCAAAAGAATCTTTTCACACCAAAGATAAATTTCACACCCTAAGATAAATTTCTGGGTTAAGGGATGTATACATCTCATATTTCAATTCATTTTGCCAAACCACAAAAAGTTGAGCCATTTCATGCTTCCACCAGCAAAGCAAGAGTGCATGCACCACTTTTAAGAGAGCCTTGACAAAACAAGAGTGTGGTTGTGTGGGCTTGGCTGAGATAGTAAAGGAAAAATGCAGTAGCAGGTTACAACCATTTGAAGAGTGTCAACTACAAGAGAGATCACAGGGCAGAACTCTGACTAAAGGGTAGAATACAGGGAGACTGATTTGGGCTCAGTGTAAGGAAGAAATGTCTAATGGTTAGTCCCAGAAAAGAATAAGCTTTCTTTGTGGCTGCTAGTTGGTGACAGACGATGATGATGATGGTGGTGGTGGTGGTGATTTTCATTTATCTCATCATCTCCCTTTCTCTGATCTCCTTTTCATCTACATTCCGACATCATTTCCCACCTTAAAAATAAACCCTCTCCTGACCCCACATTCTTCTCCTACCACCACCACTCAGTGCCTCTCTTCTCCTTTGTAGCCAAGTCCCTTGAAAGAGTGAGTCACCACATCCCTTTCTGCATCTCCATTCACTCCTCCGCCCACTCCAGTCTGGCTCCCTCTCCACCACTTCTCTAAAGCCTCTCTTGCCAAGTAAACAGCAACGTCATCCTTGCTACATCTGATAGACATACTACAGATCTGATCTTCATAAAACTCTCAGCAGCATTTGACCCCGATGACCATGCAACCCCTTTCCCTTCTTCCCTTAGCTTCCTGGAATCCACATTCTCCTGACTTTCTTTGGATCTTCATGGCCACCCATCTGAGAATCCTTCAGGAACTTCTGTGCTCCCCATCACTTAAATGTTAGCATTCTTCAGGGGTCTGTTCTAAGCCCTCCTTGCCTTCTCATTTACATCTGTGCTTTCTGGTCAATTGTAGCTACTTCCATGGTTCTAGTTACCGTCTATACGCTGGTGATATAAAAAGCTCTATCTCTAGTTCCAGATTCACCTATCTATCTACTAAGCATCTAAATTTGTATGTCCCATATACATGACAAACTCAGTGCCTTCAGTTCTGAACTCATCTTCCACCCCAGATGGGCTCCTCCCCATTCCTATCCCAATAAGTTCTCCCACCACACATCAGTTGCCCAATCCAGAAACATTCCATAGCATCCCTTCCCTCATTACCCCTCAACCATTCAGTTGTCAAACCTTGTTTTATCTTCCTAATGCTATTCATCTACTTCTCTCCTCTACCACTGTCAGTCCAGGTCACCATCACCTCTCACCTGGACCACCCAGTAGCCTCCTGAATGGTCTCCCTGCCTCCATTTGTGCTCCTGTCTCCTCCATATTCTATGTGATTTAGTAGTAAAAGTCTGGGCTCTGGAGTGAGAAGCTTGGGTTCAGTCTTGGCTCTACCACTTACTAGCTACATGGCCGTGTGTTAAGTTACTTAATTTCTCTGGGTCATTGTTTCTTTTTCTGTAATAAGGAGATGTTAGTATTATACTGGGCAGGGTATCTGGTTCTAAACAGAATCCGCTCTGTTGAGTTTGAGAAGAAATATTGTCTAGAAAAGGCAAATCTATATGGTTGAAATTTTTCATAATGAAATGTTGGTGGCAGGGTGGGGAAGACTCTCCGTGCTTTCTCAGTGTCCTCAGGATGAAGTTCAAGGCTGTTCATAATATGATCCTTGCTGGGCTTCTCCAGTCCCACCTTTGCCTCCCCTTCTTGGCATCTTGCACGTCAGCCAGCTGATGCGTGCTGCTCTGTGAATAATCCATCGTTCCTCTTTTCAGCACTGTGTTAAAAACCCAGGAGGGCTGGGAGGTTCCTGCCCTGGGTGGGAGGCTGGGCTGGAGTGGTGGTGCCTAGAAGCCCGTGCGTGTGTGAGAACTGGTCCACAGAGAAACCTCGGTTTCCAAGGTGAAATGAGAAAACCAGGACAACCAGGCAAGCTCTCCATAAAGCTAAATTTATTCATTTGAAACGACCATTTCAGTAGACTGTGTGCCTCCAGCTTTCTTAATGTTTTAGTGTAGACATTAATGGAGGGATGCCGATAGATGGTAGTAGTTGTTTGCTTGCTTGACATGGCTGACAATGCTGTTGGTCGACAAGTTTGCTGCCCCTCAGTCTTCCTCCTGTCAGTAAAGGCATCCTCATCCACCTGGGAACCCCGAGTCATCTTCCCCCTCCTAGCAAATCTGTCAGTTCTGCCTCCAAAACTTATCCCTGTTTTGCCCACTTCTGCCCACCTGTGCTATCCTGTTATCATCCGGTTCACCGCCTCTCTCATCTGGGCGATGTTGGCGCCCCTCTCACTGCCCTCCTCACATCACTCTTGCCCCCTATCATCTGCTTCTGCACAAAGGCCCGAGAGCACTTTTAGAAACAGGAATCAAATGGTTGCAATCCCCTCTGTAAACCCTGTCAGCGGCTTCCCATGGCCCTGAGGAACAAATTCCAACTCTTCCCGTGGTCTGGCCCTTGCCTACCTCTCTGCCCTTAGCCCCTGCTCCTCCCTCCTCTCTCACCAGCTTCTGGAACATGCTGTCCTTCGGGCTGCTCCTCTTTTTTGCTTTCAGATATGTGCATTCGCTGTTCTTTCGGTCCCTTGAATCAGGTAGCTGGATTCTCCTCTTCCTAGAAGCAGTCTCCTCCTGAAGTGGGTTTTCTCTGGACCCCCATCTCTATCACATCACCCAGGAGTTCAGGGTAGGATGAGAATGTGGCAAATCTCTTCATGTTTCTGTTGCCCTCAAGTGGCAGGAGCCATAGGGGGGCCATGCCTGGGTTGGATTTGCCCCTCCCCGGCCTCTGGTGTCCCCTCCCATCTCTGTGGTGGACTCACTTCCACTCAGTTGGGGAAAAGGCCCAATCTCACAGGGAGGTGTGTGGCAACCCTCCCATGAAACAGGCAGCCAGCCAGGAATTACATTTAACAGCCACAAACCAGCACAAAGCACCATCTCCATGGTGCTTTCTGTTAGCCTGAGTAGAGGTTGACTGGGTAAGGGAGAAGAAGCAGTTTGAGTGGAGTTTGTTCTCCTGTTTTTCTCTCAATCTTCCCTACTCTTCTGTATGCACTGGAAAATCTTCTGAGAGGGCTGGTCTCCAAGGAGGAGGGAAATCTTCCCAAGAAAATGAAAATATCTTTTACTTCTCTGCTTAAAATCCTCCTACAGCTTCTCAACTCACTCAGAATAAAATCCAGAGAACTCAGAGTGGCCTCCAAGGCCCTGAATGATCTGCCCTTCCTCCCCCACCAGTGTTATCTCTCCAGTTCATGCCCTTTCTCTCATTCACTAACTTGTTTCCTCTGCTCCAGCCATACTGACCTTGCTTTTCCTTGAACGCCCTATCAAGTCTCTACCTCAGGGCCTTTGTACTTGCTGTTCCCTTCACCAGAAATACTCTTCTCCTAGATACTTCATGTCTTGTTCCCTCCCTTCATGCAGAGCTCAGCCCAAATATCTCTATCCCACACGCACTCACATTTGCCCATTATCATTCTCTGTTCTTTGCTTTATTACTCTTCATAGCATTTATCACCATCAGATATTTTATTATGTCTTTTTTTGCTTTTTTTGTATCATATCTCTCTCCTCCACTGGCATATAACCCCATGAGTTGTAGGAACTTTGTTTCACTCACTGTTATAATCTCTAGAGCCATGAACAGTGCCTGACTTATAGTATATAGTCTAAAATTTATTTGGGAGAATGAATGAACAATAGAAAAGGGTAAGCTTATGGGATCCTCATTTCAGCCTCCCTCCCTGTCCTGCACTTGCCCAGGCCAACCCAGAAAGACAAAGTTCGTGGTGAAGAAGGAAGAAGCATTGATTGGCCAGGGATTGAGGAGGCCTAGTACTCAGGCTTTCACAGTCTGCCCGGTTACCCTTCAGTAGTGTGCTTTCTGGGTTAAGAGCATTGGATTGGTTTTGGATTTGAATCCTTTTTGAAAAACACTTTCTACCTGGATGATTTTTTAGAAATTAACTCCATCTTTCATAGCTTTTCTTTCCTTATCTGTGCAATAATGAAAAGAACACTTACATCCCAGCTTACCAATTGAGATGATATAAGTAAAGCCAACTGTATAAGGAAGTTATTTTTATTGTCATTCAGGTTTTTTCAGTTAGTTTTCCTGGGAGTATAATCATCATTATCCCATTCTTCCCACCTCATTGAGACCAGAGGACAAAACATAATCATGGATTGGAAAACCCTGTGGAATTCTAGGAGCTGATTCTTGGAGGAAATCTCTGTTGAGAATACCAAGGGCCCTGCCCTGGCAATAACCTGGAGCAGAGTCTCCACAGCCCAGGTGTAGGGCTGAAACAAGCCAAGGACAGAGCAGTAGACTTCAGAAGTCTCTGGAATTTCTGGCTTTTGGAAAGACCCTGTAATGGATGTTTTTCCTTTGCCCCACCCCCCCTTTCTTTTCCCATTTCTTCCAGCAACAGTATTCTTCTTTCCTAAGGTAAAGTCACTGGATGTGGTTCAGATTGGGCTCCTTGAGCCCTGCACCCTGTCCCTACTTCCTGCCACAGGAGTGAGCACATGACTCAGGATTGGCCAATCAGGGGACACCATGCCCCCAGCCACGAGGATTGGTTCAGAAGTGGGTATGTAATTCAAGCTCTACCAACCAGAGACTTTACTGGGACTTTCATGCCACAGCTATCAGAAAAGGCTTGCCTGTTCCTCTGGAGTTACTGATGATATGAGTGTGGCATCTTGCTACATAGAGAGCCTATTCAAGAACAAAGCCAAATAGAGCCATGATGTGGGGGAGAGAGACCCAACCCAATGACATAGTTTGAGCTTTTATAACCATCCATGTCTGAGGGCAGCTCCATCTCTTCCACTGTGTGGCTTGGTGCCTAACTTGAGTTAGGTCTCTGTCACTTACTATCCAAACAATTCTGACCAGCACAGGCCTATTCAGCATCCTGTAACCCTGGAAGCTGGAACCACTCTACCCTGCATATAGCTGCAGCCCCTGCCTTTGAGTCCTATCTGAACTTTGAGGGACTATGAGAAGCTAACCAGCCTCTTGTCTTATTTCTTTTAGTGACAGCCCCTTCCTTGTACCCCAGTCTCAATAACTGAAGCCCTGTCTTACTTCATTGTCCTGGCTCTTTGCCTTTGCAACCCTAGTATGGACAGGCTCTGAACCGAGGACTCCATGGCTAGAACCCTCCACCTGCTGCTACATATCTTGAATATTACCTGAGCCTGTCTGGACTTCCAACCTGTGGTCCATACCAGTCCTATTTGGTGCAAACTACCACACCTAATCCCTGTGCACCATGGGTCTACCCTTTTTACAAATGGCCAAGTTGCAGTTTTATCAACTTGAGGCCTCACAGTACAACTTAAGGCAGCATTTCCCAAGCTGTGGTCTATGGGACTCCATTCAGTGGGATGTAAATAGATATTCCATTAACACAGAGGGAAAAAACAAACCTGGCAATAGTTTTTCGTTAACTTTATCTTTTAAAATATAAAAAAAATGGAGTAGCATTTTACATAGGGGTCACCTTCTAAAGTCAGTGCTTCAGGTAAAAATCATGTCTTGTCAATGCCGCCTTTGGTAAAACCTTCAGTTGTCCACAAGGCGCAGCAAACAGACCTTCTACCTTCCAACAAGTCCATCAGAGCCTATTTTTTTCCTCCAGTTCTGGAACAAGTTGCTGTTTTTCCAGTTTTGCTCCAGGTGAAGATGAAAGAGGTGGTTTATTTTAGGGGGCATGTAGGGTGGAGAGTATGTATCTAGATTCACAGGTAGGGTGGTAAGATGGTCACTCCATCGAAAGCATTGGGAACAGACTGACAAGGACCCCCAACTTAGATACCCCATCTCATGCCTGGTCTGGGGCACACATTTGCTCGGTCATTGCCCTGTTGAAACTGTGCTCTCTCCAGGCTCCCATGGAACATGCATTACTGGATTTGAGGGAGTTAAATGCATGGAAGATAAGATTCCACCATATGAGAGAAAAATATTTATCATTACAAGGTGCTCTCATAATAATCTGTTCTTATATATAAGAATCTGCTTTTAAGAAATTGTGTGCCAAGAATATCAGGAAATCACGTCACCTGTTACATTGGAATTGTGACGCATGATCTATATACTGGTACATAAAGGCGCATTTACTAACTATGCTCTTCATCATCAGTTCTATGATATCTGGCTCAAGTAACGTGTCTTATTTTAGAATTTAATATATGTGTTTATTATTTAGTGTTTGTCGTAAACATATGAATCAAATTGTGATAATCCTAATAATATTATTAAGAAGAAGAATTAACACTTGGTGAGGGCTTGCCATACACCAGGTATTTTTCAAGCAACTTTGTGTTTAATAACTCATTTAATCCTTACAACAACCTTTGTCCCCATTTTACAGACGAGGAAACCAAGGCTCAAAGTGGTGAAGGATTATTGAATTCACATTTCCAGATCTCAAATCCCAGGCATGGACATGGTTACTTTGACAGTCAAAGGAGAGAATGTATATGAAAGTGTCTGTTATATTAAAAAAGATTATTTTTTTATTCTTTTTTTTAATTCAAGTATCATTAACATAGTGTTATATTAGTTTCAGGTGTAGGATATGATTCAACAATTCTATACATTTCTCAGTGCTCATCAAGATAAGTGTACTCTTAATCTCTTTTATCTATTTCACCCATCCCCCCCACCCACCTCCCCTTTGGCAGCCACCAGTTTGTTCTCTGTATTTAAGAGTCTGGTTTTTTTGTTTGCATCCATTTTTTTCTTCATTCATTTGTTTTGTTTCTTAAATTCCACATATGAGTGAAATCATATGGTATTTGTCTTTCTCTGACTGACTTATTTCACTTAGCATTATACCCTCTAGGTTCATCCATGGTGTCGCAAATGACAAGATTTCAGTCTTTTTTTATGACTGAGCAATATTCCATTGTATATATACTATATCTTCTTTATCCATCTCTCTATCAGTGGGCACTTGGGTTGCTTCCATATCTTGGCTGTTGTAAATAATGCTGCAATAAACATAGGGATGCATGTATCTTTTCCAAGTAGTATTTTCATTTTCTTTGGGTAAATACCCAAAGAATAATCTTTTTGACTTAAAAGTCAAAAAGATTATTCTTTAAGATAGCTGCTATTTGTGGAGCTCTTACCCTATGCCAGACATCAAGAAGTGTTTGCCATGCCTTTTCCTGTTTAATTATGACAACTCTACGAACAGATGCAGAAAGGTTAAGTGACCTGGCCAAGGAAACTTAGCCAGGATTATCAAATAGGTTGCTCTAAACTTAGCCAGTAAACTACCCTGTCTGACCTTAGAGATGCAAGTTTTCACCATCATCATCATCATCACAAAGAGCAATGGGGCATTAGCCATTAAGGAACTATTTGTGAATCAAAACCACAATGAGAACTACTCACTAGGATGCCCATAATCCAAAAAAACAGACAAGAGAAAGTGTTTGGTAAGCTTGTGGAGAAATTGGAACATACATTGCTGGTGGGAATATGAAATGGTGTAGCCATTCCGAAAATGGGTCATTCCTTAAAATGTCAAAAATAAAGTTACTGATGGGCGCCTGGGTGGCTCAGTTGGTTAAGCGACTGCCTTCGGCTCAGGTCATGATCCTGGAGTCCCTGGATCGAGTCCCGCATCGGGCTCCCTGCTCGGCAGGGAGTCTGCTTCTCCCTCTGACTCTCCCCCCTCTCATGTACTCTCTCTCATTCTCTCTCTCTCAAATAAATAAATAAAATCTTTAAAAAAAAAATAAAGTGGGCGCCTGGGTGGCTCAGTCGTTAAGCGTCTGCCTTCGGCTCAGGTCATGATCCCAGGGTCCTGGGATCGAGTCCCACATCGGGTTCCCTCCTCGGTGGGAAGCCTGCTCTCCCTCTCCCACTCCCGCTGCTTGTGTTCCTGCTCTCGCTATCTCTGTCTCTGTCAAATAAATAAATAAAATCTTTAAAAAAAAAAAAGTAAAAAAAAATAAAGTTACTGAATGATCTTTCAGTTTCACTTGTAGGTACAATACCCAAGGAAACTGCAAACATGTTCATGCAAACATGCATACACCCATATTCATAACAGCATTATCCATTATCCATAATAGCCCCAAACTGGAAACAACCCAAATGTCCACCCCCTCCCAAAAAAAAGTCTATCCAGACAATGGAATATTACTTGGCCATACAGAGGAATGAAGTAGAGATACATGTTTCAACATGGATGCACCTTGCAAACATGATGCAGAGTGGAAGAAACCAGACCCAAAGGACTACATAGTGCATGATTCCATTTCTATGACATGTCCAGAATAGGCAAATCCCAGAGACAGAGAGTAGACCCACTGGTCACCAGAGCTATGGGGGATCAGAAGGATTGGGAGTGATGGCTCAGGGCTGTGGAGTTTCTTTCTGAGGTGATGAAAATGTTCTAGAATTGATTGTGGTGATGGTTGCACAACTTTGAATACTAAAACCCACTAAATTGTACATTTGATTTTTTTTTAAAGATTTATTTATTTATTTATTTGAGAAAGAGTGCACTCGCGAGCAGGGCGAGGGGCAAAGGGAGAGGGAGAATCTCAAGCAGATTCCACGCTGAGCGCGGAGCTGACATGGAGCTTAATCCCCCAACCCTGAGATCATGACCTGAGCCAAAATCAAGAGTTGGATGCTTAACCGACTGAGCCATCCAGGTGCCCCTAAATTGTACACTTCAAATGAGTGAGTTGTATAGTGTGTGAATTATATCTCAATAAGCTGTTAAGAAACAAAAATGAAAAAGAGCAAGAGGGGGCCTTCCTGACACTAGAGAGGACCTAAAGTTACCTTGACGAGTCTGATCCTATTCCTCCCCTAAGCGGTGATGATTCAGACAGATTCCAGGGTTATTACCAGGTGTGCTCTGAATCCTTGCCTCCTCCCACGGAATCCAGGGTGTTGCCCTGTTTCTACTTTCCGCAGGCATGCCCCACTCAGCTCACCCTGGCAGGCCTGGGGTAGAACCCAAAGTGTCGCTTTGCCTCTTGTGGCTTCTTTCTGCAGCAGACTGGCACTGTTTCCCCCCGCCTGCAGCTGCATCCCCCCAACACCCCTCCCGCCCGCCCCGGCACCTCCAGCCCCAGCTTGCTACGAGGAAAAAAGTCTCAGATTTAAAACCACATGGAATTCAGGATAAGCACCAGAAGCTGTAACTTGGGGACTTTTGTGCTGTCAACTACTGCAGACATTTGGGGTTCTCCCCACACCCCACTTACCCGATGTAGGAAAAGACCAGCACATGGAAGACCCACTTAATGGTGCCGTAATTCATGCTCTGGATCTGGAGGACTTTGTTTGTCTCATACTGGAAAACATCTTTCCAGCTGCAACAGGCTGACATGGTGAGAGGCTCACTCTCCGTTAGGGTCTCGACCAGGGCTCAACCCTCCCAGAACAATCACAACACAGGAAAATGAAACTGATTCTTAGCAGGAGCCTTTATGTTTGAGTTCCTCCAGTGAGGGCACAGTGGGGGCGGGCCCTGGCAGCTAACCCAGATGTGGCTGGGGATAAACAAGAGAAGGGAAGTCCTACAGGCCTGGCTGGCAGATGACCCTGCTCCAGCCTGCCTCCCCCAGACGCCTGCACAAAGATGGTGTTCAAAGGAAGGGCATTTTTAGCATTCTCCCTTATCCCCTTTTTCCTTTCACTTTTTTGGACTCCTTTCAGTTGGGGGAAAGGGGCAGCCCTTCAAATGTCAGGAGACCCAGTGCTTCCATTGTGCCTTAATAAAGGGCCTAGATCTTTCTATTGCCTCAAGGCCCACTCAGAGACTGACTGATTCATTTCTACAACACTTTGTTCAGCCCCAGATGTCTGTGAACGCCGGGTGAATGAAGGTCTCCCTCTGCTCCCTCTCCACACTTCCTCCACAGCACTCTGGTCTGTAGATGGTGGGGGGAATCAGAATTGCTGGGAGGGGAGGAAGACTTTACTTCTATGCTGGATATTTCCTGCATGACCCTTGAGATCCGTTGAGATCTGCTCTCTGCCCTGCCCCTAGAGTTACAACCCTGACCTAGCCCAGTCAGCCTGACTGTCAGAAACAAACTTGCCATTCAGCAAAATGAGGTTTACTGACTCATTCAGTGAGAAAGAGCTCATGCCAGAGAAGCTACCACCATCATCAAAGGGACAGAGTTATCATAGGATTATGGGTGATGGTGAGTCTAGATTAAATTTAAATGAAAGCAGATTTTGATAGGCTCAAAACAAAGCAGGTTTGTATAAAATGGTCAATCTCAGATCTGGATTGCAAAGTGGACCCAGGGCTCTGCTTCCTTGAAAGTAATAAAGCTAAGACAGGTGTTGAATGTTGTGCCTAGAAACCTTTTATCTGAAGCTCTGCACCAAAGGTGCAAATTGAGGCCGCTTCTCTGTGGCAAGGTGACTTAGATCCTCCAGGCAAAAGTGGAATATTTCATTCTTACTGATGCATTTTCCAATAGCAAATTTTCTGATAACCTATGATTTTAGAGTACCTTACCTCCTGGCTCTTGGTTCAGGACACTGGAGAGCAGAAGGAAGGTGAGATTGAATGTAAATTTTCTTGGCCCTTCTCATAAGCGCACATGGCAGGGCTCCTGATCTTTCTGCTGAACGCATACACTGATCCCTCATGCCCTTCCCTCTGCTTCCTCAGCCCTCTGTCTACTATTTCTCTTACCACCACTTTATGGATACTGTTCTTAATAAGCTTACCACTGAGTTCTCAGTTGCCATATTTAGTGATATGTTTTATTCCTTATTCTATTTAAACTTTTGGACCAACACCATGTACCACTCCCTACCTCTTGAGCAATTTCTTCCATTGATTTCCATGACTCCCCTGAGCCCCTTCTTCTAGTTTCTCATCCTTTTTTTTTTTTTTAAGATTTTATTTATTTGAGAGAGAGAGATAGGGCGTGCATGCGACAGAGAGCATGAGTCGGGGGGGAGGGCAGAGAGAGAAGCAGGTTCCCCACTGAGCAGGGAGCCCGATGGTGGGGGGGGGTGCTGGATCCCAGGACCCCAGGATCATGACCTGAGCTGAAGGTAGACACTTAACCGACTGAGCCACCCAGGCGCCCCTAGTTTCTCATCTTTACCTCTATGACTCTTTGTCTTATCTTTCTGTGACTCTTCTCCTTTTATGTGTCAGTTCCTGCAAATTCTGTCTCAGTATTTTTTATATTTCTCAGTCCTGATAAGACAGGTTATGTTGCAATAACAAACAGCTCCCAAATCTCATGGCTTAAAAACAATGTCCTTTTATTTCTCATCCACAATAAATATTCACCATGGATCGATCACCCAGGAGGCTCTGCTCATCGTAGTCACTCAGAAAACAAAACTAATGGAACAGCCACTATCTTGAACTCTTGAATGAGAAATCTGGCAGGTCTTACAGTGGCATTTAAATCCTCTGACCTTGTGCTCGCTTCAGCAGCACATATATTAAATCCTCTGACCTTGGGGCACCTAGCTCAGTTGGTTAAGCTTTCAACTCTTGGTTTCAGTTCAGGTCATGATCTCAAGGTCCTGGGATAGAGCCCCGGGTGGGGCTCTGTGCTCAGCCAGAGTCTGATGGAGATTTTATCCCTCTCTCTCTTCCTCTGTCTCTCCCCCCACCCCTCACGTGCACACGCACACACTTGTGTGCTCTCTCTCTTTAAAATAAATAAATAGGGGTGCCTGGGTGCCTCAGTCGTTAAGCGCCTGCCTTCAGCTCAGGTCATGATCCCAGGGTCCTGGGATCGAGCCCCGCATCGGGCTCCCTGCTAGGCTGGAAGCCTGCTTCTCCTGCTCCCCCTGCTTGTGTTCCTGCTCTTGCTATCTCTCTCTGTGTGCCAAATAAATAAATAAAATCTTAAAAAATAAATAAATCTTTAAAAAAAAACCACTCTGACCTAGAAATGATGCACTCCCTTTAGCCCCTAACTCATTTGTCAACACTAGTCACTTGACCCCATCTAACTACCAGGGAACCAGGAAATGGCAGTCTCACCATATATCCCCTTCTGTGCCCAGAAACAGAAGAAGCAGACATATTTGGTAAATAGCAGTAATAACTTCTGCATCTTCTCTCTGGGAAATTTCACCCACACACATTCTTTTAAGAATCACCAAATGCTAAAAGAAAAGGGGATGGAAAGAGGGGTACATGTGTATATCATGTGTTTAACTATGCATGGAATATAGCTGGAAATAGGCCTACTACATAATTTGGGGGCCCAGTGCAAAATGAAAATGTGGGGTCCCTTATTCAAGATTAAGAATTTCAAGATGGCGGGCGCCTGGGTGGCTCAGTTGGTTAAGCGACTGCCTTCAGCTCAGGTCATGATCCCAGGGTCCTGGGATCGAGTCCCACATCGGGCTCCCTGCTCTGCGGGAAGCCTGCTTCTCCCTCTCCCACTCCCCCTGCTTGTGTTCCCTCTCTCGCTGTGTCTCTCTCTGTCAAATAAATAAATAAAAATCTTTAAAAAAAAAAAAAAAGAATTTCAAGATGGCAATAGCAGAGCGTTAAATCAAGCTCAGGTCCCTTCTATGTGTGGGTCCTTATGTAACTGCACAGGTCCCATGTCCGTGAAGCTGTCTGTGTCTGAAGGATATATAAGATGGTCTCTGGGGAGGGAACTGGGGGATTTGTCAATGTTTGTCAGGCGACTTATTTACCACCTTTCTGTGAAGTTTTTCTACCGTACTCATGCATTACTTTTTTAAAATCACGGCTAGATTTTAAAAATCTATTATCTCCAGACCAAATCTGCCTTCTGAGCTCCACACCTGTACAGTCTATGAACCTCCAGACCTAAAAATCCCATAGACACTTAAAATCACATCTTCAGAATGGCACACTTCCGCGCAAAATAATAGTGCATGTAGGCACTGATTCGAGGGAGAGAGTAGAGACACGGATGTGGACTACTTTTCCTTTAAACTCAGCTTGAGGGTAAGGGTGGTTTTTAACAGGAAGTGTAGTCAAGGGAAGATTGGGGGAAGGGGTAGTTAAGATGGAAATATTCCAGCCATTCAAAGATGTTCAAAGTGGAATGTCAAGAATGGTGGTTTTTGTTTCTTTGTAAAGTATGAAGTCAAGTCATGAATGGAATGGGGCTTGGGGGCTTGGGTGAATTTATCTTCTCAAGGGTGTGTGTGTGTTTCTGGTTACAGGTCAGAAAAATCAAGTGACTTTCTTTAGCAGAAAAGGTAGTTTTTTGAGGAAACACTGTTGTCTTACAGAACTCAAGTGCAGGAAACGTAGTGAGAACTTATTATTATTATTTTTTTAAGATTTTATTTATTTATTTGACAGAGAGAGACACAGGGAGAGAGGGAACACAAGCAGGGGGAGTGGGAGAGGGAGAAGCAGGCTCCCCGCTGAGCAGGGAGCCTGATGCGGGGCTCCATGCGGGGCTCGATCCCAGGGCCCTGGATTCCCGACCCGAGCCAAAGGCAGACGCCCAATGACTGAGCCACCCAGGCGCCCCCGTGGTAAGAACTTATTAATAGGGAAACTATAATGTCCTGTGCTTAGGTTGCACTTTCGGTTTGTCTGAAGCTGTGTGGTCCCGCCTCTGCCTGTCTCTCTCTGCACCCACTGTGCATCTCCCTAAACACCGGACTTCTCTGCTCCTCTGGGGGCATGTCACCAAGCAAGGCCATCATGGCATCCACATTAGGTGGCCACAGTTCACACGAGACCACAGACCAACTACTTAATTCAGGAGTCCCAGAAGAGTGAATCTGATTGGTCTAGCTATCTGTCTCTGGTCCAATCACCTAAGGCTGTGGGCGGGGTCACAGAAGAAACATGGCTTCGGGGGCCTGTTGGGGAGGAGGGTTGTAAAAGAGGGTGGAGGGGGGTAGAGGAGGAGGGGTAAGGGGTGGAGGGAAGGGGAAGGAAGGAAAGAAAGTAAGGAGAGGGAGGAAGAAGTGCAACTCTCAGAGAATAGAGGCTGCTAGGCTGGGAGACTCAGGTTAAATCCTCTGCTCTCAGGTGGGACAGCGCTGAGGCAGTCCAGGCAGTTTCCCAGAGGTCCCTAGTGGGGAGTCCCAGATGCCTACAGCAGTGACCTGTTCTTCAACGCTTCCTGTATTGGCTGCCTTCCCTCCCTGTCTCACTTCCCCACTGCGCTTCCTGGCCTCACCTCCCAAATTAACTACTTGCACCTGAATCCTTGTCTCAGGGTCCACTTTGGGGAAACTCAAGTCTATTTCAACCTCCTGTGGCTGCTTGCTGTTAAGGAGTCAGGAATTTATCCTGAGAGCAATAGGTGGATCTGTAAGCAGAGTCATGGCATGACCTCATTTACACTTTAGTAAAATCACTCTGGCTGCACGGTGGAAAGTGGATAGAAGGGGCAAGAGTGGAGGCAGGGAGGGGATCTGTCCAGGGAGAGGGTATAGTGACATGGAGGGGGCCTGAGGGTGGATCTCTGAAGGATCCAACACCAAGGGGACTAAGAGGCATCAGGGAAGGAGAGGAAAATGAGGAAGGAGTGCGTACCCAGGAGCCAACGGAAGGCGGTTCCTGAATAAGCCAGTGAAGACAGGAAATAGTAACAGAGATATAAAGCTGTATAATTCAAGGGCCCTAGTGAGGAAACTAACAGATAAGTTAATGGAACACGATGGAGTCAAGTATTGAACACAAAGAGAGGTGAGTACTTAGCAAATGACAAAAGCATTTAAAATCAAAGGAGAAAGATTACTCAAAATATTGTCTCAGAGCATTTGGCTTGCCATTTAAAGGAGGTCGGTGGAGGCAGGAGGATGTGGTATTCTAACTTTCTATATTTCAAAAGATGTGTAACTGAAATGTGATGGAATGATCAAAAGTGAGCAAAATCAGCTACACAAAGGGACATGCAAGTCACCATTCTGTTTGTGTTTGTGTTGTGCACAGTTTGCATTTTGGTAGAGAATCCAAACAAAGATAACTGGATGCCCCCCTGTCTTTTTTAAAGATGTTATTTATTTGTCAGAGAGAAGACAGAGGCAGGCAGAGGGAGAAGCAGGCTCCCTGCTGAGCAAGGAGCCCAATGCGGGACTCGATCCCAGGACCCTGGGATCATGACCTGAGCCGAAGGCAGATGCTTAACCGACTGAGCCACCTACGCGTCCCCCACCCCCGTCTTTTTAAAAAAAGATTTATTTATTTATTTTGGTGGAGGGGAGAGAGAGAGAGAGAGTGCATGCATGTGGGAGGGGCAGAGGAAGAGAATCTCAAGCAGACTCCCAGCTGAGTGAGGAGCCCACTGCATCCAGGCTCAATCTCATGACCCTGTCAAGTGCTTTTTTCGCCCTCTATATTTCTCCATGGCAATTTCTTGTGAACCTGCCTTTCTGACCCTCTCTTCCTTGCCTCTCGTCATCTAATTCAGAATTCTTATAATAAGTTGGTCAAGAGTCAACTGCTTAGGGATTTCACAGAGTTAGGAGAGATTCTAGTGCCCTGGTATTCAAAACAGTCTTTCTTTGAATTACACTAAACCAGCGCTGCCTAATAGGGTAGACACTAACCACGTGTGGCCATTTAAATTTAAGTTAATTAAAATTGAATGAAATTTAAAATTCAGTTCTTCATTCGTACTCACCATATTTCAAGTGTTCAGTAGCCACATGTGGCTCATACTGTGTTGGACAGTGAAGATACAGAACATTTAGAAAGAACAAGTAGAAAGTTCTACTGAACAGCCCTGCTGATTAAATCTGTGGGATAGAGGAAAAGATGAGTACAGTTGCAGGTAAGTGAGGAAGGGAGGGCTGGCCCAGTCAGATGGCATCCATTTTCTGTGTGAAATAAGAGGCAGATGTGCCTGAGGAGAGAGAAAGACAAGGCAGAGGGGTGGGAGGTTCGATGAGAGTGAAGAAGAATCAAAACAGTTGCTATGGTGAACAGGAGAAAAGCCAACAGGGAAAACAGGAATTCCAGTGTGGCATTGAGAATTAAAAACCATGAATTGGTTATTGTAACGTCTACGTGACTGAGATTATAATAGGGGCCTGGGCCTTCCCACCTACAGGATCTACCTCCCACTTCCACATCCGGGGACCCATCAGGTCTTGCCAAGTGGTTCAAATAGTTTTAGAATTTGTAATCATTGGTATCTACCATGTCTATTTTGGTCTTTTACATTTGTTCCTGAAGCAGTGTGAACGAAGCTACATCTCTGCCCCTTCTTCCCCCTAAGTCACCCTTCCCTGGGAATCCTCTCCCTTGCCAGCCCCACAACACAGAGCAGAAAGCTTTTCTTTCCATCCCAACTTAACCCAGGCACTGGGAATGACTGGTTCACTCAATTTATTCTGGGTAAACTTGCTTTATACTTCTCATGAATGCTGGACTTCTTTTAATCCCAGGATCTCCCCTTCCCTCCACTCCATCCAAGCCCAATACACATACCCTCCTTGGAACTTTAAAAATCTATTTTCTGATCAAGACAGCTGGCCACTTCAGGTAATAACTGGGTCTTTTGCAACCCTAAACACAGAGGCTGGGGATGGGTGGGGAAAACTGGGAATTTCCTTCTAATGGTGGATGGTAGAGAGGTGTCTGAGGTTTCTAGAGGGCCAAGGACCCATTGCTCTATCAGTCTTAGCAAGACAAATATGAAAGTAGAATAGAAGGAAATTTTCATTGATCCAGGGCTGAGCTTTTGCTGGAAGTTGAGAGTTATGTTATTAAGGGTGCTTTTGTCTGAAGGTAACAGAATACCAGACTCAAACTGGCTTAAATGTAAAAGAAATTATTGTCTCATATATAGGGAGGACAAAATTTAGGAGTTGATTTAATGGCTTGAAAACATAACCAAGGATCCAGGTTCTTTTCTATCTGTCTGCACTGTCTTGTTGGTTCATCCTCAGAAAGAAAGGTAGTCAATTCTTCTGTCTCTTTGATGGGAAAATCTTTCCCTGAGTCCCTTTCTCCTCACCTCACTCTATTCTCTAGTGCTAGAAGTGAGTCACACACCTGATCCTCCCCTGGAAAGAGAGTGGAAATGACCATGACCAGCTTGGATCCATCATCTTGGTTGGAGTGGGTGTTGGGCAGTCACCTACAGTATCTACTACTCAAGCACTGGCAAAAAAGTAGCTAAAATGAGGACCAAGGGGGCGCCTGAGTGGCTCAGTTGGTTGAGCATCTGACTCTTGATTTTAGCTGTCATGATCTCATCATTGTGGGACTGAGCCCCGAGTTGGGCTCCTCACTCAGTGGGGAGTCTGCTGGAGATTCTCTCTCTCCCTCTCCCTGTGCCTCTCTCCCCCACCCCACTCACAAGTGCTCTTTTCTCTCTCTCTCTAATAAATAAATAAATAAATCAAAAAATAAAATAAAACGGGCACCTGGGTGGCTCAGTTGGTTAAGCGACTGCCTTCAGCTCAGGTCATGATCCTGGAGTCCCGGGATCGAGTCCCACATCGGGCTCCCTGCTCAGCGGGGAGCCTGCTTCGCCCTCTGACCCTCCCCCCTCTCATGCTCTCTCTCTCTATCTCATTCTCTCTCTCAAATAAATAAATAAAATCTTTAAAAAATAAAATAAAATAAAACGAGGACCAGGGAATCTCTGCTGGATAAGGAAGGAAGTGAAGGAAGGAGGGTCATGAGAAGGAGAAAGTAGAAGAATCAAGGGATCCTGGAGTTCAAAGAACTGCTAAGCCTGAAATAACCGAAGAACAGAAGATACAGCCTGTGGCGAGAGAAATTGAAGACTTTAGAGGAAGATTCATTCCAGGAGAAACTGACATCCAGGACATGGTCAAAGGATGTGGTGGCTAGAGTAGAGTGAAGGCGAAGATCATTGAAATGAGAAGGGACAAGAGCCAAGGGGCTAGGAGGTTGACCTAGGGTAATCTTACAATCATTAAAGTCATCAACATGGTGGTAGGAACTGGGGTGGGGAGGAAGGATGAGCTAGATGCCAAAGTCTCCTAAAAATAATTGACTGATTGATTGATTAGTAAACATCAGCAATGAAAAGGCATAGAAAGTGGTTCAGCCAGATGCTGTGAGCCTCAGAATTTACTCAAGATGGACGATCACTGATCTGGAACTAGAGGTGGGGAGCATAGAGGACACCAGGAGAGTGGAGAAAGGACTAGCATCCTCTGGGGAGGGCTTCAACGACTCTCAGAGGGGAGCCAGGTTATACCTGGGGCAGGAAGTAGTAGGGACTCTGTGTGCTGAGGTCATGACATAAAAAAGAAAAGAGCATGCCCTCCACTCTTCTCTTTCCCCTTCTTACAGGCTGGAATGAAACCTGGAGGTGAGCCATCTTTGACCCAGAGTATCAGAAATCATACTTCTGACCCACTGGTCAATACAGAAGCAAGTCCAAAATAACTCTTTCCAAGTGTCAATTAATCCCCTGAGCTTATCAGTATCTGAGGATTTAGCACTCAACTGTCCACTAAAAATCTATTCTCTTGGGGCGCCTGGGTGGCTTAGTCGTTGAGCGTCTGCCTTCGGCTCAGGTCATGATCCCGGGATCCTGGGATTGAGTCCTGCATCGAGCTCCCTGCTCAGCAGGAAGCCTGCTTCTCCCTCTCCCACTCCCCATTTGTGTTCCCTCTCTCACTGTCTCTCTGTCAAAATAAATAAATAAAATCTTAAAAAAAAAAATCTAGTCTCTCTTTCTTTGTTAACAGTGTCCCCAATTTTGTTCAGGTTTCAAACCCTCAGGAAAAATAACCCTATCCCCATCTCAGGGGTATCATGTTAATCCCATTCTACCTGTAGGAGTGGGCACAAAAGCCCATTATAGCCACTGAAACGTGAAGTGAAGTTTTTTAGGGATCTTCTGAAGAAGGAGGTCATTCCTAAGAAAGAGACATGAGAAGAAAGGGTCTTTCTAATGTGACATGCTCAAGATGTCAGGGCAAAACAATGGAAGGAACTTGGTTAGAGCCACTGGGTTAACTACTTCTGGAGCCACCCTACCTGGGATTTCTTTTTTAATATATGTTGTTTAAGTCATTTTACCTGTGCTTTTTTTAACTCATACCCAAAGGATTCTGATTTAAGAAGCATTGCTGGGGAACCCTTATGAAGTTCACTGGGAGGCTTGCAGACAGCATCACTAAAACCCCCAAACAGGCAGAGATACAATTTACTGGTATGACAGTGGACAGCATCCCTGAAGACCAGAGACAAGCAAGGACCTAAATGCCAAGAGGCAGACATTCCTGGGTGCTGGGAGATGTCTTAGGTCCATCACCCTGGCAGGCCACCTCCTCTGTCATCTTTTCCTTGGTGTCCTTGCCCTGGAATCTCGTGGTAATAGATGATGGAATATGCTATTGGATGTGGCTCAGGTACCTGCTACCTTGTATACCCAAAGCCTCCATTTCCTTCCCTTTTCTCATTCCCTGTGAGTTCTGCCAGCTTCTCTTTTAGTCCAGCCAACACAAGAGACGCTCTTACTCAAATGATGGATGGGTTGACTCTCTCTAACTTTCCAAAACCCAAAAACTTTTTTCAAGATTGTGGTAAAATAAACATAACCTAAATTTTTACCATTTTAACCATTTTTAAGTGTACAGTTGAGTGGCATTCAGTACATTCACACTATTTGTGCAACCGTCACCACCATCTATCTCCTACCCTTTCATCACCTCAAACTGAAACTTTCCCCATTAAACCCTGACTCCTCATTCTCTCCTCCCAGCTCCTGGAAACCACTTTCTTTCTCTATGTACGTGACTGCTCTAGGTCCCTCATATGATTGGGAGTCATACAATACTTGTCCTTTTTGGCCTGGCTTATTTCACGTGGCATGGTGTCTTCCAGGTTCATTCATGTTGTAGCATGTGTCAGGATTTCCTTCCTTTTTAAGGCTGAATAATATTTTATTGTGTGGCTAGAGCACATTGTGTTTACCCATTTGTTCATCGATGGACGCTTAGGTTGTTTCCACCTCTTTGGCTATTATGAATAATGCAGCTACAAACACGGTTGCACAAATTTCTGTTCATATCCCTGTCTTCAGTTCTTTGGGGGCATATAGCCAGAAGTGGAATTGACGGATCATATCATAATTCTATTTAATATTTTGAGGAACCAAGTTTATTTATTTGCTTACTTACTTATTTATTTAAATTTTTTTTTTTTTTTTTTTTTTTTTTTACACCTACCAAGATAGCCACATGGGATTGACAGCTTCTCTTTTTTAACTCAAAAGCTGAATACAGGGGCGCCTGGCTGGCTCAGTTGGTGGAGTTTGCAACTCTTGATCTCTGGGTTGGGAATTCGAGCCCCACATTGGGTGTAGAGATTACTAAAAAAATAAAATATTTTTTAAAAAGCTGAATACATCACCCTTGGAAGGGGAAATGCCTTCCTTGTATTAGCGAGTCACTACCTCTGTCATTAAAGCAGACATAAAAACCATTTGTTTAATTGCAGCAAGGCATTCAGATACAGAGAATTGAGGAGGAAAGGAGAATAAAGTTGTGCTGAGAAGGTGGAAATTTAGGACATGAAACAAAAAGGAGCAGAGAAACAGGGAAGGCAGAGAGGAGCTGAGAGCAGGCCTGTGGCATGAAGACCCACCAGCACCACGGGTCCCTAGAATGATCCAGAATAGAGAATTCCTCCCTGGTTCTGGACTCCCAAGAGGCCTCACCCAATTACAACTTCTCTTCTTTGTTTTTTTTTTCTTTCATGAAATCCCATCTTCCATACTTCTGTCTGAGTATGTGCGTAGTAAGCCCTTGTGTGAATAAAAGGAAAAACCTCTGTCTGTCTCTGTATTCACGCCACTTCTGACACCAAATGTGTGGGTTTTCCACGCTAACCAGTTCTCCAACTATGTGTGGACACCAACTGGGTGTCCTACAATTCAATTCTGATACTAACTAACTGGAGTTAGTGTACACCCTACAGGTGAAGTGCTCCATCCCTTAAGGCTGCCCCCACTTCAGATGGCAATCACAAGCAGTGGATCCCCAGATGACAGACTTGGCTACGAATTGGGGGTTCCTACAACCCCTTCCTCGGGTTTGGTAATTTGCTATAGTGGCTCACAGAACTCAGGAGAACACATTTACTCGTTTATTGTAAAGGATATAACAAAGGATACAGATGAACATCCAGATGAAGAGGTACATCTGACTGGAAGAGTTCTGAGTACAGAGCTTCTGTCTCTATGGAGTTGGGGTGCACCACTGTCTCAGCATGTGGAGGTGTTCACCAACCTGGAAGCTCTCCAAACTCCATAGTTTAGGGATTTTTATGGAGGCTTCATTATGTATGCATGATCAGTTATTAACTTAATCTCTAGCTCCTCCTCTCCCCAGAGGATGGGGGGCAGGGCTGAAAGTTCTAAGCTCCTAGTCATGGCTTGGTCTTTCTGGTGACTGTCCCCCATCCTGAAGCTCTCCAGGAGCCCACCAAGAGTCACCTCACTAGGACAAAAGACCCTTTTATCAACAAGGAAATTTCAAGGGATTTAGGAGCTCTGTGTCAGGAACCAGGGTCAAAGACCAAATATTAAAACAAAAGATTCTCTTAGCACCCCTCTCACTCAGGAAATTACAAGGGTTTTAGCAGCCCTAAATCAGAAGCAGAGACCAAATATATATTACTTATTATGCCACAGTGACATAGTTTGTGTATTTATTCCTCACAATCAAACTTGGCCCTGTGAAATTGACAGTACCTCATGTCAAAGATGTTGACTTGCTTTGACCCTTTTGTTGAGCCAGTTATGTGGCACTCATCAGGGTAGTCTCAATCCAGCTCAAGAGCATCAAGTTACATGGAGAAGTCAATGGAATGGAGAGGACCGGGGGCCAGGGCACCAGACCGAGCCCAGAAGCGTGGAGATGGTGATATGAGACAGGACAGGCACAGCAAACAGAAAATGAGGGCTAGAGCCAAGGGGCAGGCCAGAGGCTGAGCTCAGAGTCTCTGGAGGCCCCAGGAAGAAGGGATAGGGAGCACACCCTAGTTCTGCTCACTGCCAGAAGAGGGAAGGGATGGTGGTGGAGTCCATGATTTGAAGATATCTGAACTTCTCCCTACTCATTCCGTTGCTTTTATCAAAATTCTCACTGTCCATTTTATCCAGTCAAACCTATTTCCCTTGGCTCTCGCTCTTGCTTTTTTTTTTTTTTTTTCATACCCACCCCCATTTCCCTTATGCCTGGAACAATCTCCCACTTAGCATCTGCCTGCCCAGTGCCTTGCCTTCCTTTACAATGCCACCTACCACTTAGTTTCTCTGATTAAGTGGCAGTTGAATAATCATACTTCTATCTTCAAAGTACATCATTTAAATCCCAAATGTCTTTGGGGTTGCCATACATGATGAAAGGTCTGACTGACTGATTTTCTTTCTTTTTTTTTTTTTAAAGATTTATTTATTTATTTGAGAGAGCGAGAATGAGAGAGAGAGAGTACATGAGAGGGGGGAGGGCTAGAGGGAGAAGCAGGCTCCTCGCCGAGCAGGGAGCCCGATGCGGGACTCGATCCAGGGACTCCAGGATCATGACCTGAGCCGAAGGCAGTCGCCTAACCAACTGAGCCACCCAGGTGCCCCCTGACTGATTTTCTTTAAGGGAATGATTACTCATTCACAGCACCATGCCTGGTACATAATAATGTTCAGTAAATTGCAGCTATTAATTGATAATGATATGTTATTGGGGCACCTGGGTGGCTCAGTTGGTTAAGCATCTGACCCTTGATTTTGGCTCAGGTCATGATCTCAGGGTCATGGGATTGAGCCTTGTGTCAGTCTCCACGCTCAGTGCATAGTCTGCTAGAGGTTCTCTCTCTCCCTCTCCCTCTGCCCTAACCCCCGCTGTGTGCATGTGTGCTCTCTCTCTCTCTAAAACAAACAAATAAATAAAATATTTAAAAAATGATACGTTATTCATAATAGTAACAATACTAAGAAGACGATATAGGCTCTGAGAAGATAAGGACAATTGGCCAGTGGTCTGGCTTGCCTGGGCAGATGCCCATCCTCATCCAATCAGCCATGGTTAGGCCTATGAAAGTCTGCTGATTTCAGGTTGAGTTAGAAGAAGGAGTTAGGCATGGCAGAAAAATCTATTGATCTCTGCTATAATTAAATATTTGAATACTGGGTTATTGAACCTAGGCATAGAGTACCCATTGTCTTTGTCTTGACCAGTACACCATCTATGTGTGCCCTCATACCATGGCTTGTCACTCTGTATCCGGTGTTGAAGTTATTTCTGAGCACATCTCATGTCTTCTGGTCAACTGTGAGTTCTTGAAACTAGAGTCTCCTAGGTTCCAGGAACAACCCAGATGTCTGGGGAATGGATGACTAATGAAAGAAGGAGGATAATACACATCACTCCTAAACATCAAGCCCTGAAATAGCAGCCTATGCTTCTCCAGGCCTGTCTCCCAATCCTTTCCCCATTCTTTCATTCAACTAGTGTTTACTGAGCACCTACTATGTGTGAGGGTCTGGGAATCCTGCTAAACATCCCATAATACCTAGATCAACCCCCCATGACGAAGAGTTTTCTGGTCCAAAATGTCCGTAGTGCTGAGCTGAGAAACCCTGGTCTATACAGTGTTGGCTTCTAAGCCGTAAATTCAACTGTAAACTGTGAAATCAAGGACCAGAGGATAAGGCGCATAGTAGGTGCTCAGCGAATGCTTGTTAACCACATGAGTGAATGAATGCTATCTCTCATTTGTTATTTGGCCAAGTGCCTGGTACAGGGCTGTGTCCGAGTGGCTGTTCCGTAAATGGTTATTGACTTGTTCCTAAACGCCCCGCCCCCGCCCCCAAGAGCCACTTTGCACAGCTGGGGATGATGTCCTCCTGGCTGGCGACAGGAAGGCCTCATAGCTGCGGTCTGGGGTTCCTGCAAACTGCTGTGGGAAGCCACAGAGCAGAGAAGCAGACAGGGTTTCTCTACATTGTGATGGATTTATTGTCTCCTCTCCTGTCCTTCTTCTTTTAAACTCTCAGCAGAGAAGGTTTAAAAGGCTCAGCCAAGTGAGAGCCTGTGAATTCAGCTCCTCAGGAAAGGGAGGAAAAAATGAGCCCAGACTGGGGGTTATTGTTAACATATTTGAGAATCAAGAGCCCATTAGAATCAGAGATAGGGTGGAGCTAGAGGGGCAGGACTCTTCACCATGTCTTTCTTTCTTTCTTTCTTTCTTTCTTTCTTTCTTTCTTTCTTTCTTTCTTTCTTCCTTCCTTCCTTCCTTCCTTCCTTCCTTCCTTCCTTCCTTCCTTCCTTCCTTCCTTCCTTTCTTTTTTTCTCTCTCTCTCTCTCTCTCTCTCCCTCCCTCCCTCCCTCCCTTCCTTTTCTTTCCTTTTTTTCTTTCCTCCCTCCCTCCCTTTCTTTCTTTCAAAGATTTATTTATTTATTTGAGAGAGAGAGAGAGAGCAAGCAGGGTGATGGGCAGAGGGAGAGGGAGAGTCTCAAGCAGACTCTGCACTGAGCGCAGAGCCTGATGTGGGGCTCCATCTCATGACTCTGAGATCATGAGCTGAGCTGAAACCAAGAGTCTGACTCTTAACCAACTGTGCCACGTCCTTCCTAATTCATTTATATAACAAATATTTATTGAGTGTCAGTGACTCTTTAATGATATGTGAGTTAATAAAAGAGACCCAAATACCCATCCTCTTGGAACTTACATTCTGAAGAAACAGGATGGACAATTGATCAGTAAGTCAGATATATACTGTGTGAGAAGGCCATGTGCCTGACAGAAAAACCAAGCAGGGAACGAAAATAAGGTTGTTTGGGGTTGAACTTGTTGGTTACATTGAGGTGAAATTCACATAACATAAAACTAACCATTTCAAAGTGAACAATTCAGTGGCATTTAGTACATTCACAATGCTGTGCAAACACCACCTCTATCTAGTTCTCAAACATTTTCATCCCCAGAAAGAAGGCCCCACACCCATTAGGAGTCACTCCCCATTCCCTTCTCTTGCCCCTGCAGCCCCAGGCAGCCACAAGTCTGCTTTCTGTCTCTAGGGATTTACCAGCCCCTGGTAACCACTAATTTTCTTTCTGTCTGTCGATTTTCCTATTCTGGGCCTTTCACATAAATGGAATCATATACCGGGTGGTCTGTTGTGACTGGCTCCTTTCACTTAGTGTCATGTTTTCAAGGGTCACGCACATCTTGGCATGTATCAGTTCATTCCTTTTTATGGCTGAGTAATATTCTGTTTTATGCATAGATCACATTTGATATATCCATTCATCAGCTGATGCACATTTGGGTAGTTTCCACCTTTGGCTATGGTGAATAGTGTCACCATGAACTTTCTAGTACAAGTGTTTACATTCCTGTTTTCAATTCTTTTGGGTAAAAACCTAAGAGTAGAATCACCAAACTGTTTTCCACAGGGGATGGGCCATTTTCTGTTCCCACCTGCAGTATATGGGGGCTCCAATTTCTCCACATTCTCGCCAGCCCTTGTTATTTTCCATTTAGTAATAACAGCCATCGGAGTGGTAAGTACTGGTATCTGGTGAGGTTTTGATTTGCATTTCCCTAATGCAAGTCATTAGGTGTTGAGAATTTCTTCATGTGTTCATTGGCCATTTGTATATCTTCTTAAAGAGATGTCTATTTAAGTCCTTTGCCCACATTTGCATTGGGTTGTCTTTTTGTCATTGAGACTTAAGAGTGGGGGTTGAACTTTTCAATAAGGTGGTCGGAAAAGGCCTTCCTGAGAAGATGACTTTTAAGTGAAGACCTAAAGAAGCTGAGGGAGTGAACCTCCAGAATGTCTGAGAAAAGCATTGCAGGCAGAGGGAATGGCAAGTGCAAAGGCCCTGAGGCAAATCATTTTCACTTGTCTTTATCTGTTTTCCGGTCTGCAGATGGGCAAGGATAAGACTGTGAAGACAGTATCATGTAGAATATTTTTTTTTTTAAGATTTTATTTATTTATTTGAGACAGACAGAATGAGAGACAGAAAGCATGAGAGGGAGGAGGGTCAGAGGGAGAAGCAGACTCCCTGCCGAGCAGGGAGCCCGATGCGGGACTCGATCCCGGGACTCCAGGATCATGACCTGAGCCGAAGGCAGTCGCTTAACTGACTGAGCCACCCAGGCGCCCAGTATCATGTAGAATATTAACAAATTATCAACACCCGGACTCACCCACACACTTGAGCAAGATACATAACTTCTCACAGCTTCAATATGATCATCTGTAAAATAGGGATAGTAATCATTATCTACCTCAGTGTGTTTTTACAAAGAATTGAATGAAATAATATACTCAGCCCTGGCCTGGCACATAGTAGTGCTCAGAAATGTGGGTTTTGAACCCAGATCAGGAGGACTTCAAATCCTGAGGCCACCCGGAAGGAAATGATTTATAGGAGAGTCTGAGGGGTTTCATGGCCGGGAGGCCTACAGGCCACCCTGACCCAGGCTACCATGCACTTTCTTCTGTTCATGTTTGTTTGTTTAAAGATTTTATTTATTTATTTATTTGAGAGAGAGAGCACGAGTGGGGAGAGGGGCAGAGGGAGAAGGAGAGAATCTCAAGCAGACTCTGTGCTGAGCCCAACATGGGGCTCAATCTCATGACCCTGAGATCACCACCTGAGCTGAAATCAAGATTCAGACACTTAGACTGTGCCACCCAGGCACCCCTCTGTTTGTGTTAAGCAGGGGAATTAGAGTCTGAATGCCAGCTTTCACCAAGTGACATTAAGTAAATTTCTTAACTGCTTTGAACATAGTTTCTTCATTTGTGCCTCAATATGGTGGACAGGATCCAAGATCATATATGTGTCAATAGGAAATTTAACAGATGTTGTATGTGAATGTCACCAACATATAGTAGATGCTGAAAAAATTTCCCTCTCTTATTGTTTCATTATGTGTCTTCTCAGCAAATACCATTTCGGGCATTCAAAAAACACAAAATTACAGGCGCCTGGTGGCTCAGTCGTTAAGCATCTGCCTTCGGCTCAGGTCATGATCCCAGAGTCCTGGGATCGAGCCCCACATTGGGCTCCCTACTCTGCAGGAAGGAAGCCTGCTTCTCCCTCTCCCATTCCCCTTGCATGTGCTCTCTCTCTGTCAGATAAATAAATAAAATCTTAAAAAACAAAACAAAACACAAAATTACCTTTAATCACGTCTTTACAAGTTACCATGTTGTTTTGCCTTGTTTTGTTCGGCAAGTAGAATGTGGGCTTTGGGGTCTCAGGTGAGAGTTCAGATCCCAGCTCCTGTGCCCTGGCTGTTGGACCTTGGGCCTGTGTCTTAACCTCTCTGAGCTTTAGTTTCCTGGCCCACCTTCCAAAGCAGTTGTAAGGATCCAGATCATTTCTGTAAAGTGCCCAGGGGCCTTTAGGACTCTTGACCTCAGGGCCAGTGGTGGCCACCTTGAAAAGGTAAAGGAAGTCCAAGCAGTTTGGGTGGTAAAGAAGAACAAGAGAGAAAAGTCCCCATCAGATTATGTAGAAAAGCTTAGAGTGTAGAAAGAGTGGAACCACAGTGGATGAATTTCCAGTCCGCATTTTCTCCGTCTAGAAGGAGCTAAGAGTCAAGAGTCCCAGGCGCTCTATCTCAAGCTAGCTCCGTGCCCTCCAGCAAGTCCCTTCACCTGTGTGCCCCTCCGTCTCCCAGGATCCCTCTTCTCTTTGTGACTGTGTCACCGCTGCTGAGCAGCAGAGGGCAGCACTGCCCCAACATTCCCTATGGAGGATGTGCCTCCAAGTCTAGTTTTGTTTGCTCTGCTGCTATTGTCTGACTCAGGCAAGAGAACTGGTGGAATAATAATAGTGGTATGTTTCTCTTTTTTCAAACAGCCTTAATTTATCCTCGGTGCACAGTCAGAATGAGGTCTTGACACAGCATACAGATGAGGAAACAGAGCTCAGAAGCATAACAGATTTAACAAGTCCGCATCGAAACAACTAATGATTTTGGTCCCACCACATCCTAAATCTAGACTGTTCCAATCCTGGGAACGCGTTGCAGTATGTCTAGTCTGCTTAGTATAGATAATCAATTAACTGCTTTATGGGTCATGAAGTATTTTCTGATCCCTAATATCAGAGGATTCTCATCTTGTTCTCCCCAGCTTCCAGATGAGCGAACAGAGGCTTCTAGAAGTTATGCCATTTGGCTTAGCATTTCCTTAATCAGCTCCGTTTTAGAGGTTGTTGGGTAGACTCCCAGAAATATTAGCTTAAAAAGTACAGAACTTGGTGTTTTGCAGCAATTTTTATGTGATGGGACATAGTGGGTTCTTGTCCAAATGTTGTTTTTTGTTTTGCAAAAGGAATTCAGACCCTCTCTCTGTCTCAGCACGAGTGATTAGCAATCCTGTGGGGAACTGGAATAGCTATAGATTTTATTCAGTTTTATAGTTTTACTCAGAAGGGACTATCAAATGATACCTCTGTCCCCAACTCCAGATTCTGATATCCCCCCCTGAGCACTGAGAGAATCCTGGTTTTTGATGGCGGTTTTATTTGTATGTTTTGCAATGTCTTTAACAGACCCTTGGGTTGGTTAAGATGCTGAGATGCTGTCACAGAAAGGCACAACTCAAACTAGCTTAAACACTTAAAGCAGTAAGGACAATTTTTACTTCATATAACAGGTAATCTCCAAGGTGTCTCATGAAGCAACTCAGCGAATCAGTGGAATTATCCTGCCCCCAAAATGTCAATAGTGCTGAGGTTAAGAAACCCTGAATTAGACCAGGCAGGTTTCAGCCTCTAGAGCAGGGGTTGGGGCTGGAGTCTGCTTCCATGAAGCACACAGCAGTGAGGAGGGGGTGGGAGGACCCCACACACAGTTGGGGTTGGAGAGTCTGCAAGAGGAAATGAGGATTGGCTTTTGGAAAGGAAATCAACAGTCTGTTATAAATCCTGATGCTGTTCATTTAGCTCTCAAGGAGCTCGAACTGACTCTTACACTGAGTGAATCCCCAGGCTGGGAGCTAGGGGAGATGTAAGAGAATCAATACTTGGCCCTCACCGGCATCTCGCTTATAGTCCAGCTGTTGAAACCAGACTTGTATTACTTGCTTTTTACTATTATCATTTGTTGGCTTTTTAAAATCATAGAAAATACTGAAAGGAATCAAGAAAAGCCAGAATCGCCCATAACCCATCAAGATAGCTACGGCTAACATTTTTGTTTATTTTCTTCTAATCTAGGCCTGTTTTCTAATTGTTGCATTTTGTGCAAATTATCTCCTCATTCATACATTCAACAGCCATGGAGCTGAGTGCTGGTGTGCGTGGTTCAGAGTTTCAGTGTACAGAGGAACAATTCCATCGTAGCCCACAGTGGTTGAATAGGGGAAGCTTCACCTGGGTCTTGAAGTCCATTTGAATTAGGGAAGAGTGTATAAGAATTGCCTTCCAATGAGAGGAGGGGAATGTCCCCGGAACAAAGACAGGGCAGGGAGAGGTGGGGGAGAAGACTGGTGCATATTGGGACGCCAGAGGGAAGGAGTCCGTGGTAGGGAAGATTCTAGGTGTAGTGGATATGCCGGTCCAGCATTCATCCCCACTTCTGATAATAACACCCAATTTTACTTTTGGGGAGTCACTCCTCCACTGACAACCCTCAGCTCCTCTTTGGGTGTAGCTAACCCCGTCTCCTTTGTTTGGAAGTGGTCACATGATTGAGTCTGGCCAATCAGAACACCATATCCCTCCGGCAGGTGATTGGCTCAGGGGTGGGCACATAATTAGATCACGCTAATCAGGACCGCTGAGACTCAATTCCGTTTGTTGGGACCATCTGGATCTGAAGCTAATAGGATAAGGCTTAGTACTGCTGGTAGATGTCTTGCTATCGTGAGTGGAGAGGCTACATGAAAATAAAGCCAACGGGGTAAGGAGTAGAACCAAGAGAGAAGATTAACGGAGTCCTGAGGATAATATCTGAGCTCCTAGATCTGGTGGTACTTGAAGCCTATGGATCCTTTGGATTGTCCAGTTATATGAGCTAATAAATTGCCTTTTTTGCTTAGGCCAGTTTCAGTTAACTTTCTGTCTTTTGCAACTGAAAGTTCTAATACACTTTGCAGCCTAGAGTAATGGAAAAAGTATCAGACTTAAGATCAGTAGGGCTCTGCTCTGTCTCTAACCAGCTGTGTCCTTGGGCAAAAACCATGTCATCTGTCCAGGGCTCAACTCCTCTCTAAAATGAAGGAAATAATATGTGCCTCTTGGGTGAATGACAGTGCTTTTTGAACTAAAGGGAAATAAAAATGTAGAGGATTCTTATGAAATTGCAGGGATAATTTTAGGAAGGAAATTCCAGAATGGCTTAAAAGGCCCCTAGTCTAAAGGTAAACTTGGATGCTGCAAGTAAGTGCCAGGTGGCGATCTAAGTGAAGTGGGACCAAGTACAAGAAAGACCATAGATCTCCTGGTCTACCTTTTCCCCTTTGATAAATACATGAGACAAAGGAATATTATTCTAAGAAAAATGGCAGCACAAACATGATGCTAATGGGCAACTGACACTAGCCTCAGGATCACAGATGATGGGAGTGTGGGGACTGGAAACCTGGTCTGTGCAAGTCTCATCTGGAACAGGCAGCCTCTTCTTGACTTTAGCCAATCTGCCACACAGCATATCTAGCTTTCCCACATTTTCAAGGGAACCCAGAAATCCACACAGCCTGAACAAATGGAATTGAGACGCATTGGTTTTGATTGGCTGCCTCATCTTGAAATATCTTAATTTTCAAACGTTGGTTCATGCTATTGGTTTGTTTGTTTAGCACTCTGTGAGCCACACACAGCTCGTCTATCTGTGAAACGGAGCCCTGGGAATGCTAGTTTGTTATCCCTTGTGGAGGTGCCAAGATGAATCTCAGTTGGAAGGATGAGAGAGGGTGGTTAGCAGGGAGAAATCCGTGCAAAGCCAAGGGATAGGCAGAAAGTTCATGCAGGACGACCTCCATCTTCTCCTGAAAAGCAACTCCATAAATATTCATTCAATCCTCACATCAACCCTACAGGATAAGGCAGGTTGATTCCATTATGTAGATGAGGAAACTGAGTCTCAGGGAGTGCCCACATCCACAAGCTACAAAGTAGCTCCTCAAGGCAGCACTCCTTACCTCCTTGCTGGTGGTACCCAAGTCGGAGCTGACTTTGAAGTTCACTAAGAAGCTCCAAGACATCCCAAGGAAAATGGACCCTTTTGCTTAAAGGATGCCAACCTCGCTTTGTAACCCACTGTATCTCCAGTTGCCTTTTAGATCTCTTTGCCTTAAAGTGAAAGTAAGCACAGGGCAGCACTTCTCTGATGATGTGGCAGCCAAGGGCGTGCACCGTTCAGAACTCCTTCAGGAGAGTCTGCTTCGAAGAACATGTTTGACTGACAGTCCTGGGTCCTGCCCCTCTGGCTCCACCAGTTTCCCCCAGCCAACGACTGACTCAGTGGGAGTGCTAGTGCAGGCCCGCTACTGGCCGGCCTGGGACTCCTCTTAGAGCCTCCTTTGGCTTGGGAACTCCCCATCAGCATGGCCTGAACTTTCTTCAAGCTACACTGCTGCCTGAGGCTCTTCCTGCCCAGTCATCCTTCGCCCTCACCTTTCACAGCTGTTAGGCTGGCACTGCAGGCTGACGACTCTCCTGCCTACTCCAGCTCCCTTCCCTTGTATCTTTCACCGGCATAAATAAGTAAATAAGTAAATCCTCAGTAAATCTTGTGCAGGTTCGGACGTGTCCTGGCATCTGCTTCTCGGAGCATCTGAACTAACACAGATGACTTCCATTTTGTGGAAGGAGCTAAATAAGTCTATGACCATCCAAACTTACAGTTTATCTGCTATCAAGGAAATAGGGGGTTTCACACTGTAACGGTGATGCCCAGGGGCCCTGGAGTCAGAATGATCAGGGTGCGAGTCCTGCTGGCTGGTGATCTGACTGTTAGGAAGTTTCTTAACCCACCCTGAGTCTCTACTTCCTCATCTGTTGAATCCGTGGTTCTCAACCAGGAGCGATTTTGTCCCCCACCCCCACACCCCCAGGGATATTTGGCAGTGTCTGGAGACGTGTTTTGGTTCTCATAACTGGAGGAACTAGGGGAGAGGGGGTTATTGCTACTGACACCATGTGGCTAGAGGCCAGGGACATTGCTGAATATCCTGTAATGCACAGAGCAGCACCCCCCAACCCCCGCGCGTGTGTGTGCGTGCACACCGCCCCCCCAAAGAATGATCCAGCCCCAAATGTTCATCCATAGTGCTGGGGTTGAAAAACCCTGGGGTAAATGGAAATGATAATGGTAGCTAATTCAAAATGCTGTCATGAGGCACCTCTGGAATCGTGTGTTCAGTATCTGCCATTTCTACTTTCCCCCACACCCCTGCAAATGCCACAGGGCAGGGACCAGATGATTCTAGAGCAATGTTCTGTATCACCAATGACTCCAACATGGAAGTGCTGAGTAAATTATTATGAATTGAAATGTTTATAAGATGAGTGCAAATCAACAAATGGTTACTGTCATTGTCGTCACCATCATCATCATCATCAACGCTATCTTCCCAGCACCTGGCTCAATGCCTGGGGCATAATTGGTCCTCTATATTTGCTGAATGAATGAATGAATAAATGAGAAATGAGGACATATTTACTCATTAACCACTAATTTATGTACTTTGGAGAGATATTGGAAAGTCTTGGGAAAGAGGCCCAGGCTTTTTATTTGCAAAGAGACGTTTTGTTCATCAAAGAAATGACTTTAAAGGATGAGACCTCTGTCAAGCCGGAGTCAGGGGGCCTGAGTCAAAGTCAAGTAGAGTTTAGGACGCACATCTTGCTCGGCTTAGGCAAAAAAGGAAAACGGGCCAGGCTTTGTGCGAACTCGCTGTGAAACAAGAGCTGTTTTCAGGGCCCAGGAACACGCTCTGTCCCATGTTTAATTTCTTCCATCTGTATGGTATCTGACCTCTGCTGCACTCGAAGGCATTGCCACACATTGTCTGCGCACGTTCCCATATAAGGTGATCTCTCTCTTTCTCTTCCTCTCTTCCCCTCTCCCTCTCTTTCCAGGGGTTGGCCGGCTTCCTCCACCCCTGCTCTCCCTCTCTTGGCCTTCCCTGGCAGGCTCTGCTGTGAGGATGGATAGCCGGAGAGCGGGAAGGGGCAGGGGGCTGCCAAGGAATGTGGCAGGTTTATTTTCGTTCCGGCTGCATTCTTTGCCAGGCCTGCAGGCCCCAGCCACTTGGGGATGTCACATGCTGATAAGACTGTGGGGGTGACTGAGAGCTGTTGTTCAAATCTGCAACACCCCAGGTGTGAGCCATCTGCACGAAGTGGGGGGGCAGAGACTGCGAGGTCATGGAACTCACCTTTTCCCACTGCCTGTGCCTGATTTCCAGAAAGAAGAGTTTGATCCTTCAGAGAAGCAATTGCAGGAGTTGAGATTTGTAACCACTGAGACCCAGCTCTGGGCAAAACCCAACGTTTGCAGTGGAGTGGAGTCGAGCCAGGTCAGGCTGAAATTATTAGCTGTGTGACCTTGGGCAGGTTGCCTGACCTCTCTGACTCTCAGTTTCCTTATCTGTCAAAAGAGTATCAACAAATCTACTCGATACTATTCTAGTGTTATAATGAAATGTAAACTCAGTAAGGGCAGGGATTATTGTCAATTATGTTCACTGTTGTTTCGCCAGCACCTAGAATAGTGCCTGGCACAAAGTCAGTGTTCAAATATGCATTGAATGAATTAAATGAGAAAAGGCTTTTACGTGCTCAGCACCCAATATCTGATAGCTGTTTCTACCTATTTAACAGCAACAGGTGTTTATCAGGCACCTATTAAGTGCTGGGCCCTGTGAGGTGCTGGGGACACAGCTGTGAACAAGGCTGACAAGGTCCTTGCCCTCAGAGACCTTATATTCTAATGGGAGAGACATACAATCAAGTAAATTAAGTTCAGAGAGTACTAAGTGCTATGGAAGAAATTTATAAAGGGATATGGAAGCAGTGTGTTTTTTGAACCTTTTGACTGTGACTCACAGCAAGAAATACGTTTATTGTGTGACCCAAAGAACACACATGCATTTTTATTAAATTGAAATAAAACCTTTGCAAAACAATCGTGGTAGAGTGTCCGCAAAGATGTCTGCCAACAATTTAGCAAACATCATTTCTGGTATGCATATGCCACTCCCTGATCCAAAGGTAGAGTCCGTTTCTTCTTTCCTTGAATCAGGGAAGGTCTTACGACTTGCTTTGACCAACGGAATGCAAAGGAAATGACACTGCGTGTTCTGGGTCTCCGCTTTAGGAGGCCTGGTGGCTCTCACTTTCATGCTCTTGGTACCCCTGCTGCCGTGTAAGGAAGCTCTGGTCAGACCACTGCCTGACAAGAGACCACAAGGAGAAAGAGCGTCCACGTGAAGGAGGAAGCAGCAGGGAACTGAGGCCCTGGAAAGGAGGGGAGCTCTCTTGGATGTTCTAGCCCCATATGAGCCCCCAGCTGAATTGGGCTGCAAGCCGACCCTAGCATATACCGCGTGGATCAGAAGAACTGGCCAGCTGAGCCCGGCTAACCCATAGCCTTGTGGGGAAGAAAAACCGTGTTGTTTTTAAGCTCATAAATTTGGAATGGTTTGTGACACAGCAAAAATATTTCTGACACAGTAATGTTTACCTTATTCTGTGTGATATTTTCTATTCCACTTAGTTTCCTCCTTCTGAGTGAGGAGGCAGAGCCAGGCCAGGGCAAGATCAGGGTGAAGAACAGCCAGGCAGAAGAAACAACAGTGCCAAAGTCCTGAAGCTGTGACGAGTTTGGTGTGTGTGAGCCACAGAAGGGAGGCTGGTGGTTGGGGAGTAGAGAGAAGAGGAAAGCCGGGAATGAAATTAGGCCTCATGCCCTGAGCTAAAAGGAACAAAGCCTGGAAGACTTAGCATGGATGGTTGACCTCCCAAGGTCTGCCCATCCTTTATTTCTAATTGAGGTGAGATTCACACTGTATGAAATTAACCTTCTTAGAGGGAACAATTCGGCGACACCAAGTACATTCACAATTCTATGCAACTACCACCTCTATCTCCAGAAGATTTCCATCCCCCCGGAAGGAAATCCTGTATCCATTAAGCAGGTGCTCCACATTGTCCCCTCCCCTCAGCCCCTGGCAATCACCAGTCTGTATTCTGTCTTTAGGGGTTTGCCTCTTCTAGATATTTCCTATAAATTGAATCACAGGATATGTGGACTTCTGTGTCTAGCTTCTTTCACGTGACAAAATGTTTTCAAGGTTCATCAATGTTGTAGCATGGGCCTATACTTCTTTCTTTTTATGGCTGAATAATATTGTGCTGTATCTTTATACCACAATTTGTTTAGCCATTCATCTGTTTGCCCATCGTTTTAGCTCTGTGATTCCATCTATCTATAGCACACTTATAGACTTTGATTTGACGTCATCAGCCCAGAAGGGAGAAAAGTTCTTGGCAACATGAAGGAGAAGGCCAGTTTGTGCCCTGCTGATCTTGGCCTTTACTTGTCTCCTCCCATCAACCTTTTCCTGCGTGATTCGGAGCTTCCCGATGGCCCAAAATGTATCTTTACTGCTGGTTACCCTTAAATACTCCCCCTGAATTCTAAAAATACACCAACACTCAGCTGGGAAAAAAAGAACTTGAAAGGCATTTGAAATGAAAATATACTTTTTTTCCCATCATGGGCCAAGTGTTTTCTCTGTCCTCCCCCTCTGTGATTCCAGGGTAAGCACTTGGATTTTAAATCATTAGCCCTACCTGGATCAGAGAAGACTTTCCTTGGCAAAGCCCTTGTAGGCAGAGAAAGCCAGACAGCACGTTAACACTGGCCCTCCCACACAGAAAATCCCTTTGCCTCCTGCTTCAGTGGTCTGATTTATGGTCCTTCTTTCAGACTCTGCTGAGCCAGTTTCGAGCCAGTTTAGTAGGTTGGTGAAAATGGCTTTGGGATCAGGCCGACACTGTCTGAATCTTGGCTCAGCCAGCTACTAGGTATGTGACCTTGGGCCCTCTAGTAACTCTCCAGGCCTCAATTTCCTTAATTATAAAATAGAAAAAACAATACTGTCCTCGCAGACTTGTTGTGAAGATTAAATGAGACGATATGGGTGTGGACAGAGCGCTGAAATGAAATTAGGCCCAACTCCATGGGATGCCTGGAACTTCAGCTAGAGAGCCAGGGGAACTTGAAGACATGGGAGTAGTTTGGTTGACATCACCAGGCCTTCCTGCCCATCACTTGGATTGTGTAATTCAATATATAATTCAATTTATAATTTATTCAGTCTGCCCCTCCAGATCCCCACTCTGCCATTTTCTTCCTGGCTCTGTGTCCTGGGAGCCCAGTCTGCACCGATGACCTCAAGGGGTCTGCCTTCCCCCTTTGGCACCCTATTGGGTTTAGCCAATGAGAGGCCAGGCGGGAGATCAGAGGGTCGAAGGAGAGTGAGGTCAAGACTGGCTGCATCTAATGGGTCCTGTTAGGCAACCTTCTCCATACAACCACTCACTCTGTCCGGCTTCTGGTACCTGTTCCCTTCTTTTGCTGCATCAGCCTTCAGGCAGCAAGGCCTGCTTTTGTTGCTGGTTCTTTTGTTAGTTTTCCTCAACCCTGCCCGTATCTTTATAAATGCTCTTGATATTTATCAAAATAAAAGAGTATATAAGAGCTTTATTAAGCTCTCCTCAATTGCACAGACTGTGCCATCTTTATCCTGCTAGGAAGCTGACAGATACAGAGATGAGCCATTTTAGTCCACCTCTCAGATTTGAACTGAAACTGAATCAACTGAAATCCAAGTCCGAGATCCCAACCTGTCATTATTGGGCATTTCCTTCTCGCACACATCCTGGGGGTTGCCAAGTCCCTGGGCTCTTATGCGGGGGCAAAGCTTCGGGGAGTCACTTGCAGTCTTCTGTCACTGGCCCATCCTGGTGACTCCTTTATCACCCACCCATCATCCCAGACTGCCTGGTCCTTTCAGGTTCAATATTGTCGATGCTTCCATGTCAGGCCTGGGACAAAGAGTTTTGGCCACACCAGAAGCTACTGGATTCATGATGTGGCTTCCTCATCTTCTTCCCTTCTTAGGAGCTGCCCCAGAATGATCAACCTATGATCCTTTCTCATTCTTCTTAGCATCTCTCTTTTCTCTCCTTACTTTGGAAGGAACTCCTCTCTCCGCTTCCCACCTCGAGGACAACCAGTATAATCTCCCCCAAAGACTTCAGACCTTTACAAAAGGCAGGAAGTACGACTTCTGATTTCAGCCTGCAAATCTCAAGGCAATGCAAATTGTTTCCAGAGGAGGAGAAACAGAAGGAGTACACACATAAATTAATATTTTAATAAATTCTGATACATATGTGAAGTATTTAACTGAGGTCCTGACATACAGTAAGCACCCAGTAAGTGATGACGTGATTATTATTTGAGCCCTGTAGAAATGTTAGGTGTATCCTGTATTTCAATCCATACTTGTACCCAAGGACTTCATATGAATTGCATACTATTTTGACCCCTCTACATTGCCCATTAATCTCACGAAGTCCATTAAAAACTGTTTTACAAAAATGTAGTACCACGCACGCATTTAACAAGACCTCTGGAATCTCATCCATCCAGTTGAATGTTTCACATATTATTTATATTTTCACCTTTTAGGAAAGCACATTCTGCTACTAAACCTACCCACAAGATTAAATTGCCAGAGCCAAGGCAATTTAGGGTATATGTGAAACCCAATTCAGGTTTCTGTTGAAATTCAATTTCTTTCCTTGCCTAGTAACCTAGATGGCAATGGCATTAAGTGACAATTAATGAATAGCAGAATAACCCACTTCCGAATTTGTTCCTGTGTCTGGGTCATTTTTCCCAGTTTTAAAAGAATGAGATAAAGTGGGCAGTGTGCAGAGTAGCCCCAGATGGGATAGCATCTTGAAAACTGGCATTCTCTGAATACTCATGCAGAATCCAGAAATATCTCATGGTCAGGATGAAAGGTCTAAATTTAATACCAAAAACAGAAAATTGGCTTGTCTTCCCCGTACTCTGCACAGGAAAGTTCTTGTTTGGAAGTTCTGAAATGAGAAGGGGCTGGAGGCATTATGTTCACAGCATCCTCAGATTTTTGTGGAGACCTGGGGAGTCTGCTGATATCTCAAGACCTCACTTGGCCCATGATGGAAGCCTGCAGTGAAGAAAGATGATTTGTTGGGAGGAAATTAGGGAGAAGGTTTGCACTGATACGGTACTCCCCAGAATAAGTACAGGCTCATTTCTTCCTCTTCTGGTTTTGCCTACCCAGCTTTTAAGATTTAACCACCTTCCCTGACTACTGTAGGAGACATCTGTTGTTCTTGTTTGCACTGCATCTCTACCTCTGGTAACAGAATCCAGTTCTTCCTTTTTGGGAGTAGCCCCCCCCAGACTTATCTATCAGAGTCATAGCAATTGATTCAAGAATGGCCTGACACACTTGAGACCAGTGAGGGAATTTGCTGGAACTATTGGAGAAAAGATTCTAGTTTCAGCGAGGCTGCTAGGCTGGAAGAGTGTAAACCTCTTGCTACTAGCAGCCCATTCAGAGGAAAGTGGAGATAAGAGACAGAGAAATGGAGGGAGAAAGAATATCAAGATGACCTAGATCAAGCCATACCTGAAGGTAGAATATCCTTGGACTTCACAATTGCATGAAATAATGACCCTCTCGTTATTTTAATTTTGTACTTAACTGGTCTTGAAAAATACACTTGACCAGGAGTGATTTTTTTTTTTCTCCTCTGAATAACCAGAGCAGAAGTTCACAACCCTGGATGGCCTTGCAGTATCTACAAGGTTAAGTAAGGGAGTTGTAAGGGGCAGCTTTTAGTTTCTCTCCCCTCCTCCACACCTGTCCCCACCCTCTTCTCCACTAGAGGCTGGTGAACTTTTAAAGCACATTTCCATGTAACAGCATCTTCTTATCAGAGGGCTTCAGGTGAGAAGCAGATTGGGTATTTTAGTGTTTTGGTAGCAAGGGATAAGTAGGTTTCAACAACAGTTTGTTGTTACAACCAAAAACTGCTAAGGAATCCACAGCTTCGGTTCTGTGGTCTACAACCATGAGCACCCAAGATGCTAAAATTAACAAGAATTCAGCGGAAAAGACAAACCCAACAATGAATGGCCAGCCACCTCCCACTTACCCATGCCCCTGCTCATCTGACGTAGCCAATGGAAGTGCTTTATCCAGGGATGCCTGGGTGGCTCAGTCGGTTAAGTGTCTGCCTTCAGCTCAGGTCATGATACCAGGGGTCCTGGGATCAAGTCCCACATCGGGCTCCTTGCTCAGCAGGGAGCCTGCATCTCTCTCTCAGCCTGCCTCTCTCTCTGACAAATAAATAAATAAAATCTTTAAAAAAAAAAAAGGAAGTGCTTTATCCATAAGACAGTGGAGTTATGTACACGGATGTTCATAGCACATTGTTCAGTATAGCCAAAAAGTGGAAACAATCCAAATGTCCATCAACTGAGGAATGGATGAACAATGGAATATTACTCTGCCACAAAATGGAATGAGGTTCTGATACATGCTATAACATGGATGAACTTTGAAAACATTATACTAAATGAAAGAAGCCAGACACAAAGAGCCACATACTTATGATTCCTTTTATATGAAATGTCCAGAAAAGATATAGTCATAGAGAAGGAAAGCAGATTAGTGGTTTCCAGGGGCTGTGTGGTGGCAGGTTTTTTTAAAAATTGGGAACTAGGAGATGATGGCTAAAGGGTATGGGCTTTCTTTTTGGGGTGATGAAGATATTCTATGATTAGATAGTGGTGATGGTTGTACAACTTCGTGGATATGCTAAAAGCCATTGAATTGTGTACTTTACTTTTAATAATTTCTTTTTTTTTTTAAGATTTTATTTATTTATTTGACAGAGAGAGACACAGCGAGAGAGGGAACACAAGCAGGGGGAGTGGGAGAGGGAGAAGCAGGCATCCCGCCGAGCAGGGAGCCCGATGCGGGGCTCGATCCCAGGACCCTGGGATCATGACCTGAGCTGAAGGCAGACACTTAACGACTGAGCCACTCAGGCGCCCCTATTTTTTAATAATAATTTCTTAAAACTTGAGTATTGTTGACACACATTGTTACATTGTTTTCAGGTATACAACATGGTGCTTCAAAATCTCTATATGTTATGTTATGCTCACCGCAAGCATAGCTACCATCTGTCACCATACATCACTATTACAATATCATTGACTGTACTCTCTGGGCTATGCCTTTTATTCCCCTGACTTATTCATTACTTAACTGGAAGCCTATTTCTCCCACTCCCTTTCAACTATTTTGTCTAACCACCCCCCACCCCCCCCTCCCTCTGGCAACCACCACTTTGTTCCCTGTATTTATAGGTGTGATTTGGCTTTTTGTTTGTTCATTTGTTTGGTTTTTTAGATTCCACATATGAGTGAAATCATATGGTATTTGTCTTTCTGAGTCTGACGTATTTCACTTAGCACCCTACCCTTTAGGTTCATCCTTGTTATCCCAAATGGCAAGATCCCATCCTTTTTCATAGCTATGTGATATTCCAGTGTGTGTGTGTGTGTGTGTGTGTGTATCTTCTTTATCCATTCATTTATTGATGAACACTTGGGTTGCTTCCATACCTTGGCTATTGTAAATAATGCTGCAATAAACATAGGGATGCATGTATCTTTTTGAATTAGCATAAATTATATACCTTAAATGGGTGAATTGTATGTATGTGAATTATACCTTGATGAAACTTTTTTTTTTTAAAGATTTTATTTATTTGACAGAGACAGCAAGAGCAGGAACACAAGCAGGGGGAGTGGGAGAGGGAGAAGCAGGCTCCCCACCGAGCAGGGAACCCGATGTGGGACTCGATCCCAGGACTCTGGGATCATGACCTGAGCCGAAGGCAGCCGCTTAACAATTGAGCCACCCAGGCGCCCGAAACTTTTTTTTTAAAATAGAGTCAGGGTAGGGGTGGGAATCTTTCAGAAAGACTATCTCATATAACTGGACTTCCCTTCAGCTATTAAAAATGTCAAATACAGTTCAGCCAAGAGACATCTTTGGGGGTTTACAAGGAAGACTCAATATAGCATCTAAGAGGAAAAAAAGTCTTCATGTGGGTGGCTTGACTTGGAATGTAATCAGCCTTCAGTGTTGTGGAATTGTTGCCGAGAAGTTCTTCTTGGACTCTTCATGAGTCCACTCAAGGTTTTATCTTAAATGAATGAGGGGGTGGTAAGTCTTCCTTTGACCTGTATCTGGGTCCTATAGATAGGCTAACATGAGCAGGCTTCTCTATGTCTCTCTTTTTCGGTTCAAGTTGGAATATAAGCTTCTCAGTATACGGATCCCAAGAAGCATGCTGACTGGCCTCAGATTCTTCCTTGTGTTCCAGAGCAACCACATTAAGCATAAAATCCATTCAAGTTTGCGTGCAAAGAGGGGATTCCATTGCTTACTCCAATTTACCCAGGATTGCATTCTCAGAACTGAAAATTATCGTGTTTCTATAATAGTTGCAACAGGCAGAGGAGGAACCAAAAACTACCCGATAAACCACTCTTATCTCTTTCTATAGCCTACATCTGTAGACTCTGTAGAAGGAGCAAATCTAACCATCTTGTTTTTTAAAAAGCAGGGGGGAAAAGGTAAAATGTCCTTAGCTCTTCCAGGGTCAGGCACTGTTCTAATTACTTTACCTGTATTGACCTCTTAATCCTCACATCAGCCTTTGAGGAAAGTATTATTAGAGCCACACTTTATAGGCAAGATCGGGAAAGCCCAGAGAGGTGAGGCTGCAAACTGGCAGACCCAGGTTTCAAATCCTGGTGGCCCAGAGAATCTCCTAATACACCCACCATCAGTTAATTATGCAATCCCTTATATGACTCTTTTATTGTTTCTCCCAAAGTTATTTAAATTATTTAGCTTTTCAAGGTTTTAAGTGTTGCCTCCTCCAACTCCTCAGGAGTATCTGTGAGCTGGAAGGGGTCTTCGTTTTCCTCCAAGTGCTCCATAGGATGCCTCTGCTTGATAGTTCAATAGTCAGAAGGCAGCCAGCAATGGATTCATTTTGCAATGTTCTGTTCCCTCTGCCCGAAAAAATATCCACGTGGCTATTTTTCACTGATCCTTAAACATCACTTTGTCTGATGGAAACTTTCCTGACCATAGGGTCCCTTCAGACCCAAATAAACTCGGGATACTTCATCTGGGCTCCCCCATTATTGGGCCCTTTTATGATAGTATTGGAGTTGCCTTTCAATCGTCTCTTTATCCACATTAGACTCTGCTCCTTGAGAATAGGAGCCCTGTAGTAATTCCTGGCTTCCTTTGCATCCCCAGCAGCCAACACAGGGCAAGGCAAATAGGAGATGCCTCATAAGGAATTTGAACATTATGAGGAAACGTAAGGAATTGTTTCCCTTTTTGTTTGTTTTATTTTGCTGTAAGACTGATGCTAGGGGCGCCTGGGTGGCTCAGCTGGTTGAGCGCCTGCCTTCGGCTCAGGTCATGATCCTGGAGTCCCAGGATCGAGTCCCACATCGGGCTCCCGGCTCAGCGGGGAGTCTGCTTCTCCCTCTGACCCTCTCCTCTCTCATGCTGTTTCTCTCTCTCACTCTCTAATAAATAAATAAAATAAATAAAATCTTTAAAAAGACTGATGCTAAATCTGTAGTTGGTTTCTTCCAAGATGTTTGAACAAGCAACTAAGTTTTCAGGGCGTGAGGAATTTCATTTTTTTCCTTCTCATAGTTTCCTTGCCAGCTGACATCACGAAGTACAGCGGTCTCCAGTCCTCACCGCGGCTCAGGGCCCGTAAACGCACTTTGCAAGTGGGCGGGGCACCTCACTTTGCCCAGCCAGGTACTTTGGCCCCAGCGCGCGCCCGCAAGGGCCCCACGGAAACGCCCCGGCCCACCCGCCGGAAGTGACGTAATGCCACGGCCTAGCAACCGTTGCCAAGGAGCTCGTCTCTAGGAACCCTGTAGAGCCTGGATGCCTCCTGCGGGGGGGAAAAGTGGTTTCTTGAGGAGAATTTGAGGTAATCTCGCCAACACGCGCTCGAAAACTTCCCCGAGCCCCCCCAAAAGGAAACAACTCCCTCCTCCTCCCCTTCCCAGGGCAGCACCTTCGCCAGTGGAGGGTCGCCGCAGTTAAGACCCCAGCGCTGGGGTCGGTGCCTGCCGGGCCTCGCGGGGTTCCGGGCCGCTCCGCCGAGGGTTGAGCGGTCGGGGAGCCCAGCTCACCCCCCCGCGAGGTGTCTGGGTCGGATGTGGGGTCCCCTGCCCCGAACCCCAGGGGCGGGGGGAACACTATTTTTGGGAATCCCAAGAGGCTGCTGGTCCAGCGCTCATGCCGGCCTGGGACCAGGGCAGCGTCGTTTCTGTCCCGAGTTGTGCCAGATAAACGTACGTCCTGGTTTTAATTCTTCCCCCACCCCCGTGGGCTCTTATGTGGGTAAGTGCTCGTGAATTAGTGTGGCGACTTTCCGCTGGCAGAGGGAGAGTAATTGCTTTTGCTAATTTTAGAGCGCAGAGCCCACTGGGCATAGACAGCCTACCTGTTGAGTGCATCTTTGTCCTTCGCGGGTAACCATCTGAAAGCTGGTGGGCACCTGGGGGGGAAGCCCAACTAGTTTCTTTTCCTCTCCTGGTACGTTTTACTCGTTTATCCAAGTTGTTGTTTTTTTGTTGTTGTTTTTAAAGGGGAAAAAAGTATATGTGTGTGTGTATGTTATATATTATATACATATAACTTCTAAATCATTAAACTTATATATGTAAGTGAAGGTTATGACGTGGATTTTTACTTAAAATATTTTTAACAGTGAAAAACTTGCATCTCCAATGTGGATTTTTATTTAATTTATGAAAAAGTTTTCCTTTTGTAGATTAAAGGAAACCGCAAAATTTTAAAGCACATTGCTTATCCTTTCTACTATCTTTTGACTTATTTTTTTAACAATAATAATCATTTGTTCATAATTTTACATGTAATGTTTTCCAAATATCCAGCTCCACCCACCCAATTAAAAAAAATCTATTTCAGAGCAAAATGCATGCAGCCCCAACTAATGTTTTTGATAAAATAGCATCTATTCATTTCTTAGTTAAAAATTATTAAGGAGCACTGAAGTAATTTTTTCTTTATTTCTTTTTTTAGCAGTTCATTTTTTAATTCCTTTTTTAAATGGCTAGTTTAAAAAATTGCCTGCCTGCAAAATTTCTGCCACTTCTTCCCATACTAAACAATTGATACCTTCATGCAGGAAACACTAGGAACCTTGGTAAAGCTGCTTCAGCTTTTTTCAGATATTTAATTTTTCCAAAAAGTTATGATCACCACCAACCGATTAGGCTTATCTTTCTTTTTCTGGCCTTGGGCCTGTGAACACATTTATCCAGTCTATAGAAGAAGTCACTGTTTTGATGCGGTGGGTATTCACAGATAGAATTAGGCACAGATAGGTCCTCACAGAATTTACATTCTAGTAGAGAAGAGAAAATGTACATAAGTACTAGTACAAAACAGAAAAGTAACTCTAGGAAAGCAGTGCAGATAAAGTGTGGTTAACTTGGAGGGCAGGTGCTGCTGCCGTTATTCTGATGGAGAATGTGGGAGATAGCTTGAGAATGACTTCCTGGAGGAACGCGCATTTGGAGGGCAGATCTTGAGAGACCGTTAGGATTTGCACCTGTGGAGATCAGGCGAGGAAGAGTCTTTCTAGGCAACAAAACAGCATTAACTGAAGACAGAGGTAGAGAAACTAGGGAGCAGTAACTTTCAGTCGGGTGAAATTTAGAACAGTGAAAGGTAACAATTTGGAAATAAAGGTGGGAAAGCTAAATTGAGTTAGATCTGAAAAATAAAAATTCAAGAAGTTTGGATTTTATTTTGTGAGCAATGAGAATCATACAAGTGATTTGGAATAGGAGAGGCCGGGGCCAGAAAACTGGAGGCTGTTACCTTATTGAAGGCACAGGGAAATGGGCCTGAATTACTCGACGGTGGCAGAGTCGATGCCTACAGTCCATAACATCAATGGGTGAAGAGTGCTTGGTGGAGGAAACCAGAACAAAACCAAAGAATGCACATCCAGGCTAAAGCTTGCGGCCTCCGCTCAGCTTTGTTTGGGTGTGACTGTGTACAAATGTGTGCCCAGGGTTGCCAGATCTGATTTTGAAGAGAAACTGGATGTCTGGATTTAATGTAAAAAAAATCTCCCACTTTTTTAAACATGGGCTGCTAATTAAAAAAAAAAAAAATTAGAAGCATGTCTGTAGCCTAACAAATTTTTACCCCTGGGTAGTTGTAGAGCTGAATGGGAGAGATGTTAATGTAGGTGGAATTTATTATTTGTCCATGTGAATTCAGTGTTAATTCAGATGATGGCTATCTTACCAGGTGTATATACAAAACATTTGGTATTCAATATTAGCAGTATACTGTAACATTCATAATAAAGTCTTCACATTCTGATTTCTTTCAACAAAATACCCCTTTTCACAGCATTTTGTATGCCATGAGGAATTATACTCTTCATTCCTACTTCCTATAAACTTAATACTGATTTTTTTTCCCATAATGTCTGTTATCAGTATTGAGGAATTTTATCTCTATTTTTAGTTATGACCTAAATATGAGTGATCAAATCAAATTCATTGTGGACAATCTCAATAAGGAGCCTTTTAGGAAGAACTATAATTTAATCACATTTGATTCCCTGGAGCCAATGCAACTATTGCAAGTTCTCAATGATGTTCTGGCTGAGATTGACCCAAAGGTAAGAGTTTTCTCTTTCTTGTGATGAAAAGGATAGAAGGAAAGCCATTTTTTGCCTCTAAATATCTGTGAGTCTTGGGCCTTATTTTCCATTCCTATAAAGTAATAATAAATGATCTTTAAGATTTTTCTACTAGCTTAAAAATTAAATTATCTGCTTGTACCTTATTTAGAAGTTATTTCTCTACTCCAAACATAAATTTATTTGGTCCTGGAATGAAAATGCTTTTACAGAGGTTTTATTGTATTGCAAGTTAGGTCATGTCTCTTATATACTGGTCTTTTCCACTGGATACTTTTTAACCTTGACATTCTTAATACAAATCCTGATCTGACTTGTATGTACCCTCACTTGGAATCTGGGGGCCTCCATACTTAATCTGTTTTATGAAGAAACCATTGTGCCTGTTATGCTCTAAGAGAACAATTTTGTCAGTGAGTTTAAATATGGTTCTTTGTTAGATATACAACAATAACATATTTTTTCAATTTCTTTATCTGTTAGCAAGTTGTTGATATCAGAGAGGAGATGCCAGAGCAAACAACCAAAAGGATGTTGAGCCTTCTTGGTATCCTTAAATATAAACCTCCAGGAAATGCCACAGACATGTAAGAATTTGATCACGTGTTGCTTTCTTAAAGCTATGCTTGAATATCTAAACTTTCATGGGCTACAGTCAGTCTTTCTAGGCAATACCTGGTCTCTCTGTCAATGGCTTTAGAACGTCACTGAGTTTCAAAATAATCTTGAACTTTTAATGTTATATTGTCATGTAGAAGTCTTAAGTGGGTCAGTTTTTCCCTCTAATCAAAAAAGTTAGGCAAATCTCACTACTCCATTTTATCATTTATCATTTATCTGCCATCCTAGATAAAAACAATCACTTAAACTTGCCTGGTCAATGAAGTATTAAGGTAGACTGTACCAATTAATGGTTACAGTACAACCTCCCCATATAGTCCAGTGATATATTCGGGCCTAATTTTATGTTTATTGTTGATATACAGAATGACTTTAGAATAGCCTTGGTTTTTTTTCTTTTTTTTTTTTTAATAGTCATGGAAGGGACGCCTGGGTGGCACAGTCAGTTAAGCGTCTGTCTTCAGCTCAGGTCATGATCCCCGGGTCCTGGGATCGTGTCCCGCATCGGGCTCCCTGCTCTGCAGGGAGCCTGCTGCTCCCCCTGCTTGTGCTCTCTCTCTGGCAAATAAATAAATAAAATCTTAAAAAAAAATAGTCATGGAAAGCCATCAAGAAATTGTAAATTAGGGTTTGAGATTTTATTTCTTTTCAAGGTTTATTTGTTAATAAGCGGGGGGAGGGGGGTTGATCACCTGCACGTGTTTATTTTCTTTTTATAGGAGTACCTTTCGTCAGGGTCTGGTGATTGGAAGTAAACCTGTAATTTACCCAGTGCTCCACTGGCTTCTTCAGAGAACTAATGAACTGAAGAAAAGAGCATATTTAGCTCGTTTTTTAATAAAACTTGAGGTACCAAGTGAGTTTCTTCAGGATGAAACTGTGGCTGATACCAATAAACAGGTATACAATACACAAATGGTATTTTTAAACTATCTGTAATGGATGTCAAGGTGCACATGTTCAAATACCTGTTAATCTCTCTTTAGCTTATTTGCTTCTCTGTATTTCCAGGTGGCATCTAAAGGTAAAATGGTTATTAATAATGTTCAACTGTAATCAGGTATGAAAATATTGACTTTTTTTAAAGATTTTATTTATTTATTTGACAGAGAGAGACACAGCAAGAGAGGGAACACAAGCAGGGGGAGTGGGAGAGGGAGAAGCAGGCTTCCCACGGAGCAGGGAGCCCAATGTGGGGCTCGATCCCAGGACCCTGGGATCATGACCTGAGCTGAAGGCAGACGCTTAACGACTGAGCCACCCAGGCGCTCTGAAAATATTGGCTTTTGCACACAAATACTATTTCAGTGATAGGGGTATATAGATAGAAAAAATCCTGAGATTAGGATTTTAGAATAATTTATTAAGAATTGTGCGTAGATAGGATTTTGGGTTTGGGACTGCAGAACACTTTGCTGATCAGTTAGATGATTATACAATTTGTCATCCAAATCAGAGAGAAATAGACTATCATAATAATTACATGAAGGCAAAGGTATAAATTCACACTATCCTGGACAAATCAGGACCTGTGAGCCCCTGAGAGGATTTTGTATAGGCAAAGAAGCTAGGCTTGAGATCTCAAAGGACTTCCCAATCAGGCAGAAGGTAGAGAAAGCGCCAGGAGTTTGAAATCTCAGTGTACTTTCTCCTAGAGTTTTAGGATGATATTGGGTTCTGGCCTTACAGTCTTAAAGCTCTTGACTACTTTTGGGGCACCTTGGTGGCTCAGTCGGTTAAGCGTCCAACTCTTTGTTTGGCTCAGGTCATTATCTCAGTGTCTTGAGGTCAGTCTCAGGCTCAGCCCCGAGTCTGCTTGGGATTCTCTCCCTTTCCCACTCCCTCCTCCTCTGCTCCCTCCCCTCCCCACTCACAAGTGTGTATGCTCTCTCTCTTTTCCTTAAATAAATAAATAAAATCTTAAAAAAAAAAAAAGCTTAAAAAAAAAAGTTCTTGACTGCTGAGGATTCTGGCTGGTCTGAATCTTGGTCCTGGGATTTCAAAGCACATTCCTGATCAAAGACTATGGAAAGAAGGGATTCAGGTTTAAGGTTTCAAAGGACTTTGATTTAAAAAAGTGCCCCTGTTTAGCCCTTTGTGCTTTTATTCTATGCTATATACATAGACTGATTTGTGCAGTTTGTTGTGAATAGTTTGTCGGTCTATCCCAATAGATTATGAGGTGCGTGAAGACAGGTATCACGTCTTATCCATCATTGTTTTCCTTCAGAGTTTTGTAGAGTTGCTTCTATACAGTATGTCCTCAAAATTGGGATTGAATCAGAACAATCAAAACTAAATGTTTTTTCACCCATATATTTTGTTGTTTTGGATAGCCATGGCAGTCACTCAAAATAGAGTCAATATTGATCTCTTAAGACATTTTGGGTGTTGAAAGATTTATGTAAATAATCATGTCAAATGTTATTAGTAGATTTCATGGGAGAAGTACAGCAGAATGAGACTACCCCAATTCCTACATTTGAAGGCTTTACATAATGTAAGAAATAGAGAAGTGTAAATGTAAAATATTTTCTCCTTCCTACACTCCCTCATCAATAAACCTGATAAAAACTAATTCCTCTGGAAGAAGTTTATTAATAGCTTTTACTAAATATGCACAGATAATTAATGGAAGAATTAATAATAAAGACATGTTTATTCTTAAAACATATCTGAGGTATAAATCTAAAATGACTTGTACATTTAGCCAGTCAGTTAGCACAGAACCTAATAAAAAATGTATGTTGTCTTTCTAAATGAGGAGTTTTAGAATAAATGATTTACAGATTTGTAGGATATGATCAGTCAAGAAACATATTAATTTCCTGTCATTGCTCACAAAAAAATACTAATTTTAAAGAATTTTGGGTAAGAGTTGTAATTTTTTTCATTCATCCAGCTACTTTTTATTGAACATCTATATCAGTTATGCATCATGCTAGGCCCCAGAGATACTAAATTATACAGGATAATAGTATTTTTGTCCTCTTGACTCTCGCTGTCTAATGGAGGGGGACAGAGACAGACAAGTAACTAGGCAATTAAAATTTTACATGATTTTTATTCTGATATCATGACACTCTGATCTAGAATAGGTACAGGGCTAGAGAAGTCTTCTCTGAGGATGGTGGTATCCATGCTGAGACCTGACAGATGAACTGAAATTATCCAGGTAAGGGGTGAGGAAGCCATAAAGTATTTTCAGAAGGAATGGGGTGTGTAGACTGGAGGTGAGAGCATAGAATATTCCAAGGATTGAAAGATCACCATAGCTGGAGTATAGAATGTGAATTAGGGGAACTAACCAGAGAGGAAGCTGGAGAAGTACTTAGTGACCAGATTATACACACCTACTTTTTTTTGTGTCTTATATAAATGTTTAAGGATGTATTTTTAATGCTATTATATAATGATTTAAGTAATCACTGTAAGTTAATCAATAACCTGATGAAGAAAAGTCTATTGGATCTAGTCATTAGTTTATAATTTTTTAATTTGTCTTTTAGTATGAAGAGCTAATGGAAGCCTTTAAAACTTTGCATAAAGAATGTGAGCAACTCAAGACATCTGGATTTTCTACAGCAGAAATAAGAAGGGTAAAGAAAAGAAAATATAGTAATATATTTTTTTTAGATTTGAATATTAGTTTTCCCATTTTTGTTTTTAGTTAATTCAGTATGAGTCTTAAAACTATATGGGAGCTGGGGCGCTTGGGTGGCTCAGTTGGTTGGGTGTCTACCTTTGGCTCGGGTCATGGTCCCAGGATCCTGGAATTGAGCCCCGCATTGGGCTCCTTGCTTGGCGGGGAGCCTGCTTCTCCCTCTCTCCCCTGCTCGTGCTCTATCTTTGTTCTCTCTCTCTCTCAAATGGATAAATAAGATCTTACAAAAAAACCAAAACTATATGGGAGCTAGTGATAGCAAGTGACAGATTTTCTTTTGTCCAACCTTTGCTAGTTCTTTACTGAAGAAATTAATGATACCAAGGTAAATTCATAATGAGTTCTTATGTACTATATAGACTACTACCATGGATTAAAAAAGATTACATTTTGGGTCTTTCTCTCTCTCTCTCTCTATATATATATACAGTAAATATCTATTATATAAAGTATAAAATATATATAATAGAAAATAGAGACGAGAATAAAGAAGAAAAAACCATTCAGTTGCTATCCTTTCAGACTTTGTGTGTATGTTTGTGTTGGTGAGTATTTGGGATCATGCTGTACATAGTTATTTGTATCTTGCTTTTTTAATCATTGCATATATTCACATTGTTATCTTTCTAAATATGATTTTTTTTTTTTTTTATATTGGGACTTGGGGCAGAGGGAGAGGGAGACAGAGAATCTTAAGTAGGCTCCACACCCACAGCCTGGAGCGCAACATGGGGCTTGTTCTCACGACCCTGAGATCATGACCTGAGCCAAAATCAAGAATTGAATGCTTTACCAACTGAGCCACCTGGGCACCCCCTAAATATGATTTTCTTTTAATTTGGGGGGTGGTGAGGCAGAGGAAGAAGAAGAGAGAGAATCTCAAGCAGACTCTCCACTGAGCTCAGAACCTGATGTGGGGTTTGATCTCATGACCCTGAGATCATGGCCTGAGCTGAAATCAAGAGGCAGCCACTTAACCAGCTGAGCCACCCAGGCACCTCTAAATATGATTTTTAATGACTAAATAATTTTGCATAGTATGGATAAGTTAACCATTTTTGGTTTCTTATTTTATTTTTTTGCTATTATAGGTAATGCTGTGCTTATCGTATACATAAATTTATTTTGGGGTATCTGTAATTGTTTCCTTAGGATAAATTTATAGAAATATTAAAACATATGAAAATTTGGGGGACTTTTGACACATGTTACTTCATGGTCTCTAAAAACAATTTAACCTTTTCACCAGGCATGTAACTTCTTTCCCTAAACACGTGCTAATTCCACTTTCGTGAATTTTGTATTTTTAGAATTCCTGAGTTATCCATGCCATCTTTATCTTCTGAATTAGGAAACAGTAGAAGTTGCTTGCTCAGGGAGGCCTTCCCTGATTCCCTAGATGGATTAGTTACCCCAATTCTTTTTGTTTTATAATACTCATCACACTTATAGTTACTTTAATGTCTGTTTTCCCAATTATCTTTATTCCCTTTGAGGGCAAGGGCCATGTCTGTCTATCTTGTTCATCACTGTATCCCCAGTATCTATCACAATGCCCCGCACATGTAGGTTCTCAATGAGAGTTTGTTGAGTGTATTAGGAATGAAAGATGAGCTTACATTTAGTGGGGGCGAAAGACCCATAAATAGGATACTTACAGTATGAAGGAACAGTGATGGACATTCATCCACTATTCCTCCGTTATGTCATGTGAATAAACTGAAATGATAAAATGACTGAGAGTCTGTCATTTTATTTTCATTATTCTTGAACATACTCTTTTTAGAAAATATGACAAGCAAGAATAGGAAATAATTCACTCATAATCCCACACTGTAGAGATAAGTACTATTGACATTTTAGTGAATATATTTAAATCTTTTTCTTTGTATTGTACTATAATATAAGTGTTGTAATCTGCTTCTTCCAGGTAATGTCATATCATGAGTTTTTCTGTCATTAAACGTTCTTCTGCATAATTTTTCATGACTTTCATTGTATTGTGCCATAGTTTATTTAATAATTCTCAGGCATTTGGTAATTTACAAATTTTAGATATGACTAGCATCTGCGAGACTCCTCATAGAGAAGTCTTTGATCTCCCATGCATATTTTTTTTTTTTAAGATTTTATTTATTTATTTGAGACAGAGAGAATGAGAGAGAGAGAGAGAGAACATGAGAGGGGGGAGGGTCAGAGGGAGAAGCAGGCTCCCCGCCAAGCAGAGAGCCCGATGCGGGACTCGATCCAGGGACTCCAGGATCATGACCTGAGCCGAAGGCAGTCGCTTAACCAACTGAGCCACCCAGGCGCCCCACCATGCATATTTTATTAGGACAAATTCCCAGACGTGGAGTTACCAGGCTAGATGGTATATATATATATATATATATTTTTTTTTAAAGATTTTATTTATTCATGAGAGATAGAGAGAGAGAGAGAGAGAGAGAGAGAGAGAGGCAGAGGCAGAGGGAGAAGCAGGCTCCCTGCGGAGCAGGGAGCCCGATGCGGGACTCGATCCCAGGACCCTGGGATCATGACCTGAGCTGAAGGCAGACGCTTAACTGACTGAGCCACCCAGGTATCCCTAGATGGTATATATGTTTAAGACTTTTGATATTATTCCTTAGTCCAATGCCCCCAGTAGGGAGTAAGAATGCCTAGTTCCTCAGATCCTATCAATGCTAACTACTATGTATATTTTTCTCTTTAGTATTACTGTGATAGGCTATTAGTTTTTTAAGTTTAGGAAGGATTTTTTGTTTTCACTAGAAAATATTATGGAGCTGGTTAAAAGGAAGGTGGTTTATTTTTGAAGTCTATATTTTTAGGAAGGGAATTGGTTAATTGACAAAGCCAGACAGAAATTTATGTCTTAAAAACATCATAGCCTCGGGCGCCTGGGTGGTTCAGTTGGTTGGGCGACTGTCTTCGGCTCAGGTCATGATCCTGGAGTCCCGGGATGGAGTCCCACATCGGGCTCCCTTGCTCAGCAGGGAGTCTGCTCCTCCCTCTGACCCTACCCCCTCTTGTGCTCTCTCTCTCACTCTCTCTCAAATAAATAAAAAATAAAATCTTTAAAAAAACATCATAGCCTTAAAAATAATTTTGATGGAAAATTGGCAGAATGTATAGTTGGGTATTTAACAGAGCAGATGGGATGTCAGCAGCTGTCGTTCATGGTTTTAGGCCTGTACACTTTCCATTATAGAAGACTTGAAAAATCGTGTGCCCATATTTGGAATCAGCACACAAATGTGCTGGTTGGCAGCTTTACCTTGCTATACTATAACCTGTTTTGGTTGCTTTTCTGAATGAACACTAAGCTGCCAAATAAATTATCCTGTATAAAGAACCCTAAGGGGAAATAAAAATACCCTTTATCCAAAAGAGGATCTTTGTTCCTTAATGATCTGGTTATAAGTAGTGAAGACAGTCGGGGCGCCTGGGTGGCTCAGTTGTTAAGCATCTGCCTTCAGCTCAGGTCATGATCCCAGGGTCCTGGGATCGAGCCCCGCATCGGGCTCCCTGCTCCACGGGAAGCCTGCTTCTCCCTCTCCCACTCCCCCTGCTTGTGTTCCCTCTCTCGCTGTGTCTCTCTCTGTCAAATAAATAAATAAAATCTTAAAAAAAAAAAAAAGTAGTGAAGACGGTCGATGCACAATCATACGAAAACTTTATTTGAAATCTACAAAGAATGCTTTTTCTTATAATGTCTCCGTGACTCCTTTTTAGGATATCAGTGCAATGGAGGAAGAAAAGGATCAGCTCATTAAGAGAGTTGAACGTTTGAAGAAAAGGGTAAGGCAAGAATTAGCACTGTAAGACTTTGGCCCCAAGTCCCAAGGACTTGCAAAGATTTAGGAATAGAAATAAGGATTAAACAAGGCATTGGTGTACATCTGAGGATGGACTCAAATGACATTGACAGAAAGGGAATCTCCCTAGGCAGTAGCCCAGAACTTTTAAGGACCTGGAGTATGGAACTTTACTGTCATCTCTAGGGAGTACTGTTTGCCAAAAAGAAATAAGTGGATGTCTGAGTCACGTGACATGCTAATTTCTTTTAACTTGACAGTAACATGTACTACTTAATTCCCTTACTGTAGGTGGAGACAGTTCAGAATCATCAACGGATGCTTAAAATAGCAAGGCAACTTCGAGTTGAAAAAGAGAGAGAAGAATTTCTTGCACAACAGAAGCAGGAACAAAAGAATCAGGTATCCTCATAAAAGTTTATATTCTCATGATGAAAGAAATAGTAAATTTGATCATTCAAATATAAAGAAAAAAGAATTCTACAATTGTAGTTCATGTTTCCTTTTGTTAACATGATGGAATACTCTTAAGAGGATTTTGTGGCACCAATAGCAATAATACTACTTTTTGGGTTCTGTACCCAGTATGTATCTATATACTACCTTTTGGCCTATGCTTAACTCATGTTGACCCAACATGAGTTGGGGCATTCATTGTAATGTTAAGCATTAAGATTAACTGCTGATAAAACTGGTAGAATCTCTAAAGGGTGTCCTGAGATTCTGGTGCTATGAGAATATCCATTTATACTACTGATCACGGTATCCACTAGAATTTATTACCGTGGCAAATAAGCAAATCATGAAAAGGCTCAAAATCACCCATACTCCACATTTTTAGACTTTGCCTTAAAGAAAAAACAATTTGGCTCGAAAGGATTACTTTTATTAAAAATCTGTCTTAAAACTAAGGAGACTTATACATTAAAAATATACTTCAAATCAGCTCCATTTCCTACTCAATGAGATGTTTGACTCTTTTGGAACTTGATTTGGCATCATGGTAGTTCCCCTGAACCAGTAAGCTGCATTGCTTGGGCCCTGAGTGGTTACTTAGCATCAGTGTCTGATTCTAAGACATCATCTGTGAGAATGCTAATATTTCTTAGAATTAAGAAAACCATATTAGGGGCACCTGGCTGGCTCAGTTGGTGGAGCATGCAGCTTTTGATCTTGGGGTGGTGGATTCAAGCTGCACATTGAGTATAGAGATTACTTAAAAATAAAAAAAGGAAAAAAAAAGAAAACCATGTTATAACAAGAAAAGCCTGGTGTGTATATTTCTTTACCAAGTATTTTTCCTTGATTACTAAGTACAACCAATAACTAAAAATAAACTTTCTGAAAGCTTTTTTTAAAAAGGCTTTACATGAAAAGGTATTGAGAAAACCAGTTACATTTTGGGCCCAACAGTAATTTTCTTAGTTCTTATTATTTGTTCTTTTTATATTGCAAGAATTATGTGGAACTTGTATTTTTCTTTGCTTGTCTATGTGAGTGGTAGGTTTCAATAGACTAAGCAAATAATGGATCTATTTGTATTTTAAAGCTATTTCATGCAGTGCAGAGACTGCAAAGAGTACAAAATCAGCTGAAAAGTATGCGCCATGCAGCAGCAGATGCAAAGCCTGAAAGTAAGTGGAAACTATTGTATGATACAGATGATCAGAGAATATTAGTTAAAGCAATCAACTCATGGGAATTAATTATCATCTAGTGATAGCTAAGCATTTTAAAGTATCATTTCCTAGTTAATGGATGAGAGCCCTGTTAAAGACATCCTTGAGTTTTTACCTGGGGTTTTATAATTCCCATTCACTGTTTGGTCAGAGAGTGCAGGGAGTGAAAACCACCGTGGAGGGAGGCTCTCTGGTGTATGAGCATATAAAATACTTAGGATGGATGTTACGAAAAAGATAGGTGGAGAAGATGTGAATAATTGTTATCAAGCCTGGGCTATAAAGAAAAGGAATAAATGTTGGACCCTTGGGTTGTGCTAATGACATGGGTATCCTGGCTCTTTTGTCACATGAGCTTTACTTAGAAGATAAATTGTGATATTTCCAGATTACACCACCAAATCCATCCCAGGCATTTTTAAAGTTTTATTGCTCATCAGAAGGGAGACCATGTACACTGGAAGCGCAGTGGAAAGCTCTCATCGGTACTGGAGAAATATTCCAGTGTAAAAATCTAGCTGCTCAAGGGATAATTCATCTTTCTGTAGTATTATATGAAATATTATACTCTAAGCTATAAGTCATAGAATAAAAAAGACAGACAATAACATGTGTTAGTGAAAATGGAAATCTCATATGTTGCTGGTGGGAATATAAAATGGTGTGACTGCTTTGAAAAATATATCTGGCAGTTCCTCAAAAGGTTAAACATAGAGTTACCATGACCCTAGTTTCATTCCTAGGTATCTACCCAAGGGAATTGAAAACCTATGCCCGCACAAAAATTTGTACACAAATGTTTACAGCAGCCTTATTCATAATAGCTAAAAAGTGAAAACAGCCCAAATGTCCCTAAGCTGATGAGTGAATAAACAAAATGTGGTATATCCACACAATGGAATGCAAAGGAATGAAGTATTGATATCTACTGCAACATGTATGAGCCTCAAAAACATGTTAAGTGAAAAAAAACCAATCACAAAAGACCACATATTATACGATTCCATCTGTATGAAATGTCCAGAATAAGAAAATCTAGAGAGATAAAATCAAACTAGTGATTGCCTAGAGCTGAGGGGTTGTGGGAGATGACAGCTTGTGTGTATGTGGTATGGGGAGGAAGGGACTGCTAATTAGTATAGAGCTTCTTTCAGAGCCAATAAAAATGTTCTAAAATTAATTGTGGTGATGGTTGTGCAACTCTGTGAATTTACTAAAAACCATTGAATTACACACTTTAAATGTGTGAATTTTAGGGCATGTAAATTATATCTCAATAAAGCTCTTAAAAGAGATAATACAGTATTTCCTTAATTCTAGACCCATATTCTTTCCCATTTTAATTGTTTTTGCCATTGGGATATATCTTACATTTTATATGTACATTTACCATGATATTTGTTATTTAATCAATGGCATCTCAGAATCAAGGAAATATAATATATTTAATTAATATTTGAAAAACCAGTATAGTGTTACCTACAAAACATATGGTTAATACATGTTAATTAGTGGCTTTCCATAGATTCTCTTATGCCTCTTAGTCTTATAAATTCAGATTCAAGCAATACTTGGAAGTTGCCAGGCATTAGTTGTTGGGGTCATTTCATTCTTCATTCACTAAGTTTTCACTTTTTAGGAGAATGTTAATTTTCAGGACAAAGAAAAAACTTTTTTATGATTTTTTTTTCTCCTTTCTATAATCTATATCTTTTTAGTGTATATTCTTTGGATTTGATGTAGGTTCCTTCACAGTTTAGTGCAAAAAAGTAAGATAAATCTTCAAAAGAAACCCATTAAATATAGCCATTTAAGAATTAATATCAATAAGTAATTTGTATAGGCCTACTCTTACTAAGTACTAGAACTTACTATTAATAGTGAATTTTTTGAAATGAAGGTAGTGTGTATAAGAATTGAAAGATTTGGGGGCGCCTGCGTGGCTCAGTCGTTAAGCGTCTGCCTTCGGCTCAGGTCACGATCCCAGAGTCCTGGGATCGAGCCCCGCATGGGGCTCCCTGCTTGGCGGGAAGCCTGCTTCTCCCTCTCCCACTCCCCCTGCTTGTGTTCCCTCTTTTGCCGTGTCTCTCTCTGTCAAATAAATAAATAAAATCTTAAAAAAAAAAAAAGAACTGAAAGATTTGGTATGCAGAAAAACAAGTAGTTGATCAGTGCAGTTTAATACAATTTATAATGTTCACCTGAAAATGTATTTCTGTAATATCTGTTGTCCTCAATCTTACTAGGTTAAATATTTCTTGCTATTATGTTTTAATTTTGACAACTACACAGAATATCCAGAGGTATTTATAGCATTAGCAATATTTCATTTTTTATTTGAATTGATAGTCTTTATTTTGCATTGGCTTTCTAGCCTAAAGAGAAGTTGTTTGGGCCAGGAAATACATAATTATTCACTTAGTAATAAAATTCACAAATAAAATTGTGTTTTATGCATCTCTTGAGATGTTGGTGTAAAATATTAATATAAGTAATATGTTAGTAGATGCTGCTAAATAATAAAATCAATTGCATTGTTAAGTAGTAATAGAAATAATTATCTCAAACCTACAGTGCATTAATTCAGTATTTGTTGAACATCTACTACATGTCAGGAACTGTGCTGGGTGCTAGGAATAGAAAAAAGATGTTTAGGTTCTCACAGTCTAATACAGGAAAGACAGGCAATGAATAGTGATCATGTAGCTTTACCAATTTGCTGATGAAGCTCAGCACAGGGTTCTATGAGAACAAAGAGGCAAAGCACCAAACCCTATCACAGAGTCAAATGGCTTCCTGGACTAGGTAGCACCTGAGTTAAGTTCAAGTCGGAAAGGTGAAGGAGTAGAATACATTCCATGCCAAGGCACAGTGACCTGAAACAACATAAATATAGTAGATGAAGGAGAGATAAAAGGGTAGGCTTCTTCTGACTGCTTGTCTTTGAAAAGGAGGTGAGAGCGGGAGGGAGTGTACAAATGAATGAGGAAGACAGTACTGTGCCTAGACTGAGAGAGGGTAGTAGTGTAGGGTGATTGTGTGCTGAAGAGAGTCAGTCAGACAAATGGAGATTGAAGATCCATGAGGAGAAGGTGAGAAGTGATAGCGGCCTTTCCTGTGTGCTGTGCACTGAATGTGCAGCAATTACCACAATATGTTAATTGTTGGCATTATCTGAATCTGACTCAACTCAACTCCAGACTAGTCACCAAGTCATAATTGGTCTTTCTATTTCCAGGCCCTAGCATGCTAAATTACACACAACAGGCCTTCAGTAAATAGTCTGTTAAGTAGTTAGGAGGTAGGAGTAGAGACCAAATCCCTGTATAGGAAGAAAATGATCATTTCCTTAGATAGGAGGGGAGTTAAGTAAGAAAAAAAGGGCTGAAAACATAAAAATAAGGTATTATGTGTGCAATATATGTTCTTTGGGGGTGGGGAGCAGCAAGTTAAGGAGTTCTTGCTTTGTTGACATCTTTCTGGAAGACAGTCTTACGGGTTGTATTCAGCAGCCTGGGAAAAGGGTAGATGAAATATGTTTAATTGATCCAGGTATTTCCTTTAACAAGGTCTATCTAAACTTTTTAAGTAACAAAAAAATGACTTATGGAAAGTTTCCATTTACATAAATAACATAAGTATTTTTAGTGTAGGAATGTGCTTTGTATTTTTTCAGAGTAACAGCCTTATTATAAAACACTCATGGAAGTTAATTCATCTTTATACTCTACACTTTCATGAGATTTATTATATAAAAGAAGCTACTCATTAAACTATAGTAGGGCCAGTAAGACATTTCTAGAGGGTTTTTAATCAAAAAGTTTACTGAGATCTTAGTGACCTTCTATTTAATTTCACCAGGATTTTGAAAGATAATTTTTTAAAAGCTGCATAGAACATATGACTACTTTCAAGGTCTTAAGTTAGAACTTTTAAGAGAAGAATTTAAAATGTGACAGAAACCCTGTTTTTACATTTTTTTAACAGTTGTATTGAGGTAAAATGGACATATAATAAACAGCACATATTTGAGGTATACACTTGATAAGTTTTGACATAATGTACAGACTGGTGAAACCATCAACCTTAATCAAGATAACAAATAATATCCATCACCCCCAAACATTTTCTTGTGTCCTTTGTAATAGCTCCTTTTTGCCCCTTTCTGTCCCTCTACCTATTCCCAGGCAACCACTGATCTGCTTTCTATCACTGTACATGAATTTGTATTTTCTAAAATTTGAATCTCTCTTTTATTTTTTTAAAGATTTATTTATTTATTAGAGCGCTGGAGAGCATGAGGGGTGGGGGAGGGAGAAGAAGGAGAGAAGCAGACTCCCCTCTGAGGGCAGATCCTGACCACAGGCTTGATCTCACCACCCTGATCATGACCTGAGCCGAAATCAAGAGTCAAATGCTCAACTGACTGAGTCACCCAGATGCCCCAAATCTTTCTTTTAAATAAGGAAAATAATATTTAAGACTTTTAAATCTTTAAAAACATTTTAGATTTGATTCTTTACATCTCTGATTACATGTAGTTTAAGAACTTGAAGATGGAAAAACTCGTCACCTAATAGCCAAAGATGCCAGGATGTAGATTTAATCAGAAACCATGTAGGAATGACTGCCTAATTATAGTCTGATTCATTAAACACTTTCTCTTCTCTCCCTTTCCCCAGTCCCTAAAAACAGGGGGAAATTGTAGGGATGGATGGAAAACTTGTGATTTTGCCATTAATAAATTTTTACATGTTAATATATGGTTAGCACAACAGAACTAAAAATAATGTTAAGACTTTGGGCCAAATTATTATGCAATCTACCTACGTAGATTACTTAAACCGGAAATCCAGTGTTTTAAAGAGTCAAGCCAGAATTTGTAAATGTGTAATGGAAAGATCTGAAATAAACTTTTTAAAGCTCTCTAGCCTGGGAATTTATAACAAAACCATTATTCACTGAAAATCTCTGTGTGTGTATATTTGTGTGCTCTACCAAAATAAGAAAACTTACTAAGTATTTAAAGTATAATTTAAGTTACCACTTACTGTAAGCTAATACTTTACAGTATCAAAACTACCAAATATGGAAAAGCCAGAAGTGTTTATGAATGTAGATAATTTCTTTTTTTTTGCATGTTAACTTGTACTTTTAGTAATGTTTTCATTGGTTTGAAGCTGACAAAGTATAATGCATTAACATTTATGAGGTATTAAATAGAAATATAAATTGCACCAGAAGTATTGTGAAAGAAGAAGGGTAAATGGCCCTTACAGAAGGAAGAATCTGGGTGAGATTTCATTTATGTTGCCATTTGTGTTGTGGACTGCTGTCAATACTTAACGGCAAAAAAGACCTGAAAGATACTGGCTCTGCGGATGTTATTTTTGTATGTTGTGAAGTATAAAGAAGAATTAGGCAGCAATTTGGAAAGATCATAATACTACGTTTTCTAAAATTATATTAATGTTCTTCTGTGTAAACTGTCCTTTGTTATCATTCTAATTAACATCAGAAGATTTCAATGGTCGGGGCTCCTGGCTGGCTTAGTCAGAGGATTGTGTGACTCTTGATCTTGGGGTTGTGAGTTTGAGCTCCATGTTGGGTGTAGAGATTACTTTTTAAAAATTGGGGAAAAAATTTCAGTGGTCAATTTTTTATTATAGAGATTGCTTTCAGTAGATATGCCTATTATTCAGGTCTTCTATTTTAAAGTGCACAAAGTATCACTATACCTACTCTCTTGGGCTGAATATTTTATTTTATTTTTAAAGGTTTAATGAAGAGGCTAGAGGAGGAGATAAAATTTAATTCTTATATGGTAACTGAAAAATTTCCTAAAGAATTAGAGAGCAAGAAAAAAGAACTGCATTTTTTACAACAAGTGGTTTCAGAGCCTGCCATGGGCCATTCTGATCTTCTTGAGCTTGAATCTAAAGTAAGTGACAATCATCTTCTTTTTATAGCTCCCAATTTTATCTCATCCCCAGTCCTGTGAAAATTATGTGAACTGCTTTCTATAGTGTCCTGCCCTTGACTCTTAAGTTAACCTTTGCTGAGTTGACAGCTTTTATGAGGGGTTCTTTGTGAGAAATTGTAGCAGGTAATGCTGTTACTTAATCCACATGATGTTATAAAGACTTAGTCAACTGATTAGGAAACTAAGTAGCTTGAATATGTAAATTAATGCATATGATTGACTCATAGGTTTATGTATTCGTAATATAATCATTTAGATGGTAAATTTTAAAATATTTTATGTATCATTAATTTTTATTTCCAAAAATAATATTATAGCAATTTTATATTTAAAACTAAAATATTTGTATTAGCCTTTTATGCCTGCTTTGGAATTACTAAACTTTCTTGTAATGCTTATTGAAACCTGGTTTTATGTTATAAAATTTTTATACCATAGAAATAAAGCACGAATCAGATGTGTATTCTTAAAAAATAACAATTAAATATTATGACGATTGAGATTTTGATTTGCTAATCCTTTAATGTGCTTAATATGTGCTTAATAGCCACTATAATTAAATACATAATTCTGACCACTTTATTCTTTTAATTTACTTATAGAAATTACATGTCCAAGTGAGATTTGGCTCAAATTTAATGTCATACAATTAACAGGAGAACTCTAGTCTTTTCAAAGGATAGATATACTGAAAGCCATGTAATTTTTTTTTATTACTTGAGGGACTATATGCTTCTATTGGCTTTATTCACTTTTATTTTATTATATTTGGTAAAGGATTAATGGTAGGATAAATGGCAGCTATCATCAAATCACAGATCATTAGAACAGGAAGGGTTTTTAGATGTCATCCATGTCAGCTCTCAGTTGGGTTCATGAATTCCTTGAACTAAATCCCTGGGGAATGTTAGTCTGGATTTGCTTTATCACTTGCAGTGACTTGAAAGTCACAAGCTAGGTGAGGGGTAACTTCAGATTTGTAGAAATTGTCTTTCTGATAATAATGTACAAATATTTCACAGAGAATACTTTAGTACAATTTAAACATAGATGGTTATATAAGTCATCAAAATATGTAAATATATATCATGAACTATGAAATGTAAATTGTTTCTAAAAATAACCGTAACAGCCCACTTATAACATTAATGAACCTGTTCCTCCCATGAAATCACTGATGATAAGAACAGTAAATTCAAAGCTTGGTTTGGCCAGATGTCACTTAGTTTGTATAATCATAGGAAGAGTTTTAACCTTCTTTACTTTCATACTGTTTTAGATAAATGAAATAAACACACAGATCAATCAGCTGATTGAAAAGAAAATGATGAGAAATGAGCCAATTGAAGGCAAACTCTCACTATATAGGCAACAGGTGAGACCACTCTTTTGGCCTTCATATTTAGATCTTTCATCTTATTGGTGAACATCCTTGTAAAAACCCCAGGCTGTGTTGTGGATAGTCTTAAAGTAAGAAGGAGGTAAAGAATATTCTTCTGTTATTGCTAATCTCCGGATTATAACAAAGAATTTGTGGAAAAGGCACAAAAGATGCATGTTCAAGTTTGAAATTCAATACACCTGATCATGCTTAGTTTCCTTACCGACTGCCAACTGTGGTAATGGAGCTGTTTGTGTTTCTGTTGAGTGTGAAACTTGATTTTTTAAATGAAAGCTTACCTTAAGTGGTATAAAATCAAAATATTTATAATCTTTAATCAATTAAAGGCAATATACCTTTTCAGGTTTAAAGTTAGTTTGCAAGTATAGAATAAGTTAAATTTTAGTGCTAAGGCATTTATCATTTTATCCACAACTATTAGATTATGAGGGTATAAATGTTGTTCTGTATTTCTAAACAAAAGGTTCAAATGAAAGCCATGGATTATCTGAAAAGAACCCAGTCAGGAGGAGTTTAGTGCGATGAGCATTTTGTAACCTCAGAAAATATTGAGCTACGTAACAAAGCATTTTTCATAGATGCTGAAATTTTTTTTAGTTGCTAAAATTTTTAAAAACCTTTTTATACTGGAGAATTAACATATACAAAGGTAGAGAAAATAGCCCAATAAACGCTCATGTGTCCCAGGCTATAACAATCATGGCCATTCTTGTTTCACTAAACCCCCAGACCTAACTGGATTATTTTAAAGCAAATCTTAGACTTTATATCATTTCATCAATAAATATTTCAGAATGTATGTCTAAAAAATAAAGGCTTAAAAAAACTTAACAGCATACCGTATCTGAAAAATGTCATAATTCCTTGATATTGGCAAATATCCAGTGTTCACATTTCCTGGATTTCTTTTTCTTTCTTTCTTTTTTTTTTTTTAGTTGCTTTGTTTTAATTGGGATCCTTACAGAATTCATACACTGCATTTGATTGATATGTTTAAGTTTCTTTTAATCTGTAGATTCTCTTTGCCACTTATCTATCTATTTAATAATTTTCTTGCAGTTAATTTATTGAAAAAACTTGTTTATCTATAACAGTGTCCTATTGATACTGTTGATTCCTTCTTCATTTATTAGCTGGATTGCCTCTATAAAAGAAACCTCCTCTCATCAACAATTTGATTAAACTGAGCTATAGTTCATGTAGGAAAGGCAGGCTACATGCTTGATTCTTCAGTTTTCAAAAAGAATTGGTTTCCTCCAACTCATTTTCATTCTCCATCAATTAAGGTACTTTTTCATTCTTTAGTTGCTTGTTTACTTAATGTCATTATGAATCATTGATGTAATTATATTTGGTAAGTTTAAAACATTTTCCTTAATGATGCTCAGTTGTCCCATTTTTGGCTAGTAGGAGGCTTTTCAAGTAACTTCTGATTCCTTTTTAAGATTCTGTTTGTCTTTGATAATGTCCTTGCTTTCTGGTATGACTAAGATATTTCTGTGCTCATCTTTTATATTTCCTACCCTAGGCTTGGAATTAGACTTTCTTCTATGAGTCTGATTAGCTTCAGTAGGAAATAATATTTAGAGACTGCAGTCTGGGTATTAGGACTTCTCATTGCTCCTGGGTGATCATTATTTTTAGGTCTTTTTAGTGGCCAAAGCTAAGAAATAGTTTTTTTCTTTCTCTCTTCCTAATATACACCATGAATTCATACTTACCCTTCCAGGTCAGATTCCAGGCTACTGGGCTTCTCACATCAATCTCACATCTTTCTCCTTATCCCACATGGAAAACTATGGTTCTCGGTTAACACTAACATAATTTAATTCATTGTTTGCTTTAATCCACACTTTACACACAACCGTTTCAAAATAAAAGTAATAATGCTACCACCAAAAATATGATTGCTGCTGAAAATTATTTTTCAGTTTGTTTTGTCCTTAAGATATACCCCACTAGAAATAGACAAATTACTGTTTTAAAGTCACTTAGAATAGTTCTTCTATATGGTTATGCCACAAATTAAGCTGGATACGTATATATGTTTATTTTTATTTTTAGGGATTACTATTTATTTATTTATTTGAGAGCGAGAGAGAGCATACACTTGAGTAGCGGAAGGGGCAGAGGGAGAGGGAGAGAAAGAATCCTCAAGCAGGTTCCTTACTGAGTGCAGAGCCCAACGCAGGGCTCTATCCCAGACCCCCAAGATTATGACCTGAGCTGAAATCCAGAGTTGGCCAATTAACCAACTGAGCCACCCAGGCACCCCTAGGGATTACTTTTTAGGGAATAATTTGTTTTATAATTACTTAAAATATTTACATGATTCCAAGTCAAATCTAAAAAACAAGAAATATTCAAAGAAGTTTCTAGCATCTACTCTGGTGCTATCCACCCCAATCGTTCCTTCCCTCATAGGTAAATTTTAAAAATTTGTATACTTTATTATTCCATTAAAAATAATAGTATATATACATAGATTCATATATCTTCCTTCTTAGAGAAGGAAGAGCATATAATACACACCTTTATTTTCCATGCTTTTTAAGATTCTTTTTTTTTTTTTTTTAAGATTTTTAAATTTATTTGACAGAGAGAGAGAGCGATAGCAGGAACACAAGCAGGGGGAGAGGGAGACGCAGGCTTCCTGCCGAGCAGGGAGCCCGATGTGGGGCTCGATCCCAGGGTCCTGGGGTCATGACCTGAGCCGAAGGCAGACACTTAACAACTGAGCCACCCAGGCGCCCCTCTTTTTTTTTTTTTTTTTAAGATTTTATTTATTTGACACAGGGAGAGGGAGAGAGCAAGCACAAGCAGGGGGGAGCGGCAGGCAGGGGAGAAGCAAGGCTCCCTGCTGAGCAAGGAACCTGATGTGAGGCTCGACCCCAGGACCCTGGGATTATGACCTGAGCTGAAGGCAGACGCTTAACTGACTGAGCCACCCAGGCACCCTGCTTTTTTAAATTCTTAATGATATATGCTGGTGAATAGTAAAATAATCTTTAACCCCTTTTTTTTTATAACTTTATTGAGATACAATTCATATACCATACAATTCACCTATATAAAATGCACAATTCAGTGATTTTCAGTATGTTTAGAGTTGTGCAACCATCACTACTATCAATTTTAGAACATTTTTATCATCTCAAAAAGAAACCCTTAACCCATTAGCAGTCACTTCCCATTTCCTTCCCAACCCTTAGCTCTAGGCAGCGAAACTGTCTATAGAATTGCCTATCATGGACACTTCATACAAATGGAATCATACAATATGTGGTCCTTTGTGGCTAGCTTCTTTCACTTAGCATAGCTTTTAAAGTTCATTCATGTTGTAGCATGAGTCAGTACTTTATTCTTTTTGTTATTGAATAATATTCCATTGTATGGCTAGATCATATTTTGTTTATCCATTCATCAGTTGATGGGCATTTGGGTTATTTCTAACTTTTGACTGTTACGAATAATGCTGCTATGAACTTTCTTATACGAGTGTTTGTATGAAAATACGTTTTCATTTCTCTTGAGTATATTCCTAGGAGTGGAATTGCTATTTCGTTTGATAATTCTGTGTTTAACATTTTGAGGGAATGCCACTGTTTCCAAACCAGTCCCACCAACAGTGTATGAAGGTTTTGATTTCTCCACATCCTCACCAACACTTGTTATTATCTGTTTTTTTTTTTATTATAGCCATCTTAGTTGGTATGCTTATTCCTGTTCACAGTCACATAGTACCCCGTTGAGTGGTTATACCACAGTTCATGCAGCCCATCACCAGGTGGACATTTGGGTTGTTGCCTTTCTTTTGCTATTACAAATCATGCTTCAGTAGATAACTTTTTGTTTATGTCTTTGCATATTTTTGCTAGTATTACCTTAAGGATATAGTCCCAGAGGTGAGATTGCTACATCAAAGGGTAAATGCATATGTAAGTTTGCTAGATATTGCCAAATTCCTCTCCATAGAGGTTGCAGCATTTCATGTTCCCACCTGCAGTGTAGGAGAGTGCCTGTTTCCTTGCTGCCTCCCAATGGAGTGTGTTATTGAACTTTTAGAGTTTTACCATCCTTGTAGATGAGAAATCATATCCTGTGATAGTTTTAATTTTTACTTATCTTATTATAAACAAGGTTGAGCATCTTCTCACATGAGTAACAGTCATCTTAATTTCTTTTTCTGTGAATAGTCCCTTCATGTCTATATCCCCATTTTTCTCTAGAGTTGTTAGCCTTTTTTTCTTTATATATTAGAAAAATTTACTCTTGGGACACCTGGGTGGTTCAGTCAGATAAGCATCCGACTCTTGGTCTCAGCTCACACCTTGATCTCAGGGTCATGAGTTCAAGCCCTGTGTTGGGCTCTGTGCTGGGTGTGGAGCCCACTTTAAAAAAAAAGAAAAAGCAGAAGAAGAGAAGAAATATTTACTCTTTGTCTTGCTTATAATTGTAACATTTCGCCCCAGTTTGGTATTTGCCTTTTTACTTTGTTTACAGTGTTATGTCACCATGGAAAAGTTCTTTATTTTTATGAAATCAAATTTAATAGTTTTTTCTCTTATTATTTCAGGTTTTGAGGCATATTTAGGAACATTTTTCCATCTTACAAGTTATAGAGAAATTTACTCAAGTTTTCTTTTTGGACTTCTCTGTTTAATTTTTTATATTTAAATTCTCTGATCTATTTAGAATTGTTTTCTGGTATATGTTATTTATTGTGTATAGCTATCCAATTATCTAATTGTTCCAATACCAGGTACTAAAAAGTCCATTTTTACCCCTATGGATTTGAGATTCTGTTTGTTCTAATTTAAAAATGCTATTGGATTTATTTCTGTATTTTCTATTTTTCCATTGGCCTCTCTGTTCAGGTACTCAACTTATTTACAGAAGCTTTGTTAATCAAGTTCAAATAACTGATAAAAGTAGCCACCTTCACCCCCAGTTGCTGTACTTTTTCAGGGTTTTCCTTACAATTCTTGTTTATATGTTCTTTAAGCTTTATTATTCACTTATCCAGCTCTTGAAAAAAACATAATTTTTTAAATTATTGGGTTTGCTTTTTATTTATCACCTACCTCCGAACTTACATCTTTATGGTATTTGAGTCTTCCCATCTAAGAACATGTTATGTGTCTCCATTTGTTCAAGTTTATTTTTTGGTCTTTCAGGAGTGTTTGTTTTCCTCAACATTTTGGAATTTCTCTTGCTCACATATTTTATTTTATTTTTTGCTCTTATAATTGAGGGCTTTTCTTTCCTTATGTCTTCTTCCTGATTTGTCTGTAAGTGCTGTTGATTTGTTTACTGTAGTGTTCCCATAGATTCTCTTGGGTTTTTTAGGTGTATAAGCATATACTATGAAAAGTCCAATTTCTCCTGTCAAATTCTTTTTTTTTTTTTTTAGGAAATTTTTTTTTTTTTTAAGATTTTATTTATTTATTTGACAGAGAGAGACACAGCAAGAGAGGGAACACAAGCAGGGGGAGTGGGAGAGGGAGAAGCAGGCCCCCCGCCGAGCAGGGAGCCCGACGTGGGACTCGATCCCAGGACCCTGGGATCATGACCCTAGCCGAAGGCAGTCGCTTAACCAACTGAGCCACCCAGGCGCCCTCTCCTGTCAAATTCTTACGCTTTAGATTGCTTTCTTTTGTCTAATGGTATGAGCAAATACCTTCAACACAATATTAAATTATAGTGGAGATAGTGGGCATTTTTACCTTGTTCCAGATTTAGTAGGAGATACTCTCATGTTTCTCTACTAAATATAAGATCCTGGTTTGGGCTGAGTTTTATTTTTATTTTATCATTTTAAGGAAGTATAACATCGATTCCCGTATGGTTATGGTACTCTTATCATTCTTCTATCTCTCTCTCTCTCTCTCTCTTTTTTTTTTTTTTGGCTAGAATAATTCCATAGAGAGAAACATTCCTTCATCATCTGTCTTTCATTTTTTAAACAGAGAGAATAGACTTGTTTAAAGGGTTTGCATTAGAGATTTCCCCTCCCCTGTCAAATTTGTGTGAAGAAAATATTTGTACTATTTCACTTAAGAGGACAGTTTGGCTAATGTTTTTCTTAAACTAGTACCGCCATGGTTCATTTAAGGAAATCCCCCAAGAGTTGCTAAGTAATATAAAGTGCTGCATTCATGGCTAAGAGCAGCCGTTTGGATTGTGTTAACATTGGCCTAATTCTGGTGAGTCACATGTTTGATTTTAAACCTGCACTTTATTTATTAGAATGCCCCAAATAGATGTTTTAACATTTCATTTTCAAAGTATGGATATTGAATTTAAGTAAGATAATCTGTGTTGTAGTTTTGAGAGTAAGACATAATAGTTTTCTTTCAGTGGAAGGAAACCTACCATGCAGAAAAATAAAAGACTTAAGGAGAGCTTCTATTTACTTACCTAGAAAGCATCTTCATTAATGTTCGAGTGTTACTGTATTTTGTTTCTCTGCTGATATAGCCTGTATTTTCAGGGCTTTTGTCTTCCAGATGTTTTGGGGTTGATATTTAGTATACATTGCATACTCATATTAAACAGATAACTGGTGATGATAGGTAGTAGGGCAAAGGGTATTGGTTAGGAGAAGCCAACCTGATATTGAAAATTTCTCTTGGTAAAATCTAAAAAATTGGTAATTTCACAAGATAATAGAAAGTTGATTGTGTGTCTAATTTTACATTCATATTTAATGCTCAATTAGGCATCCATCATTTCTCGTAAAAAAGAAGCCAAAGCTGAGGAACTTCAGGAAGCAAAGGAGAAGTTAGCCAACCTAGAGAGAGAGGTGTCAGTGAAGACAAATCAGACCCGTGAATTTGATGGCACCGAAGTTTTGAAGGGAGATGAAGTAAGTTAAGGTGTCTAATGGGACAAGGATATGAATATTGTTTTTGTTTGAAAACATTCATGTTTTTTACTTTTTTGGTTTGAATATCAGTAATGGAAAGTTAATTTTTATTTTATAAAACCTATTTATTTAAAACTGAAAAGTCTTTGCAATAATATTAAGATATTCTTGCTTTTAATGACATAGATCTTAGTAATTTTATGAGATAATGTTCCAAATTTTTACTTTTTAATTAAGTAAATCTATATTGGTTTTATTAATTATAAATATTAAGTTATAAAAGTAAGGCAAAATGAGTAGGAACTAACAGATAAGACAAAAATTCATATTCATTGATAAATGTCATCCCAGAAAGGGATGAGAAAATAGTATCACTAAGTTACTCTGTCAGTAATGTGTATTTAGCCACTGGAACTGGCACCATTTAAATGATTTCATTGTAGATGCTTGTAAATTTTAAAAATACAACTCTATCTTGTGTTGCTGTATACTTAAATTTTTGAACAATGTTTTAACAGCTGTTATTTCATTTATCCTTCTGTCAGACTTGTGAGATTAGTAGGACAAGTAATATTGTCATTTGTATATATGGCTAAACTTAAGCACCAAAAATATAACACCCCATCTCATTTTCATAAAATTAGCTAAAGAAAGAATGAATAAATGAAGCAAAATATCTTGTTTTTAGTACAGCTCTTTTTTTTTTTTAAGGCAAATCAAGTGATAGGTGTTATTTTAATTCCCAATCATTGCCTGTACTTTGCCACTTCTTATAGCTCATTATTTTATATTAGCTACTTAGCTACTAGGCCTCAGCAAAAACTACTTCGAAAAGCTGCTCACATCCAAACTTCATTTTTGACTTTGTATTCAAATTCATATTTGTTACCAAATTCATACTGTTACAAATTGGCAGTGAACCTTCACTGTGCCAAACACAAATGAGTTGTTCCCACGGTACCACTTTTCTCTGTGGTGTTTCCGATTGTAGCCTCCCAGTATGCTGTAAGCCTTTTGGAAAGTAGTAGATTTCAGCAGTCAGCATGTGACTGAAAAATTCCTTTGGCTTTTAACATCCACTTCCAGATTGCTTTAAGAGATGGGAGTATTTTAAATGTTACTTGGAAGCTAACAGGGTGTGCTTTGTGACATCCTTGCAATCCAGTGGGGGGGGCGGGGGCGTTAATTATGCAGTAATTTTGTTTTATAAGAGACCATGCTACCTCCTACCATTTTTGTCTTAAGAAAATGCTGCCCAATTGACGAGAAATGCTAATTGCCGTGGTCACATTTGGCATGAATAGTGCAATGAATTTATAAATTCAGCATTAGATATTCCTTCTATGCAGATGTAAGGGGGAAAGAACATGGTGCCAACCTATTAAGTTTTATTTTTGATAAATTATAGTGAATAGGAGAAGTGTCTGATGACAGAAAAAGCATACTTTTTTTAAGGGGAAAAAAGATAACTTTGGAAATGATAAGGTCAACTTCATTTTTAAACAATATCTGGTCAGAAACTAGAACAAATCAAGTAAATCATTTGGCAGTTACTTAAAAGAACAGAAGGTATTGGGGAACATTAAGCATAATTTTGTAAAGGACAAATCTTGGTAGACCAGTTTTATTTTCTACTTTGATAAAGTGATAGACCATATGGACAAAAGGGAGGAAGTTTGTTATACTTAAAATTATATAATATAGCTGGACTTCAATGAGGTTTCATTTGGTATCACGTGGTAATCACCAAAAAATCATTTTTTTTTGCCAACCATCTGTTAACACAGTTGGTGAGAGGGTATCGAGTAGTAGCATGGCATTTAGAAAGAATAACTATACCAGGAGTCACAAATAGGAGAATGAGGAAGGGGGGCCTAACATTAAGTGACAACTTTTTATACAAGGCTCTGTGCTAGATGCCTTGCAAACACACACTTCTTTACTTCTTATATTCTTGTTATTGTTATTTCCATTTTACAGTTGAGTGAAGCTCAGGGGGATATAGATGCACTTATATGTAATAAGTGACCAATCTGGGATCCAGGTCTTTCTCACATATTCCTATTGACCTTGAGCAAATCACTTCTCCATCTATAAAATGGGAGTGATTGCTCTTCACTGTCATTATGAAGAACACACGAACTAATGGATGTCAAAGCTTCCAAGAAACTGGAAGGGCTCAGTCAACATATAACATCTGGCATCTGGAAGTCATCATTCCTATGGGCCTCATGTTACTACATGTGTGAAAGACAGTATAGTGGAGTGGTTAAGGGCATGGGCTCTAGAATTTGGTTGTTTGAGTGCATCTCCTGGCTTCTTCATCTTACCAAATGGGTAACCTTGGGCAGCTTCCGTAACCTCTTTGTGCTCAGCTGTAAAATGTGACTGTTATCACTGTATACTTCCTAGAATTATAATTGTACAGATTGAGTTAATACCTGAAAAGTGCTTAGAATAGCACGAGCACATGCTGAGTGCTCAGTGTTAAGCTCTTGATATTTTTATATTTTTGTCAGTCATTTGAATGAAGAATTTGAAAGCTAAGAATATAGTTTACAGCTTAAAACTTGAAATTAGTATTTCCTAAACTGGGTGCAATTCAGTAGAAATAAATATGAAATAGTTTTTGTTTATGGATACATAATTTACACAGACTCAGAATGGGATAACACTAATGATAATCATTTTGGCTGCTATTCGCTGAGCAGTTACTGTGTGCTCAATCTTTAAAAACATATCCTTGATGATGGTTGCACAATGATGTGAATATACTTAATGCCACAGAGCTGTACACTTAAAAATGGTTAAAAGGACAAATTTTATACTATGTGTGTTTAACCACAATAAAACATGCATGCAGTATATCCTAATTCATCCTCTCAAAAAAACCTGTGAGGTAAATATTATCTCCATTTTGTGATTGGGGAAATAGGCTTAGAGAAATTTAAGTAACTTGCCTAAAGTCACAGTTAGTGAGTTGCAGAGTAAGGATTTGAACTCAGGTCTGACAGTCACTAACTGTTAGCTTGCTAGAATATGTGCTGCCGAAGCGAGCACACTGTTAGCTTGCTAGAAACTACGACAGCCATTTGGATGTAAACCTTCGTTCCTTGATTATCCCTATGTGGTTGGTTGATAAATCTTTTCTTGGAAAAATTTAGGAATGTGACTGTGTTAATACTACACATTTAGTAATTTATATTCCTTTGTCATTTTCTTTTTAGAGGTCAGCTAGCAGTTTTTAAAGTTCGGTATTGAAGTATGCATTTTGATGCTTCCTACTGCTGTTAAAGTTAATATTCCAGATGTTACATTTCGTCTGAGAATTTAGCTCTTCTGTTTGCAGATGACAAGTGCTACAGGCATTTGTTCTTCATTAGACTTTTTCATTAGTATTCCCTGGATGTTTCTTATTAATAAAAGATGAAGTGTCTAAAAATGCTCCTCTTTTTCATTGTACTTTGGTTATCACTTGAACATTTTATTTTCATTGTATTGCCTTGCTTAATTATGGCAGTAGGCACAGGAATGTGTTTATCTCTTATTGTGCCAGACTTCTGACATGGGTAGGAATTTCTTGAACTGTTGAAATTATCTTCTCAGTGGTAGAGATTTTCTTATCAGTCTAGTCTATCTTGATTTCTTTCTCTTCACACCAGTATTTGGTAGGTGATAAGAAGGTTAAATTTAGACACTATAGTCTCTTAACATAACTAAAAATTGATGATAATGAATGTCTGTTTTTTTATATCTTGAGGTTTTTTATATTGGATTTTAGTATGTAATAACTAAGTATAGGGACGCCTGGGTGGCTCAGTCAGTTAAGCTACTGCCTTCGGCTCAGGTCATGATCTCAGGGTCCTGGGACTGAGCCCAGGATTGAGCCCCACATTGGGCTCCCTGCTCAGGGGGGAGCCTGCTTCTCCCTTTCCCTCTGCTGCTCCCCCTGCTTGTGCTCGCTCTCTCTCTGTGTCAAATTAATTAATTAATTAAAAAAAAACCCAAGTATAAATCTAGTTGAATTGATATTCTCAAAGAATTGTGAATGCTGTCATCTCTGAAAGCAGTTACCCAAAAATGCCATGGAGCTTTGTCCTTGATACCAACCTGTTTATTATTCTTATCAATAATTTAGATTAATTAGTAGTTAATGTTTATTATGCAGTTACAATGTGCCAGACATCATCCTAGGCTTATTATATACATTATCTCATTTATTTCATTGAACAACTCTAAGAGATAGCTATGATCATTATTCCTAGTTTTTACAGATATGGGAACTAAGGCACACAGAGGATATGTGGTAACTTACCCAAGATCACATGGCTAGTAAGTAGTAGTACCATGATTTGAATTGAGGTGGTCTCCCTCCAGAACCCTTAGTAATTTTCACATGACAGGAAGCTAGAAGGAATAGTCATTCTGAGAGAGATGATAGAATTAGGGTTCAAAGTCATTTTGGGAGGCAGGAGCTTTGTGCTAAAACAAACAAAATGCCATTAATAGGATTATGAATACAGTGTTGTAGAATTTGAGTTTTGTCTACCATCTCAACATACCACCCATGAGTAATGCAGCATTAGAAAACAAATTATTATACTCTATTAAGAAAAATGTAATATCCTATTTATGGTGAAATTATGCCTAGAATACTGTTTTACATTTTTGGCATATGTTTTAAGAAGGACATAGTCAAGGCAGAGTCCAGATGAAGGTAACCAAAATGGATAAAAAGTCTGGCAATTTTCATAGAAAGAATTGATTAGGTATTAACTGAGAACAAAAAAAAGGCATAATAGAATTACACTTAAATTTCAAAAGGATTATAGAAAGGATGGTGTGCATAAAAAGAGTTAACATACCAGGCCTGAAACTGCTATTCTTAGAAAATCTTATTTGCAAGATTGGCCCTTGGCTGGCATCTAGGAACTTGGAATTTAGAAAGATTCCCTCCACTCCCTGATAAGAATTGCTCACTGTGCCTAAACTGTATATACAAAGAATGTGGTTTATTTTGAACACCTGCTTTCCTTCTCAGAGCCTGAACTTTTGGTAAGGGCTAGACAGAGAGTATGCCTCCGTGACCAGACCAAATGCCTGCGTGCTGAGTCTCTAATGAACTTACCTTGTTGGCAGCATTTCACACATATTGTTATAACTCATTGCTGGAGGAATTAAGGGAGAAGACTCTTGGAAGCTTGCCCCTGGTTTCCTCTGGATTTCACCCCATGTTCCTTTTCCCTTTGCTAGTTTTGCTTTTATGTTTTCATTGTAATAAAGCATTGCCAAGAGTATGACTATATGCTGAGTTCTGTGTGTGAGTCCTCCTAGCAAATCATTGAACCTGGGGATGGTCTTGGGGACCCCGACACAGATGGATTAGTATTCTTCTTATTTGTTTGAGAGAAGGCAGAATTAGGACCAATGGTGAGAAAGAAATACTTGATTGGCTATAAGGGAAAATTTCTACAACTTAAGCTTTCTTCAGTAGTTAGGCAGGCTGCTTTGGTGAAGTAGAGTGCTCCACCATTTAAAATATTATGACAGGGTGCCTGGGTGGCTCAGTCGTTAAGCGGCTGCCTTCGGCTCAGGTCATGATCCCAGGGTCCTGGGATCAAGTCCCACCTCGGGCTCCCTGCTCAGCGGGAAGCCTGCTTCTCCCCCTCCCACTTTCCCTGCTTGTGTTCCTGCTCTCACTGTCTCTGTCTCTGTCAAAGAAATAAATAAAAATCTTTAAAAATAAATAAATAAATAAATAAATAAATAAATAAAATATTATGACAAGCTGGATGAGGGACATTTTATTTTTTTATTTTTTTATTTTTTTTTAAAGATTTTATTTATTTATTCATGAGAGAGAGAGAGAGAGAGGCAAAGGGAGAAGCAGACTTCCCGCAGAGCAGGGAGCCCAATGCGGGACTTGATCCCAGGACTCCGGGATCATGACCTGAGCCGAAGGCAGACGCTTAACCATCTGAGCCACCCAGGCGCCCCGAGGGACATTTTAGAAGTAATGTGTGCATTTAGTAGAAAAAAAGATTGGATTGGATCAATGTTTTGGATTTTTTTTAATCTTAAAAAATATGATTATACAAGTAATACCTGAATATGTTCTTGTGGTGTGAAAATCAAACAACACACATAAAGTCAAAGTCTTCCTTGACTACCTCCCACCCCCAATCCGAGTCCCTCAGTCCCTTTACCAGAGAGAAACCCCTGCTTCCAGTTTTGTGTATCCTTTCAGCCCTTTCTTTAAAGATAGTCATAGATAATACTGTTTTATGGGTTTTTAAAAATATAAATGGTTTTATACTGTGTGTATTGTACAACTTGCTTTTAATAAAATGTTTTGGAGATTTTTCCATGTCAGTAAATGAGGAGGTTAAGAGAATTCTATGGAAGTTAAAAGAATCAGCTCTGGAGCCAGAACACCTGTGTGCAGATCTGTGCTCTGCCACTTATCAGCCGAACTCCTCTGTGCCTCAGTTTCCTTGTCTATAAAGTGGTGTACTTGCTGTGGAAAACAGTATGACAATTCTTCAAAAGCCAAACACAGAATTAGCATATGACCCAAAAATTCCCCTCCTAAGTTAGAATCCTCATGTGGTTTTCTCTTAGGACTTTCTAAATGCAAATTATTGCAGTTATTCTAAGTTATGATAACTTGAATTATTTGGACAGGATTTTAAGTATTAAAATAAGTGACCTTAGTTTTCCTTAATTTGGAGTGCTTTTAAAATGTTTGCATAGGGGCGCCTGCCTGGGTGGCTCAGTTGGTTAAGCGACTGCCTTCGGCTCAGGTCATGATCCTGGAGTCCCGGGATCGAGTCCCGCGTCGGGCTCCCTGCTCAGCGGGGAGTCTGCTTCTCTCTCTCCCACTCCCCGTTTGTGTTCCCTCTCTCGCTGTGTCTTTCTCTGTCAAATAAATAAATAAAATCTTAAAAAAATAATAAATAAAATAAAAAATAAAATGTTTGCATAGAATTATCTAACTTTATGCAGGATTCAGTATAAGAAGGGACATAAAAACAGTATTATAGCAAAGTGTAAGTTAATGGTCATACATTTGACTCTGAGTTGTTATAAAAGATTGCTGTAGTCAGTATGATGTTTTTAAGGTAATGTAATAAACTTAATTAAGGAGCATGTCTTCCAGAATAATACCCCTGTTATTTTTCCCCAGCTCATACTCCATGACCCTGAAATGTACTCCCATAGTACTCTGTTCCTGTGTGTTGTACCATACAACACCTTAAGAACACTTGTTCAGGGCGCTTGGGTGGCTCAGTTGGTTAAGCGACTGCCTTCGGCTCAGGTCATGATCCTGGAGTCCCTGGATCGAGTCCCGCATCGGGCTCCCTGCTCGGCAGGGAGCCTGCTTCTCCCTCTGACCCTCCCCCCTCTCATGTGCTCTCTCTCTCTCTCATTCTGTCTCAAATAAATAAATAAAATCTTAAAAAATAATAAAAAAATAAAAATAAAAAAATAAAATAAAAAAAGAACACTTGTTCAGTTTCTGCTTCCCCTAAGAAAGCAGTAAGCTCCACGGTGGCAGGGGCTTATCTCTTGTTCACCATCATTTACTTAATACCTGGCATGTAACAGGCACTTAGTAAATGTGTGGAAATCTGAAAGTATATAATGTAATCTAGATATGTGTATGTTTTTCATCAGAAAAGTGATAATATTAAAAATGTCTTGGCACTTCTTTGTAGGCTTCAGTTGATAGGAAAAATTACTTATATTAACTCTTTGTCTTAACCGTAGTTGTGTATTTCATTGTACAAAGTTTTTTTTATTTTTTTATTTTTTTAAAGCTTTTATTTATTTGTTAGAGAGAGGGAGAGAGAGAGAGTGTGTGTGTGGCAGGCAGTGGGAAAAGCCGGCTCCCCACTGAGCAAGGAGCCCGATTTGGGACTCAATCCCAGGACCCTGGGATCATGACCTGAGCTGAAGGCAGACGCGTAACAGACTGAGCCACCCAGGCATCCCAGATAAAGTTATTTTTAGATACCTAACCACAAACCTAAATTTGCCATTTAAACTGTTAGCCTCCGTTAATTCTTTGGTAAGTACAAATTTTGCTATTTCATAGGTGGCAATCTGAGTGTGATGACTCTCCTCTTAATGGAAGAGCAAAGAAGAGAGTCTGTGCCTCTTGTAGTAAGTCCCACATAGCTACTGATCTTTCCCATCTTAGTCATTTTGATATCTCTGAATCTCTCCTTTAACTATTTGAAAAAGCAAACAAAAAAAGCAGCCCTGATTATGCAATGCTGGTACCCTTCCTAGAGCTGTCATTCAAATGAATGCATGCCTTTTGGTTCTGAACTTTTTTTTTTTTAAGATTTATTTATTTATTTATTTTAGAGGGCCCAGGGGAGGGGCAGAGGGAGAAAATCTCAAGCAGACTCCCTGCCGAGGGTGGAGCCGGATGCGGGGCTCGATCCCATCACCCATGAGATCACGACCTGATCTGAAACCAAAATCAGTCACTCAACTGACTGAGCCACCCAGGCGCCCCAGGGTCTGAACTTTTTTATAGTAACAAATGAACCTCTGGTTAAGGTTCTGTTGGCACTTCATGCATTGAAAGGTCACTCCTGGTTAATGCTGTATGAGTATAGAGTCCATTATGTTTTGTTCCCTAACCATTACAAGAAGCTCACCTGTTTTGCAGTTATGACTGCTTTAAAAATGTGCTTCGTCAAATAATGTTTATAAGAAGTTTTAGAAAGATCCCACCAATTCATTCTACAGCTACCGATAGAAATCCTAGAGCTAAATTGCAAAGATTATGAAATCTTCTTTAAATACTTCAAAGAGAAGCACAGTAAAGATAAGGGAATCCTGGCAAGGTTTGCTGCAGCTGTCAGGTCCCGAAAAATTAGGAATCAAATTTTGACACTTGTAATTGAATCATCCACCCTTCTAAGTGAGCCCAGGCAAACCTGTGATATTTTTAGAACCTTTCAAGTCACATTACACCCTTTAGAGTTCATAGCAGGACCCGAGGCCCCTAAAATTTCCCAAGAGATAGAACAAAACAAAATCAAATAAGTCTGGCTCAATTCACTGTAATGGAAGTAGTATATTATGCATGCAATCTAGCTAGCCACAGTTGCAGCCCAAAATTTGAAAACTTTTCATAGCAAAATGTTTTGAGAGTTAACTGCTTGGACAGCAGTTGAAAAATCCATTATGTCTAATGTAGTAACAGCTGTGTGGTGGTGATTTGATTTATAATAGAAGCTTAGAGACCTTGATGGCATGATTAACTGTGTTTCACAGATGGATGTTCCTGTGCCACAAGTTTCATTTAAGTCTCATTTAAGACCTATGATAAGCATATAATACGCAAGTTTCATTTAAGACATATAATAAAACATATAATAAGCAGTATATATGCTGGTATATATCCTCTCTCAAAAGAATTAGCAATTAACTATCCACTACCATTTATGGGTAATTACATTGCTTATGCTTTCTAATTTATTTTTTAATTTTTTTTAAAGATCTATTTATTTATTTGAGAGAGATTGCAAGTGAGCACAGGGGGGAGGGCAGAGGGAGAGAGAATCTCAAGCAGACTCCACGCTGAGTGTGGAGCCCGGTGGTGGGGGGGGTGACCCCAGGACCCTGAGATCATGACCTGAGCCGAAATCAAGAGTCGGACACTTAACCGACTAAACCACCCAGGCGCCCCCAAATTTTCTAATTTAAAGCTAAAAACCTAATACTAACAGGTTGCAAAAGTTTAGAATTGTATTTGTATGTGTGTCTGTGTTGGCACTAGTTATGATGGGTGATTTGAAGACTATCATTTTAACAGAAAACAAAGATTGCTTTGAAACTTTTTCTTGCCTTAAAACAAATATCTGAGACCAGACTTCAGGGAGTCCAAATGATTTATTCAGCATAACATGAAAAGACAGTCTCTTCGGGTTTTCTACAAGTCTGAATTCAGACAAAATAGAAGACACTGACAAATGGGTGAAAAATTCATGATCATTGGTCATATTCATGCTACTCTTGAACAGTTGGTGTTACCTCATGTGACACCTAACTCTCTTGGGTCTTTTTCTGTAGTTTTCCATGCTTAAAAATCATTTGATGAAGTAACTGACAAAGATGTGATTTAATTAAGAAATGGAAAATAGCATGCATATTGGACTAACAGGATTTGAGGACAAAAGTACTCATTCTAGTCCAGTTTTTCCAACTTGCTGAAATTTGGTGAGTTGTATTAATTTCTCTATAGGTTTCCTTTTCTGTAAAAGGGAAATAGTGCTTTTTCAAAAAAATAGATTTTTGTGGTTCTTGACAATATGAAGTATTTATTATATGGTTGTCTTGTAAGGTCCTCGCAGCTAATTACTGTGAAAATAGTTTTCATGCCAGATACTGAGGTAGAAAATTTGCAGCAGGAGCAGAGAGATGCTTGTTTCTGCATAAATATCCAGATTGATACCTGGAATCTAATAATGCTTTTGAGTTCCAGATAAGCTTGAAAAGCATTTGTAAATGGTTATATACTTAAGGAAATAAGCTGCTTTGTCCATTTAAAAAGCTAGCCCAGATTTTGATCATTACTATTAAAGGTTCTAAGACATATTAAATGGTAAAAAGAGAAATAACATCTGGCAAATTCCATTTTGATCACAAAGGAATCTGTAAAATTAGTCCTGAAGCTAGAAGCTAGCTAGCTCTATAAAGCTTTAATCTTATTGATCTCAGCATTTAAAATGATGGCTGTTCTTCATAAATGACAAATTTAGGTAACAAATGTATATTGGTCCAAATGATTAGTAATAGCTGCTATAATGGACCTTCCTGCACAGTGGCAAGCTTTCTAGTTCACTTTAATGACAAATTTGCTTTATTAACCTGCTATAGTGAACTATAGAAAGCTTTTCCTTAATGTTCCAAGAATCTGTTGCTTATCTCCTATGCCAGAGTTCCTTTAAAGATTATTTTAAAAATATTTTTAAATTAAGTATTTAAAAAATAAATCCCAAAAAATTCACTCATAACTCTATCCGCCCAATACAACAGCTATTTTTATTTCTTAATTCTCTCCCAATCTTGGCTTATAAATATATATATATATATTCAAAATCTTTACATAGTTGTACTGAGAGTATATAGATTTGTCATTGCTTGCAGTAGTAATTATTCTGTTTTTTTTAAGATTTTTTAAAAATTTATTTATATGAGAGAGAGAGAGAAACAGCATGAGAGGGGAGAGGATCAGAGGAAGAAGCAGGCTCCCCGCTGAGCCGGGAGCCCGATGTGGGACTCGATTCCAGGACTCCAGGATCACGACCTGAGCTGAAGGCAGTCGCTTAACCAACTGAGTCACCCCGGTGCACTAATTATTCTATTTTAGTTCTAAAGAGCATCCATCACACCTAGATTTTTACTTTTCTGCTTAATTACTTGACGTTTCTTTATTTCTTTACTATTTAGAAGAAACAGTTATCATCTCTTATTTTCTAGGTACTCCTTAACTACATTCAAACAGAGTGATAGACATTATTAATCATTATCCATTATTCAATTTTTATAGAATTTTGGTATATTTTATAGATTTTATTTAAAAACTACCTAGTTTTATTTTAGACAAATAATCATTCATTTTATAATGGTAACATTGTATGTTTTGATTCTCAGAGGTTCTAAAAAACCCTTTACACGGTAATAAAGTATTTTCAAGAATTGGCTACCATATGGTGACAATTATGGTTATTAATAATTGCAAATGTTTAGGTCAGGAATTTGCTTTATTAAACCATTGTGGCATAATTAATTATAACAATGATAGCTCCTATTTATTGAATGCTACACTAGGCATTGTGCTAATTGCCTTACATACATTTTCATATCACTCTGAGATAAGTATTGTTACCTCCTTTTTTTTTAATTTCAATTGAATTGATATATAAAGACAAAACAGTAATTGCCTAAGGTCACTTTAAGTGGTGGAGCCAGGATTTGAAATTACATTTCTCTGACTCTAAAGCCTATGATCTTAACACCTCTCTGAACTGCTTCTGTGACCTTGTTGTACTGCTCCTAGGACCTTAATGATTAAGTCCTAAATGAAATTATTTGTGACTTTTTGCTCATATAAATTGTTACAACATGGAATTATGAGTGAATTTAATTTTTAATACTCAAAGTCTATTCAAAATAAAATCTGTCAGCTGTTAGGTTTTTGTTGGTGATGGGCTTTCTTTGAGGTGGGTTGTACTTTTAATTTAATTATACTTTTTTTAGATTGATACAAATATGTAGTTTAAAATAGTACTACAAAGCTTATAATGAAAATAATGATCCCCTTTCACATTCCCAAGTCATGCTTCCTTGAGGCAATCTCTCTTAATGCCTTTGGTTGTTTCTTGTAGTATTTACTTCTACATTTCTAAATAGCATGTTTGTGCTGAAACTTAAAATTTTTTTTCCATTTTGGATATACTACCATAGGAGATGAGGATTTAGCCTACACTTCTCATTCCCTGTCTACCCCCATACCCCATCCTTCCATTCATTAGAGCCTCCCTATGATAATTTTTTTTTAAAGATTTTATTTATTTATTTGACAGAGAGAGACACAGCGAGAGAGGGAACACAAGCAGGGGGAGTGGGAGAGGGAGAAGCAGGCTTCCTGAGGAGCAGGGAGCCTGATGCGGGGCTCGATCCCAGGACCCTGGGATCTTGACCTGAGCTGAAGGCAGACACTTAACGACTGAGCCACCCAGGCACCCTCATTATGGTAATTGTAGAAACACAGTTTACAGCTGAGCCACGTAGTATACTATGATTACATATCCTTGTAGTCTTGTACACTTGTACACTTAAAAAAAATTAATACTGACCTATTTTTTTTTGTTTTTGTTTGGTTAGTTTTTTCATGTACCTATCACCCACTCAGCTCCAGACCTTCTGATAGAACTGTACAATTTATCTTAATATGGCATATGTCCATACACAGTAATCTATTAATTATATTTTGTAAACCTTAGGTGTATTCTTTTTGGAGTCCCTCTCATTCTTCTGTTCCAGTTGGAAGATTTATATCTAGACTTGCTGTGAACCATAGGCTTGCTGTAAACTGTAATCTGGGGCTTCATAGTCATCATCCTGAAAATTCTTTAACCATTTTCCTGTTTTGGATCCCCTGCTTTCCACATCCCAAGTCTTCTCTTTCTTGGTTTATTTCCTTGTTGTAATAGAGAATGTTCCTGAAAAAGAGGGACTTGGAAGGTACATTTTTGAGAATCTTGCTTGTCTGAAACTGTCTTTATTCCATCTGTGTTTATTCCATCTTGTCTTTACTCCATTCCATACATGATTGATAGTTTGATGGAATGGTGAATTCTGGTTGAAAATCTTTTTCCCTGAAAATTTTGAAGACATTGTTCTGTTGTCTTCTAGTGTTCAGTGTTGCTGTTTGAGGCAGTTTTAATTCCCATTCCTTTGATATGATCTTTTATTGTTACTATTCTTGTTATTTTACCTCTTCTTGAAACTTTTGGGATTTTCTCTTTACCTCTGATTTTCTAAATTTTTAAGGTTATGGGCTTAAATAATCTTTTCTTCTTTCATTGAGCTGGGAATTCTATTGGTCCTTTCAATTTAGAATCTTATATCCTTCAGTTCTGGGAGATTTTCTTGTATTATTTCTTTCTTTCTTTTTTTTTTAAAGATTTTATTTATTTATTTGACGGAGAGAGACACAGTGAGAGCAGGAACACAAGCGGGGGGAGTGGGAGAGGGAGAAGCAGGCTTCCCGCGGAGCAGGGAGCCCAATGCGGGGCTCGATCCCAGGACCCTGGGATCATGACCTGAGCCGAAGGCAGACGCTTAATGACTGAGCCACCCAGGCGCCCTTCTTGTTATTATTTCTACTCTTTATAAAAAATTCTGGGAGTGCCTGGGTGGCTCAGTCGGTTAGGCATCTGCCTTCGGTTCAGGTCATGATCCCAGGGTCCTGGGATCGAGCTCTGTGTCTTGCTCTCTGCTCAGTGGGGAGCCTACTTCTCCCTCTCCCTCTGCCTGCTGCTCCCCCTGCTTTTGCACTCTGTCTTTTTCTCTCTGTCAAATAAATAAATAAAATCTTTTTTTTTTTTAATTCTCTTCTTCTGGAACTCATTGGTTAGATTTGGGACCTTCTATATTGATTCTTTAATGTTTATTTACTTTTCAAAATGGTTCATTTTTAAAAATGTGTTAAGTAAAGGTAGGTGACAATGTGTTTATGTGTGTGTGTGTGTGTGTATCATATGTGAAGAGTAAAGAACAATGAGATCATGAACATATACTTAGCACTCAGCTTAAAAAAAGAAACTTTGAGGTTCTCTGTGTGCCTCTCCTTCATCCTATTTGATTTCCACCCCTCTAAGAGGTAAAACCACCATCTCAAGTTAGGTATTTGTCATTTTCTGACTCTTATTTGCTGTTTGACCACACATTTGTGTCCCTGAACTATATTGTTTAGTTTTCCTAAGCAATACTAATGGAAGCATACTCTGTATATTCTGTAACTTGCTTGTTTTGCTGTACATTATTTCTTGAACTTAAAATTGTTTACTTTCACTGTATATATGTAGTTGAATATACAACAATTTGTTGTGGCTTGTTTTCCAGTTTTTTGCTATTGCAGTGTTTCTGTCAACATTCTTATGTATGTGATTATGAACAGAATTTCTCCAGAGCAGTGTTTAACTTTTTTCACAATATGACACTTAAAAAAAATTGATCATTGTTTAGCATACTGAGGTAAAAGGACAAGGCTGCATACAGCTGAGGGTGACTGGCTTGGGAGTTCTTTATAGTATCTTGCCCAACTGCTGCAGAGTCTCAGTGGATTACTATCTTGGCATACACTTAATATTTGTGCCACGTGAGTGCACTGGAGCATACTGCATTTACGAAGCTCTACTCTGGAGCAGTTCTATTCAAAGAGTTGTCTGAAGTCCTCTTTTAGCCCATAAACTGTTAGTTACTAATCCATGACCATATAAGTTGAACAGAAGCATTTAGAAACATTTATAGTAACGTGATGTTTCCTAAATATTTTTATTGTTTTATTTAAGTATCTACAAATGATTAGAAATTTTTAAAACTGCTCCATCACCATAGGTAAGTTTGAGAAGCCCTGCTATTTATTGGAGTGGAGTTGGTGGGGCATAGGCTGAACACAGTGTCAACTGAAGTAGATATGAAGTGTTTTCCAAACTGTTGTTCTAAATTATAAATCCTCCATTTCCTGTGGTATACAGGTATTCCACTTCTTCCATATCTTCACCAACACTTAGTGTTGAAGGACTTCTTTTTGCTAATTGGGTGGATGTTAAAATAGTATCTTACTGTGGTTTTAGTTTGTATTACTGGTTACTAATGAGGTTGAGCATCCTTTAATATGTTTATTGGTCATCTTGGATTTCTCTTCTGCAAAGTGACTATTCAAGTATTTTATCCATTTTTCTGTTGGATTATTTATCTTTCATTTATTAATTTATAGGTTTAATTTATATATGTTGGATACAAATCCTTTGTTGGTTTAATGTGTTACAAATATGCTCTCCCAATTTGTGATTTATATTCCTAATCTCTTAATATATACTTTGATGAACAAAAGTTCTTGATTTTAGACAAGTTAAGTTTATTGATCATCTATTTTCAGTTTGTGCTTTTTGCGTCTTGTTTAATAAATCCTTTCCTATCTCAAAGGTATGATGATATTTTCTTATATCCTAAAAGATGTTTATCTTTCACATTTAAGTCTGTAATCCAGTTGGAACTGATTTTTATATGTTATGAAGTAAGGGGTCCATTAATTGAAATTGTGTTCTTTTCCTTCAAGTTTGCCACAGCAGCAGTCTACATAAACAAAATCCCTTTGAGAGCTTTAATAATTTTAAAACTACATAAAGCTTTCCTGAGACCAAAAAGTTTGAGAATCACTGTTACAGATCCACAGGAAAAATTAAAAGCTCCAATAAAAAAATGGGCCAAAGACAGGCAAATCATTTAAAAAAATTCCCCCAGATGAATAATGAACATGACCAAAAAAGTGAATTTCCTTAATAAAAAAATGCAAATAAAAAGTAAAATACTATTTTAATTATCAAGTTGACAATTATTAAAGGCACTATAAATAGCCTTTGAAGGGCAGTTTGACAAAATATATCAAAACCTTATTTCCTTCTGACCATTTCTGGAAGTATGTCCTATAGAAATTGTTAAGAATGTTTCTGAAGTTTTAGCTTCAATATATTCATCATGGTTTTTTGTAACAACTTGAAAATTCAGAAATAACCTAAAATCCAAATGATAGTGAGAAGAAACTTCCAATGGAGGAAAAACATTGATAATGTGTTTTCTGTCCTCTAATTTCATCCAGCGTAGTGGATCCCTTAGACTGCTTTGATGGCCACCTGTTGCTTAATCGTACGTAACTATCATTAATCTGGCCCTGACTACCCTTCCCTTAGGTAGTTTGTCCTGTGAATGTCAAATAATAACCAATTAGCATAGAGCATATTGAGTAATTGGTGGGTTTGTTCTTCTACCAAAAATATTGATCGCTTTTAGCTTTTAAAAATAATTCTGGAGCACAGCATGATAAAGAAGGGAAAAATTGGCCTAGATAATACAGAAGATAGCAGATGAACAGGGTTGATTTCATTTTGGGCACTTTGCCCAGGACACTTTTAATAGAACATATAGTTACTCTAGGGATTCTGAGTCTGTGGTTATGTCAGGCTTACACATTTATTCTTTAAAAGGAAAAATTGCAAGTTATTGGACTCTGGATACATTGGTATGACTTAAATTTTTAAACCATTCCTATAATCCAGCCATTGATAATTTGCTGTGTGTGGGCTGGATTCCTTACTATTAAAACTAACTTAATCATGGAGAGAAAAATATTTTGAACTTCCTTCTTCTAAAACACAGTGGGTTCTTCATTTCTTTCAAAGTTTAAGTCAAGTTTTAAAAGATGTCTAATCTAGGAATTAGATGGTTATTTTTATGTGAAGAATTTTTTTTTTAAAGATTTTATTTATTTATTTGAGAGAGAGAGAGAATGAGAGACAGAGAGCATGAGAGGGAGGAGGGTCAGAGGGAGAAGCAGACTCCCCGCCGAGCAGGGAGCCCGCTGCGGGACTCGATCCCGGGACTCCAGGATCATGACCTGAGCCGAAGGCAGTCGCTTAACCGACTGAGCCACCCAGGCGCCCCTATGTGAAGAATTTTTAATCTCACTATTGTTGCGTACTGAAAAATCAATCCATTTGAAAATTGATTGGATTTCCAAATAAGGAAAAAAATCACCTAAATTTTAGAAATGCTGTGCTTCCTATTTAACTACCTTACAATTTAGAATTATTGCCCTTATGTTTAGCCTTAAAAATTAGGAGGAAAAATGGCAACATGGTAGTAGAACTTGCATTGGAATAGTGGCTTCAAGTGAGTTTTTCCTTTTTCTGTTTCCCAAAATTTCAGTAATACGTTAATTACTAGTATTATTTAGAGGGGGGAGGGGTAGTGAGAGAGAGAATATTAAGCAGGCTCGGGCGCCTGGGTGGCTCAGTTGGTTAAGCGACTGCCTTCAGCTCAGGTCATGATCCTGGAGTCCCGGGATCGAGTCCCGCATCGGGCTCCCTGCTCTGCAGGAGGCCTGCTTCTCCCTCTGCCTCTCTCTCTCTGTCTCTGTCTCTGTCTGTCATGAATAAATAAATAAAATCTTAAAAAAAAAAAAAAAAAAGCAGGCTCCACTCCTGGCACAGAGCCTGTCATGGCGCACGATCCCAAGATCATGAGGTAAGTCGAAATCAGGAGTTGGGATGCTTAACCTGTGGAGCCACCCAGATTCTCCTACAAGGTAATTCTTTGAGAATCTTAGCCTTTTTAATACCCAGTCCTTTTAAAGGCTAACTTGAGAAGAGTTATAAATAATTTTATAAATAATAAAAGTAATGGGGCGCCTGGGTGGCTCAGTTGGTTAAGCATCCGACTCTTGATTTTGGCTCAGGTCATGATTTTGGGGTCAGGAGATCAAGCCCCACGTTGGGCTCCATGCTCAGCACAGAGTCTGCTTGAGGTTCTCTCTCTCTCCCCCTCCTTCTTTTATCCTCCCCCTGCTCACACTTCTGTCACTAAAATAAATTTTTAAAATCTTTAAAAAAGTAAAAATTTCAAAAAAGAAGAATTACCTTGTATTAGGTGAAATGGAAACTTGTTTTGAAGTGATGCGCTTAAATATAACAGGCCAAATTCTTACTTGGAAATTTTCTTTATAATGTAGTTAATAAAAGGATGGGGTAGGAAGAAAAATTATTTTATATAGTAAAAAAAATCTGAAAATTATTAGTATAATGGTACATACGAGGAAGGATTTTTTTTTTTTTTTTAAAGTATTCTGTTCTGTTTCAGAAATACCAGAAATTTCTCACATTTGCTTCTGGCATTTGCTTCTTATATCAAGCAATACTTTTAATGAGCCAGCATCTTTACACCTTCTGTTTCCTCTACCTGGAATGTTCTTCTTTGCCTCTTCCTCCTTCCTCCAACACACTCTTACTTCTTCAGTCTTGGCTTAAATGTAATTATTTTGAGAAGCTTGCCATAATCCACTTCCCCTAAATCCCAAGACCCACTTTTTTTTGCCTTCATCCCAACCCAGGCTAAACTCTTTTATTATTTACTCTCAGGACTGCTTCACTTCTTCATAATGTTCACCATGGTTGTAAACCTCAGTTCGATGTTTGTTTTTGCCACTATTTCCTTAAGCTTGGTAAGGGCAGGACTTCTGAGTATCTGGTTTAGAGTGTTATTCTCCATGTCTGGCATAGTGCCTAGTACATAATAGTAAGTACTGTTTATCAAATGAATTACTTTAATTCCTATTCATTTCATTTGCTTTTCCAAACTATAGTTGGTATTACTTAATAGTGGGGTCTTTCCATTAGAGTAGTTATAACTTTATATCATTAGTAGGTAAATAGCTGAATTAAGCAACTGTAAGCTCCCACTAAGTTGGAATATTCTTAGCTTTTTAAGGTTTGGGATGAGTTTCATCCCAATGTCTCAGATGCTTCTTAGTGTATATGGTCAGAGTACATTTCTTAAATGATAAATAGTAGCTACAAGTGTTAACTATTCTGGTTGGCTATATTAATCTCAGTAGATGCAGTGCTACCATAATAGGACAATATGCAAGAGATATCATGATAAGATCACAGCCAGAGTGGGTTTCCTACTTTTTCTTCTTCTTCTTCTCCTCCTCCTTCCTTTTTAACCTTTTTGCTTTTATAGGGTTGAGTTTCTGGTTTTTTAAATCCTTATTGGTAAGGCCCAAAACAAATAGCTTTTATGTAAGGATTTACAATATTTAGATGGGTCCAAAAACTAAAATCTACACAAAATATTTTAATTAAGCAGTTAGTCTTTCCAAGTTTTCAAATGAAACTAAGTAATTATTATATACTTGTGATACCCATGTTGGACAGGAGACAATAAAATTTTTCTAGTACAATGAGGTTATATATGTTTAGCAATGACTTTTCTACTCATGAGGTTATATGCTGTATTCTTTTACAGTTCAAACGATATGTCAGTAAACTTCGAAGCAAGAGTACAGTTTTCAAAAAGAAGCATCAAATAATAGCTGAATTTAAAGCTGAATTCGGTCTCTTGCAGAGGACAGAAGAACTTCTTAAGCAACGTCATGAAAATATTCAACATCAACTGGTAATACAATATTATCTTGCTGTGCTAGAAATATAAATGCCAGGAGGTTTATGGGTTATAGCTGTATACTGAGGTCATTGTTTTTACTGAAAACACCATAAAGTTATTAATGTTTTCTGATTAATTACAGAGATATCATATAAACTTATTTATTTTTTACTTATTTTAAAGATTTTATTTATTTTATTTTAGAGAGAGTGCACATATGTGTGAGCAGGGGTGGGACAGAGGGAGAGGGAGAGACTCTCAAGCAGACTCTGTGCTGAGCACAGATCCTTATGTGGGGCTTGATCTCATGACCCTGAGATCTTGACCTGAGCCAAAACCAAGAGTCAGATGCTTAACAAACTGAGCCACCCAGGTGCACCCTCATTTATTTTTTAATGTAGCAGTAAACACTAACTTTTTCATGTGTGCTGACTTTGGGGTTGAATTCCAAGTAGGTTTTTCTTTGATTAGCTAGTTAATATGAGAAAAATTATCATACCAAGAGAATGACTATAAAATATTTATTTATCATGGCCTGCTGGGCAGAAATTTCTAAGCAACTCCTTCCGGAGCTCTGGAAAGAAATATCTAGGAAAGATACCATATGGAAATTTGCCTGCAAGCTTATACCTTATGTATTTGTGCCTTAGTTGTCAGAAAAGAGTTAAGCCCAGAGTAGTCCCTCTAACAGCAAAATCTCTCATCGTGGACACCAGTTCCTCAGAGTTTTCTTGATTTGGATTTTTGTTCCTTTCACCCATGGGGAAATTATTTCATCAGGATGTTGGTTTACCAGCTAGCATTAATATGGTGGATGTGAATGAAGTTTCAACCAGTCATGGTTAGCTGGCAATATGAACTTTGTGTCTCATGCTGTTGAATATTGTTTGCATCTAGGGAACTTCAGATAGAAAATTTACTGTACATAATGGCACTACTTTCAAAATTGATAAATAGTAATTATGTTATTGTTCACTTCAAAAATATTTTCCAATTTCCATTATGATTTCTTTGATCTATGGATTATTGCTTAAAACCAAATGTTGCTTAAAACCAAACATTTTCTAGTTACCTTTCTGTTATTGACTTCTACCTTATTTCCACTGTGACCAGAGAACATTCTGTGTAATTTTAGTCCTTTGAAATTTGTTGAGTATTGCATTATGGTCCAGCAAATGGTCTCTTTTGGTAATTGTCCCAGCACAGTTGAGAAGAATGTGTATTCTGCAGTTGTTGGGGATGGTGTTCTCTATATGTCAGTTCAGTCAACTGTGTTATCTTCAAATGATTTCAAATCTTCCATATTCCTATTGAGATTTTTGTCTGCTTATTCCATAGTTATTGAGAGAGGTGTGTTAAAATCTCTATGATTATTGCTTTGTCTGCTTCTTTTTTTAGTTCCATCAGTTTTTTCTTTACATTTTTTCTTAAGTTGGGTTCCTTGGAGCAGAGCCTGAGAGGGAATACTTTGTACAAGTGATTTATTGAGGGAGGGAGTGCCTTCAGAAGAAGGGGAGTGAGGGAAGCAGATAGGGCAGCAGCAAAGAGCCAAGCAAGGATGTAGTCCTGATTAGACAGCTTCATTTTGATTCTGTGAGGAACTTTGGAGGTCAGATTGCAGTGTGAAGTTGATTCCATCTTGAGGCAAAGGGGCTGGCCTTTTTACTCCCATCTCGGTCAGTCAGTGGCTGGTGGCAGGATGTAACCTCCTAGCCCAGTGGGAGGGCATTCTCTGGAGAAGGGGGCAACTGTGAACCTTTAGCAATCAACAACTCTCATGGCAGGTTGCAGATGAGGTCTGAGTGAGGCACCAACAACATCCATTACAATCCATCCCTTGTAATGCTGGGATCTACCTGTTTCTCATGTTAAATTGACTCCATTTAGGTATAGCTTCTACAGGATTCTAGTTGGTCACAATTTCTAGGAAAATTTGTAGGAGGAGGGTTAATAGGACAAATGAAAACTCTCAGTGCTGCATTTGGTCCCAAGGGCATAGTAATACTCAACATCTTCTTCCTTTACCATTCTAGATTTCCCTCATGTTTGGCTAGCACCTTCACTGGTCTAAGTGACTTTCTTGGTGGGATGACCCAGCCCCTCATCTTTAAGAGGTGTGAGACTCTAGGAACCATGACCTTAGCAGGCTGTGGTTGCTGTACTTACTCATTTATTGTTAAAACCGGGCATGGGAGTACCAAGATATGCCCTAATGGGTCACCTGAGTGCCAAATATATTCCTATCTGCCCTTATTATATAGCAGCATTTGTATAGCATAATGATGTCCTGTCAATATAATAACTCTTTTCTTTGCCTGATGGTCTACAGGCATGAGGAACCCAAGTGACAAGATGGTAGCCAGAGCATTAAGTTTAAAGGCCTTGTAATGTGCTTTCTGGTGAAAGCATGCCCACTCTGGAAACCAGAACATCTACACCTACAGAGCCTAAAGGTGTCCGGAAGGGAAACATAATTCCCTAAGTGGAGAAGTGGGCATCCTCGTGAGTGGTGACACTCATACTTTCATTCCGTAGTTCCAAGACCCATGGATTCTTTGTGTGTGCAACACAGCACCAAATGGTGGGCATTGGTTTAAAATGTATACTCCATCCATCCTGAAGAATAGAACTCATCCTCACAGGCCATCAACTCTAAGCTGTACCTTAGTTGTACCTTCACAAGGCCCTTCTACCAGTCTATCAGGGTAATAGCTTCCTGGATGGATGGTGACTGAATCCGATGGTCATGTGTCCACCACCATATCCTTTGCCATAAAGTAATCCCATGGTCTGAGTGATATTATACGGAATTCCATATCAGTAGACCAGATACTCTGAGCCTTTGATAGGGATGCTGGCTGAAGCACTGTGGGCAAGAAAAGCAAATACTTACCCAGAATCTGGGTCAGTCCAGGTCAGGATGAAATGTTGCCCTTTTCAAGGCAGAAAGATGATTGGTTTCCTCAAGGTATGATTCCATATCTAGAGCTCAGGGTTGGTCTCCCTATTGTTGCCAGGTCAGACATTTGGCAGTGGGAATAGCTAGATGGCCATGGGCAAGAGAGAGCGCATGCTATTTGGCCCTTGCTTAGCCTCCATCTTTGCCAGCGTAACCATTCTGTTCATAAGCCCATTATCCAAGCACTGGGTGGCCAATGACAGAGGGTGCCTGACATCTCCTGTCCAAATCATCCTTTCCACTTGGTTGTTTAGTGCTCTCTTCTGCTTTGGACACTCCTAGCGGCCATTAGCATATGATGAAAAGAGAAAAGATCTTCACACTTAATATGTTACTCCCGTAAGTCTATCTGCATGCCTCTTCCCCAGACCTCCATGTCCCTAGTCTTCCAGTCCTGGTGCCTAATTCTCCCAGGCTCCTGACCAACAAGCTAAGCCATCTGCCACTGACCAGAGTATATAAGATAATCTGGGGGGGTTCGAGGTTCTCAAGTGAGTCTATGCAGGTATTCCATCCCGGACTCAGTAGTAACCTTTCTTAGAGCCCTGACTTTGTCATAGAATATATACAGCCTTCTCTGAAGTTTTATCCTGCTAACAATTAAGTTGTGTGCCTGGTTTTCAGCTTCCTTTGCCCTTCAGCCATAGGAAATGAGGGTTTCTTTGAAGGTTCTCTGACTTTATCACTTTGCTTTATATTAATGATTAATATATTTGAGCCTGTCCTTTTATCTCTTCAACTATAAATGGAGCATAGCAACAGCCACCCCAATTCCATTGTCCCTTTAGTTATTATTTCTGCATACTTCCCAAATACCAGCAACATTGTACCAGCTATTGCATCCCTGTGACAGTTCAAGAAGCAGACACCAAGATGGGATTCGATGTACAAGAGATTGCTGGAGGAAATATAGTGAAAGATAAAGGGAAGGGAGCAAGAGGAGGCAGAGAAAACCATTAGGCCCTCATGCAGGTCTGGCACCATGAAGGGAGAGAAAAGGAAGGAGGATTGTGTAGGAAGAGCCTCAGACTGCAGCCCAGTTTTAGGAAAGTTTTGGTCCGGATGAGGGGGACTTCCTGAGCCAGTCACCCACCAGAGGAGTTCGCTGTCAGGCGGGAGCAGGCCAGCACTAGTACTGTTGCCATGCTCAGTCATGCGAGGAGCAGCCCGGGGGCTGTTCTTATTCAGCCAAGGGCACACTTTGAAGAAGGGGTAGCTGTAAGCCATTAACAGCCAATTCTCACAACAGCTAAGGGATAGGTACACTGACCCACTAAGCAGATCAGGACAGAGCACCCACTGCAAATATCCTGAGATTATGTTATTAGTCCATACAAATCTAGTATCATTACCTTCCTGTTAAATTGGCCCTTTGATAATTAGGAAATATACTTTTATTTATTTATTTAATCTTTTTTTGGAAATATACTTTTTTTTAAATCTCATAATATCTTTTGCCTTAAAATACACTTATCTGTTATTAATACAGCCACACAAACTTTCTTCTAGTTAATGTTTAAAAGACATATCTTTTGCATCCTTTCAACCTTTCTCCATCTTTATAATTATTGTATATATTTTATAAGAAATATATAGTTAGCTTTATAGGGGTACCTGGGTGGCTCAGTCCATTGGGTGTCTGCCTTCATCTTGGGTCATGGTCCCAGGGTCCTGGGATCAAGCCCCGCTTCGGGCTCCTAGCTCAGTGGGGAACCTGCTTCTTCCTCTCCCCGCTGCTTGTGTTCTCGCTCTCTCTCAAATAAATAATATCTTTTTAAAAAAATGAAATATATAGGGGGCGCCTGGGTGGCTCAGTCGTTAAGCGTCTGCCTTCGGCTCAGGTCATGATCCCAGGGTCCTGGGGTCGAGCCCTACATCGGGCTCCCTGCTCTGCGGGAAGCCTGCTTCTCCCTCTCCCACTCCTCCTGCTTGTGTTGCCTCTCTCGCTGTGTCTCTCTCTGTCAAATAAATAAATAAAATCTTTAAAAAAAAATGAAATATATAGTTAGCTTTATATTTTTATACAGTGTGGCAGTCTTTGTCTTTTTTTTTTCTTCCAAGATTTTATTTAAATTGTTAGTTAAATATAGTATAGTATTAGTTTCAGGGGTAGAATTTAGTGATTCATCACTTACATATAACACCCAGTGCTCATTACAAGTGCCCCCCTTTAATGCCCATCACCCATTTACCCCATTCCCTCACCTACCTCCCCTCTAGCAACCCTCAGTTTGATCCCTATTGTTAAGAGTCTCTTACGGTTTGCCTCTCTCTCTGTTTTTATCTTATTTTATTTTTTCTTCCCTTCCCCTGTGTTCATCTGTTTTGTTTCTTATATTCCACATGTAAGTGAAATCATACGGTATTTGTCTTTCTCTGACTGATTTATTTTGCTTAGCATTATGCACTCTAGTTCTATCCAGCAATCTTTGTCTTTTCACTGAAGAATTTAATCTCTTTGCATTTAATGTAATTACTGATTTTTCAAAGTTTTCTATTTGTTCCATCAGTTCTTCATTCCTTTTTCTCCTCTGCTTATGCCAGAAACTATAACATGCATCTTTGACTGATTACAGTCTTTCCTATTTTATTATATCCTGGGTGATGAAAGAAACTTATAACACTTTAGCTCCATTTACCTCTTTCTCATATTTTGTGCTATTGTGGATATATATTTTTAAGTTCTATATATCACTTGAATCCCACATGATATTATTGTATTTAATATTATTCTAGATTTATCTATCTGTTTCATGGCTTTTTCCTTCTTGCATCATTATTCTACTGGAATTTCATTTTCAGTATTTCATTTAATGTAGGTCTGCTGGTGATAAATCCTCTCAATTTTTGTTTTTCTTAAAACATCTTTTTTTTTTTTTTTTTTTTGAGGACAGCTGTCCACTTTATGAGCCAGCAGCTGGCCTGCAGGGCTCCCTAGGGCCCACTCTTAAAACATCTTTATTGCACCTTCATTTTGAAGCACATTTTCACTGAATATAGAATTCTTGGGTGGCAGTTATTTTCTTTCAGCACTTACTTTAAAGATTTAATTCCTTGGCTTCTGGCTTCAATTATTACTTGTTGTTTTTTAGGGTAGTATGTTATTCTCTGGCTGCTAGGATTTTTTTTTCTGTCCTTGGTTTTTCAGCAATTTTGCTATGATTTTCCTAAGTTTTTCTTTATTTATCTGGCTTGGGGTCTGTGAAGCTTCTTAAATCTGTGGCCTTAATGTATTTTGTCAGTTTCTGAAAAGTTCTCAGCCAGTATTTCTTTAAATATTATAATCTCATCCTTGTCTCTCCTTTCCTTGTGTTACAGTTAAAGTTATATGTATATTAGGCTTTTTCACTATTTACCATGTTTATTATGGGTTTTGCTTTTTTTTTTTTAATTTAGTTATTTATTTTTAGAGATAGAGCATGAGCAGGGGGAGAGGCAGAGGGAGAGAGAGAATCTTAAGCAGGCTTCATGCTGAGCCCATGGTGGGGCTCAATCCCAGAACCCTGAGATCATGATCTGAGCCGAAATCAAGAGTCGGCTGCTCCATGGACTGAGATACCCAGGCACCCCATTTTGCCTTCCCCCCCATTTTCCATTATTTTTGCTCTCTGTGACTTAATCTGAATTTTTTCCTGCTGTGCCATCTTCTAATTCATTAATCTTTTGTGTCGAATCTGCTATGTAAACCATGTATTGAATTCTGAATATCACTTATTACCATTCTCAGTTCTAGAATTGCCATTTGATTTTATTTTACAGATTCCAGTTATCTGTAACATTCTCCAACTTTTCATTTATTGTCTTGAATATAATAATCACAGCTATTTTAAATGTCCTATCTGATGAATTCATCTGGGTGTCTTTCTATTATCTGTAATTTTTTTCTCTTGATTTTCAGACATTTGTTCCTGTTACTTTGCTTATCTGGTACTTTTTTATTGAATGTCAGGCTCTGGAAACATTTCCTTCCTTAAAAGAACATTTGATTTTTTTTCCTCATAGATCATCTTGATCCAGTTTTGCTAAAGCTGATATTTTTCTCTTACTCCTAATATGCAGTCCTTATACCTGTGGCAGAAACTCTACTTCCAGGAATACTTCTTGAGCCTGGCTCTTACTCTTAGGTTATGACTCCTTAGGAGTAGCCTTTCTAGGGTTTCAGCTGATAGTCTGGAGCAACACACTTTGAGTAGTCTTGAATTCCTACCTCTCTCTCTGTAGCACTATGAGATACTGAAGTCTTTGCCCAGTTTTTTAGTCACCCATCTAATTATTTCCACTTGGCTACTAGGAGTCTTACCTTCCCTGTGCACAGCTGAGGATTTGGTAATGCCCAAAGAGGAAATTACATACAGAATTTTGGGCTAATACTCTATAGTTCCCTCTACTCCTTTCTCAGGAGTGTCAGTTTTATTGGCAGCCCCAAATTCCAACTCTTCTTCCATTCCCTCTCTCCTTTTCTTTCTTTCCTTTTGGTTCTTCCATCCTGTTTTGAACCCTCTCCAATCAGGTCATTGCACCAAAATTTCTCTTATCAAGATCACCAGTACCTCACACTGCTAAACCCAGTGAGCATTTCTTAGCCCTTTTCCTACTTGGCCTATTAGCAGTGCTTGACATAGTCGATCACTCCGTCTTCCTTTACTTATCTTCTAGTAAACTACACTCTCCTTGTTTTTCTCCCGTACTAGCACTCCTATTCCTACTCTGTGGCTGATTTCTTCTCATTTCTCCAAGATCTAAAAATTGGAGTTCCTCAGGCTTAGCCCTTGGATCTCTTCTCTTCTTTCACTCCCTTGGTGATCTTATCCTGTCTCATGGCTTTAAAGACCTTCTCTATGCAGACAACTCCCAACTCTGTATCTCTAGCCTAGCTTTCTCCTCAAGTTCCAGTCTTATACGTATAACATCTTGACCTCTTACTGGATATCTACTAGACATTTTGAATCTTTTAAATGCGCAAAACTATATTTCTGAACTTCATTACTCCCTCAAACCTGGTCTTACCGAGTCTTTCTCATTTCAACAAATGGCAGCTCCATCCCCTCAGTTCTGCAGGCCAGAAACTTTAGTCATTCTTTACCCTTCATTTTCCTTCACACCCTACATCTAATCTGTCATAATATTTTGTTGGATCTACCTTTAAAATAGATATACAACCACTTCTCATTACCTCTACCACCACCATCTGATTCATGCTACCATTATCTCTAACCTGAATTATTGGAGTAACCTTCTAACTGGCTTCCTTTGTCCCTCTTCAGTTTGATCTCAGCACAGATGTTAAAGTGGCTATTTAAAAATTCCTTTACTCTGAACCACCCAACAAGCCTCCCATCTCATTTAAAATAAGCCGAAGCTCTTTCATTGGCCTAAAAATAAAGTTACCATGTAATTTATCATCTGAAGTAGGACACATTTGAAAATGCAAAGGAGGGCGCCTGGGTGGCTCAGATGGTTAAGCGTCTGCCTTCAGCTCAGGTCATGATCCCGGGGTCCTGGGATCGAGTCCCGCATCGGGCTCCCTGCTCCTTGGGAGCCTGCTTCTCCCTCTGCCTCTCTCTCTCTCTGTCTCCCATGAATAAATAAATAAAATCTTTAAAAAAAAAAAAAAGAAAAAGAAAATGCAAAGGACAATAGACTTTAACTGAGACTGTTCTAGCAAACCATATGAGTCCTGTATGATCCCTCCCCCCGAACCTCATTCTCATTCCGTTTTCAGCTCCACCAGTCTCTTAGCTATTTCTTGGGAAAGACATGTCTTTTTCACTTGCTGATCCTCTGGATATCTGTATGACTTGCTCCCTCACTTCATTCGGGCTTTGCTCAGATGTCGTCATCTCAGAAAGACCTTCTCTAACCACCCTGTTGTTTAAGATTCCAACCCCATTTTCACCTCACACTCTATGTATTTTATTTGTCTACATATTGCTTGTTTACTCTCACTAGAAGTAAGCTCTGTGAGGGAAGTTTTTTTTTTCCTGTTTTGTTCACTGCTGTATATCTGGTGCTTAGAACTATACTCAGCACATTTAGGTATATAATAAATACTGGATGGGTGAGTGAATGCAAATATATTGTACACTTGAGAATTCATTCAGTCACCAAATATTTATTGAGTGCTAAAATTAGAAATACTGTGCACCCAAGGATACCAAAGTAAAATTTAGTGCAAGTTTATAACCTATAAAGATATGTAATTATCATCAAATTATAATTTATTATTAAATTATTTATGATTCTAAGCTAATTTATTTTATTTATAACTTTATTGTTATATATCAAATATGTATACTTCTTATGGAATCATCGAGGTTTTAACACCCATTTTGTGGACCCCATTTTTGACACCTATTTTTATTCTTTACTTTTAGCAAACTATTGAAGAGAAAAAGGGTATATCTGGATATAGTTACACCCAGGAAGAGCTAGAAAGGGTATCTGCACTGAAGACTGAGGTTGATGAGATGAAAGGCCGAACACTTGACGACATGTCTGAAATGGTGATTACACTTGATTTTTTTTCTTTCTTTTCTTTTTTTCCTAAGATTGATTGATTGATTGATTGATTTGTCAGAGAGAGAGAGAGAGAGAGCACAAGCAGGGGGAGCGGCAGGCAGAGCAGGCAGAAGGAGAAGTAGACTCTCTGCTGAGCAAGGAGCCCTGGGATCATGACCTGAGCCGAAGGCAGACGCTTAACTGACTGAGCCACCCAGGCGTCCCACTTGATTTTTTTTTTCTTAAAGACTTTATTTATTTATTTGAAAGAGAGAGTAAGAGCGGGGTGGAGAGAAGCAGAGGGAGAGAGAGAAGCAGGCTCCCCACTGATTAGGGAACCTTTTTCAGGGCTCGATCCCAGGACCCTGAGATCATGACCTGAACCAAAGGCAGATGCTTAATGACTGAGCCACCCAGGCGCCCTGATTTCACTTTTTTTTTTTATAGTTTTTTTTTTTAATTGTATAGCTAGAGGCAGATGTTTTTGTATTTTGTTTTCAGTGAAACACTCAAATTTTCATTTCTGCACATTGTTCACTTTATATTCTTTCATCGTCTTTAGCAATCTCTTTTGAATGTTTCCATTCTAGTAAGTTGTTCAACTTGTCATAATTTATGCATTTTGTAGGGCTTTTTTTCCAAGGAAACATGATGGGTTTAATAAATACCCTATAGCATTATGTATTGAAATGCCTGCCTTATCTTTGTGGTTTTTTAAGTGTGTAAAAGTTACAGAACATTAAAGAAATATTTAAGATAAAAAATAAGTTCTCCCAAATCATACCACACTAACTAATAAAATTACTTCATTTTTGTGTGTGTACTTAGTATCTTTCCATATTTGGAGCTGCTGTTCAGCCTGAATGCACTGATGGCAGCTTCATCAGACATTCAAATGCTGAAATCTTTCCTTATTGGTAATTAGCTGCTGCCTCAGACTCTCAGAGTACCCACTTCCACCTATTTTTTTCCACATTGGCTACTTGCCCAGAACCCTCTGGATCTCACTACAATCTGACTCCTAAAAATCAGAAGACTCTGAGATCCCATTAGTCTCTATGGCTAGTGTCCATTTTGATTGGTCATTACTTATATCCTTGGGTTATTATGTATTTTGAATATCACTTCATCATGTTATGTATATACTATATAATCTACATAATTACATATTTTTTAATAACACAGCATGATTGTAGTTGTATACAGGCAACTTTCTAATTTGTTTTCATCATTCAATGTTAGATTACAAATATTTTCCCATGTTTTGCAGTCTTAATAATTGACCTTTTGAATAGTTAAATGCTATTCCATCTTACTGAAACAACATTTACTAAATCATTTCCCCATTGTTTGGTTTTGAAGTAATTTACAGTTTTACTCTTTTATATAACACTTTAATAAATACATTTAAGCGTGTAGTATTTTTGTTCTTTTGAATTCTTTTTTTTTTAGATCTCATGTATTTTGTTTAAATGACAGGTAAAAAAGCTGAATTCACTGGTGTCTGAAAAGAAGTCAGCTCTAGCCCCAGTTATAAAAGAACTACGACAGTTGCGTCAGAAATGTCAAGTAAGTGAATTTGATTTGTGATACTTTTAGCATCCTATCTTGTTCAGATGTACTAGTTAGAATCCTGAATATTTTACTTGGGTAATTTATAGAAAGCAAATTATTATTATTATTATTTTGATATGATTCCACAAAATAGAGTAATAATGTGACCTATTAAGTTTTTTGTTTAATTTGTGCTGTTTGTTTTGTCAAATTATCGGGGGAAAGAGAGAAAGAGAAGGAGTTTAAGCTGAAATCACAAGTGCAGCTAGATTAGATTTTTGCTTTAAATCTGATATATGTCAGAGCTATAAATATGAAGTCACATTCTTCTGTGGCCAGGTAAAAGCTCAGAGTCTGCCAGTGAGTGGTGACAAGTTAACTTTAGATTAATGGACTTGCTTTGCTGGGGAGCAGGGCCAGGGGCAAACTACGAAAGCTTGTGATAAGTGATGAAATACCGTTGCTTGAATGCTAATTCTAACCACTGCTTTGAAGCTAAACTGTTAGAAGGTAAATGGCCTCCACAAATGCAGATCCGATGGCCTCTGCCGTCTGACATTAGCTGTTGTTATTTTATCACTCTCCATGTAGTAATTTTAGGTTTGAATGTGGGTTGTACTGCATGTGCCTGAATATGGAACTATAAAATTCTTCACGAATGCCATCCATCAGTCAAGGGAGCACAGTGAAAAATCACATCATTTCCTTTTTATAGAAAATGCCGTGGGGCCTGAGCCAGGTTTAGTGACTTATCCAAATAGACAAGTAGGCCGTGAGAGAGTTGCAGCTTGACTCCAGCATCTATATTATCTTATTTCACATTTCCTGCTCATTCCAGTACACACCACTGTCATCACAAAAGAAATGGAAGAGACAAGTCCCTGTTCTCTGGAGTCCATACACTCATAGGTGAGATGAGGCAAATTTCAAGAAAGACAAAAGATAACCCAACTTAAGAACAATATAGATGGGGCGCCCAGGTGGCTCAGTCAGTTAAGCGGTTAATTGTCTGCCTTAAGTTCGGGTTGTGATCTCCTGCTCAGTGGGGAGCCTGCTTCTCCCTCTCCCTCTCCCCGTTACCCCCCCCACCCCCGCTCGTGCTCTCTATCTCTCTCTCAAATAAAAATATATAACATCTTTAAAAAAAAAAAAAAAGAACAGTATAGAAAAGGGGCACCTGGCTGGCTTACTTGGTGGAGCGTGTGACTCTTGATCTTGGTGTCTTGAGTTTGAGCCCCATGTTGGGCATAGAGCTTACAAAGAAGGAAGAAGGAAGGGAGGGAGGGTGGAAGGAAGGAAAGAAAGAAAAAAGTATAATCAGAATCATATACTTAACTGATAAGGAAAGAGGAAGCAAGTGATGTGATTGTTAGGAAGGAAAAGTTTCAGAAAGGGAATTTTTGAACAAGGTTTTGAGATTAAGGACATCAAGAATTGTTTTCATGGTTACATTCTAATCCATTGATTTACTTAATGCTTTTCTTGAGTAAGTAACTTGGAAACAAAAGGGACTGGTTATATGTATTTCTAGTGATGATAAAATTTCTTCCTAATAGTAAGCTAAGAAATCTATTTGTAAATATTTCTTTTATTAAATTCATTTATGTTTTAAATGAGTTTTATTGAAAGGATATTTAAGACAGTAAAGGAAATGTACTGCATGGAATTCCAAGGATCAGAACCATAATCTGTCTGGAACAGGTAGAGGTACTGTAACCAAAGAGCATTTTGGGTCAGGGAAATTTCAGGAATGCTAGCAGTGGGAGCATGTGGATAATGATGATGAATGTAATAGTAAAAACATTTATTAAGTGCTTTCTATGTTCCAAGCATTGTTCATATTGCACCCTATGACCTTTCTCTCTATATATTTTGTGTTGAAGTTTTCACTACTAGCTGCCCCATTTTCTTTGCATTTTCTAATTCAAATTCCTGGTGCAGCTCTTCTGTTTTGGGGGCAGTTTTTCATGCCCAATTGTCTTATAGACAATGGGCTATCCTCAGGTCAGGTCAGGGGTCCATCCTTAGCCTAACCAGCTATGCTCATGGGTAAGGACAGGATGAGAAGAAAGGAGGGTGATATGGTACCAAGTATGACTGCCTAGAGAATTTTCCCTCTGGAGAGGCTATAGGTATGTCAGGGACTTTAATTGACATCTTTAGTACACCACCCGTTATTATCCTATTAGTAACAGCTGAACAGTGTTCATCTTTGCATTTTAGCCTTGTCCTCTCATATATACTTTTTTAAATGGTTGGAATTTTAGTACATATTGCTAGTTACTTTAAGGTTCTATTCAGACAATGTAGATAGAATGATTAAGAACATGAACTATAGGGGCGCCTGGGTGGCTCAGTCGTTAAGCGTCTGCCTTCGGCTCAGGTCATGATCCCAGGGTCCTGGGATCGAGTCCCACATCGGGCTCCCTCCTCGGGGGGAAGCCTGCTTCTCCCTCTCCCACTCCCGCTGCTTGTGTTCCCGCTCTCGCTATCTCTGTCTCTGTCAAATAAATAAATAAAATCTTTAAAAAAAAAAAAAAAAAAGAACATGAACTATAGAATCATTATAATTATTAAAGATAGTTTTAAAAGAAGGGATATTATTGCTTTTCAACCAAATTGTTTTCTAAGTAAACCATATACCAAATCTTAAATTCTGTAAAGTCATTTATTATAATATAATAATTTAACCAAACCTGAAACTCATTTTCATGTAATTTAACCAGATTTCTCTGTATATGAAGCACTGCCTACATCTCTCATTATAAAGAGATGTAGCTATCTTACCACCATTCCCAAATAATACAACTCTCCAGTTCTTATCATCAAGTCGAAGAGGGTACCTAAGCCATGTCAACATTTTCATCTCTTGTCTTCTGCCATGTTGAAAACTCACACTGCTAAAGAGAAACACCATATGATTCCACTTACAGGAATGTGACTAGAGTAGTCACATTCACAGACACAAAGTGGAATGGTGGTTGTAGGGGGCAGAGGGAATGGGAAGTTAAGTGTTTAATGGGGCAGAGTTTTGGTTTGGGAAGATGAAAAGAGATCTGGAGATGGATGGATGGTGGTGACAGCTGCACAACAGTGTGAATGTGCTTAATGCCGCTGAACTGGACACTTAAAAAATGGTTTAAGTGGTAATTTTCATTTTATGTATTATTTTAGCACAATAAAAAAACTTTTTTTTGAAGATTATTTATTTATTTATTTAGAGAGAGTGAGAGAGAGCACGAGTGGGGTGAGGGGCAGAGGGAGAGGGAGAGAGAGAATCTCAAGCAGACTCCCCGACAAGCGTGGAGCCCAATGTGGGGCTCGATCTCACGACCCCAAGATCACAACATGAACTGAAACCAAGAGTTGAATGCTCAACCGACTGAGCCACCTGGGCTCCCCTAAAAAAAATCTTTCAAAAAGCGTACAGAGGGGCACCCGGGTGGCTAAATCAGTTGGGCATCTGCCTTCGGCTCAGGTCATGATCCCGGGGTCCTGGGATTGAGTCCCACATTGGGCTCCCTGCTCAGCGGGGAGCCTGCTTCTCCCTCTGCTGCTCCCCCTGCTTGTGCTCTCTCTCACTCTCTCAAATAAATAAATAAAATCTTTTTTAAAAAAGAGTACAGGACTTGTCTATATTTGTATTAACTGTTGTTTTTTTTTAAATGTTTGAATTCAGTGTGTTTGGTGAGTGCCTGATGCTCGTTTTGCTTATCTCCATATGTCCATCTCCTGCATCCATGTATAGTTCTACTCTTATCCAGAAACCTTTTGTGATAAAAAGTATACTAAAAAAAAGGCTGGGCATGTCATTGATTATAAGCTCTTTGCAAATATTAACTGAAATTCTTAATTGTTCTCTACTTGAACCATTATTTTTAACTTGTTTGAGTGTACTTACCACTCAAAACTACATAGATATATTGGTAAAGTGCAGAACTACTTAAAAATACATTATACTAGGGGTGCCTGGGTGGCTCAGTCATTAAGCGTCTGCCTTCGGCTCAGGTCATGATCCCAGGGTCCTGGGATCGAGCCCCTGGTAGGGCTCCCTGCTCAGCAGGAAGCCTGCTTCTCCCTCTCCCACTCTCCCAGCTTGTGTTCCTCTCTCACTGCGTCTCTCTCTGTCAAATAAATAAATAAAATCTTTTTTAAAAAATGCACTGTACTAAAAAATATATACTTCTTGCTTTAATGGGCAACTCAAATATTTAGGAAATTTTATAGTGAAGTGTTAATACATTTCCTTTCTGTTGTACTTGCATGTTCTAAATTTGAATATTAACAACTGTTTGAAAATCAGAGTATTGTAACTCCAGATATATAATTTACATTTATCTAAATCTTTTATAGTCACCTAGAGGTAGAATAGGATTTTGAAAAGTTTCATGTTTGTTTTCTTAGGAGTAGTTCTATAAATTATGTGTAATTCAATGTCATAATACATATAATTGCTAATATATGGAAAAAGCTAAAATACTCATTTTAGAGTATACGATACAATTATTGATTTTACTGAAATATTTCTTATTGATCACTTTTTCTTATAAAAGTAAATACATGCTCTGGGTAAGAATTCAAACTGTGATTGATTGTTTAAGGGAAAGAATAGAAATTATTTCTTTCTCTACACTCCCCAAAAGTAAAACAGGTCCTTACGTGTTTTCCAGAAATTTTCCGAGAATTAATGAATGGATAATTATTTATTGGCTGCCTAAAGTTTGTTCTCTATACCTTTATTCTACTCTCTAAAAGGACAAAGGCCTTTTTGGTAGTGGGAGACAAAATTCATTTCCGATATTAAGAACAAAATTTCTGCTTCATTTTATTTGCATTTGCCTACTGTACTTTTGCCCATCTTTTGCTTTTAGTTTTTTTTTTTTTAAAGATTTTATTTATTTATTCATGAGAGACAGAGAGAGAGAGAGAGAAGCAAAGGGAGAAGCAGGCTCCCAAGGAGCAGGGAGCCCGATGCGGGACTCGATCCCAGGACCCTGGGATCATGACCTGAGCCGAAGGCAGACGCTTAACCATCTGAGCCACCGAGGTGCCCTGCTTTTAGCTTTTTGAAAGTTATCTTGTTTTAGCTGTGTCTCTGAATAGGGTTGAATTGGGTTTGGGTATGTGATATAATCTGAAGGGTTTGTTTTAATTAGTAAGTTTAGCCATTTATATCTATTTGATATGCAGACATATTTGATCTTAGTACATTTTAAGGGTAGCTCTCGATTTTAAGACCTGTTTGTCCTCTCATTCTCTCTCTCCCTCTCCCTCCCTGTATTTGTTTCTGGCTTGTGGTTTTGTTCTGGTGGTTTTATTTGTAACTCCCCATTAATCATCCATTTCTGTAGGTATTATCTATTAATCCCCACTGTGAGCAAGGATGAAATTAGTATATTTCCTCTTCCTTCTCCCTCCCTTCTCTCTCCTTTAGCACCTGATTTTAGTCAATTTTATAGTCTCTCTTACTGTTTGCCTTTATACTTTTAATATCCTCATAACTTGATTCATCAGCTTTAAATTATATCCTTTGATATTTCCCCACCCATCCCCAGCAATTAAGAATTGAGGAAACCAGCTTATTTATTCTACCTTCCACCTTCTTTTACCTTTCCCTTCCCTGCAGGTTTTGTTGTATCATTTCTACATTGCTAAGGCATGTAACATTTACATTCAGTTCTATTTCCCTGGTTCCCACTTTTGTTTTCAGTGTTTGACCTGTAATTATTAGATTCAGTACTCATTACCAATCTTTTCACTGCCCTTTTTCCTAATTTTTATTTTCTGTGATTTGTCCTTTAGGAGAATCCTCAAAAAAAAAAAAAAACCTCAAAAGAACAATATTCCCTGATGAGTTCTTGCGTGTTCTAGAGTTTCTTGCCTTAAATATTTAAAAAATTGACTTGACTTGAAATAAAATCTTTACATCGTGCTTTCTTTTTTTGAGAATTTTCAAAGTATAGCTCCACCGTCTTCTAGGTTAAGTGTGGCTATGAAGAGATAGGAGGCCAACCTAATTTTTTTAATGCCTTGATCTTAAAATGTGTATGTCTTTTCCAGTTGTTGAGTACTGGGTTCTCTATGTGTTCATCAGATCAGTCTTCTCAAATGTATCATTTAAAACTTCCTGGTGAATGGGTAGTTGTTTAATGTGTATAGGAGTTTTCAGTTTTGCAAGATGAAAAGTTCTGGAGATTGGTTGCACAACAATGTGAGTGTACTCAGTACTTAACTGTACATTTAGAAATGGTTAAGATGGTACATTTTATGTTATTTTACAACAATTAAGAAAAAGATTCCTAGTTTTAAAAGAAAAACCTTCCCTGTAAATTATTCATTTTATCATTATTTTTTACTCTGTTTATTCCTGCTAATGCTTTTGGTCTAAGATTTTTATTTTGTCTGCTATTAGCATAAGTACGCCAACTTTTTTATGATTAAGATTGCTTGGCATATCTTTTTATTTCTATTTTCTTTCAGCTTTCTATGCCCTTACTTTTGTCACTTGTCTCATAAATGGCATGTGGCTGGATCTTGTGTGGGTGGTTTCTTCATTCAGTTTGAGACTCTGTCTTTTGAATTGGTGAATTTAATCCCATTTACATTTACTTTTATTATTGATACATTGGGATTTATTTCTATTTTGTGCATCCTGTTTACGGTGCTGCTTCTTTCCTGCCCTTCATCGCACCACTCTGTTTCTTTTTATCTTCTTTATTCCCTTTATTTCCTTTTCTATCTTGTATTCTGATATTGTTTACTCTTAGATTTTTAACGTCTGTTTTTCTGACTTGACAGTCTAAATGTAATCAGCATCTCCCAACAATACAGGGACCTTAGAATACTTTAACACCCTCTCCTGCCTTACGTCTGTGTTGTTATCCTCCAGTAGTTTATTTCCATTTTATTTCTTGGTCTCTAAAAGCAGTCGTCATGATGGTCATTACTTAAAATCACTACTTTATACAGTCATTTCCTGTTTAGATTTACCCACATATTTAACAGTTCTCACCATCGCTGCTTGTATGTTGATCCTTCCTTCTGGATTCTGTTTTCTTCTTCCTGATCAAATTTCCTTGTTTTGTTTTCTTGTAGTAGTTCTCTCCGTAAAGAATCATTACTATAAGTAAGCCATCTTTTTTTTTTTCCTTAAATAGTGGCTTGCTCATTGCTTTCTGGTTTCTCTTATGTTGAAAGGTCTGCTATCAGTTTAATTATCATTAAAGATATTGGTAATATCTTCCCTATAATTGGTTGTAATATTTCTTTCTTTGTCTTTGGTGTTGTCCAGTGTCACTACCACGATCTAAATACATATTTAGTTTTATTTGCTCTGCTGGAATTTGTGCTTTTTGTCTTCCATTAATTCCAGGAAAATTCCACATGATATCTTCAAATGTTTTCTCCCCTGTTCTTTTTAGTCTGTTCTCCAGCGACTACTATTAGATGCATGTTAGGCATACTTATCACGTCCCTATGGGGATAACAGGGGGTGTCTGTCTTCTGTTGCATGACTTCGCCTTCATATTTTTATCTTTTTGTGTCTCTGCAATGAATTTTAAATAATTTCTTCATCTCTCTTTTTATCTTCTGAGCTGTGTCTATTCTTATGTTTATGCCATTCAATTTTTAATTTCAGTGACTTTTTTCATCTTTGTCTATTTTTATTCACTGTACATTTTTTAATCTTTTGTTTTCAGTTCCTCCTTTATAACTTTATTTCAAGCATATTCATTTAATAGGTTTATTTCTACTATCCAAAGTTCCTGGAAGTGCCGTCCTGCTGGGTTGTTTTTTTTTTTTAGTCTTCTCATCTTCACTCATAAGGATTGATTGTTTCCATGTGTGTTTATACTTTTGGATTGTGAGCTTATCTTTAGTAGGGTTTGTCTTTTGTTTTTTTGTTTGTTTGTTTTTTAAGATTTTATTTATTTGCGAGAGAGAGAATGAGAGACAGAGAGCATGAGAGGGAGGAGGGTCAGAGGGAGAAGCAGACTCCCTGCCGAGCAGGGAGCCCGATGTGGGACTCGATCCCGGGACTCCAGGATCATGACCTGAGCCGAAGGCAGTCGCTTAACCAACTGAGCCACCCAGGCGCCCCGGGTTTTGTCTTTTGAATCCCAGCAGCTAGGACGGTGGGTGTGTCCCTCCAGAGTGGCTTTGCAGTTGGCTCTGCCAGGTGTTTTAGGACTATCACAAGCTTAGAGCTAATTTTGAATTCATATCTCAGCTTAGCATTTCATGTAGGTAAGGGTGAATTCAAACCCAAACCTGCCTGGGAACAGGCCCCTTTCCTCCAGCTGCCGCTGCCACAGCGCAGCTGCATTTACTGACTAGTGTAGCCATCAGGCTCACAGACCAAAACAAAGGGCTGTCATCTACTAGAGTGTCCGCATCTCCTTGAGAGGCCCAGCAGTCACAGCCTCTATTGCCCCTTCTCCCATTCAGGGTGTGTATGACTGTCACCCATGAGAGCCCTAGGTATCTGTAGGTCCCTTTCATACAGAAAAGTCACAGTTCCTTTCTACCACCGGTTTCCTTTTTCCAATTAAAATTAGAAGGATTTTCATCCCCAAGCCTCTTTTGAGAAAGCAAAATTAATGCAATGAAAATCAGAACATCTAATTAACAAATTTAACAGCAAACCAAAGTAATTTTGATGCATAAGTTAACCCATTTATCATAGACCAGCAGTGTTTCAGATGGTAGAGCTTCCACTGGTCTTCCAATTCCTTCAGACGTTCCTGTGAGGGCAGAAGTGGTGCTGTAGGTCCGGGCCCCACTGGCTACAGTTTTCATGCAGGAACCACAGTGCCAGATCCCTACCGCTTTTCTTGTCAACTTTGTTTTGCCACAGAAAGAGCAAGTACTTGGAGTGCTGGCTTATTTCCATCTTCACCAATTTCCTGAAGGAGGCACTATAACGGGTCCCATATTTACCGATGATTCTGACCTCCTTGGTGCGTTTAGCCATGTCACCACCAACTAGGTCTGAGCCCAGGAGAGAGCTCCCACCAGTTTTGTTTTGTTTTTAAATATGGACGCTTCACGAATTTGCATGTCATCCTTGCACGGGAGCCATGCTAATCTTCTCTGTATCATTCCAGTTTTAGTATATGTTCTCCGCAGCGGGCACCCCACCCGTTTTTCCTACTGTGCCAGTCACCCCAAACCAGATGCAGTCCCACACAACAAAGGAAGCACACACAACATTAACCCATTTATGTTAATTCTCCTGTTCCCACGGAAACTGCTGTGTGAAACCAAGGTCATTCTGAGGCTGGCTGGCTTCAGTCCAGGCCTGGTGTTAACCCTTTACACCCAGGCTGAAAAACAGCTTGGATTCTGTGGGGTTCTCAGTTCTAACTTTCCACTCTGTCTTCTGCCCTGCCTGAATATTAGAATCCCTCCGTTACCAAGATTGACTGCTCCCAGCTTCCTTCACCAAGGGCAGGCTCCAGGGTGTCATCCTTTGTTTCTGGCCCTGGTAATTCCTCTTACTTCCTTGAGAAGTTCATTTCAGCTCTGGCTTTGAAAAGGTGTTTGCTCGACCTTATCAAGCATTTGCAGATATTTTTAACATTTCTTAGTATTTATAGAAGATTTTCAAGTTATCTAATCCACAATATTACATTAGAACAAAGTTTGAAACTACTCAAACAGCCTGAATTCAAATTCTGACACCCCTTTTCAGCAGTATAATCTTTGGCAAGATACTTGGCCTCCATGAACTTTCTCCCAGCGTGGTGTCAGGATATTAATACCTACTAAAAGGGTTGTGGTGAGATTGAATTATTGACAAGTGTAAAGCTCAGAGGCCCTACCATGGTTTCCATATTTCTGACTAAGCCCCTGCCAAAGACTTCAGTGTTTTCTCCCACTTCCCAGACATACTCCGTATAATAAACTACTTGTTCATCCTATTGTTCTTCTCTCTGCCTCCCAAGCCTTCATACATAGTGTTCTTTTTTCCTGAGCATTCTCCTCTCTTGTTCACCTTCCCCCCTAACTATTGTACTAATCTTTCATCCCTCAACTTAGATATCAGTTTCTCTATCCCTGCCGATCTCCAAGCCTGGGTTAGGTCCTATGAGAGCCCTACTACGTTCTCCTATAACACTTATATTTGCCCATCATAGCTGTTTACTTGTCTGAACACACTTTAGGGAAAGGATTTTGGCTGTTTTGCTCACTGTTGTATCCCCAGCTCCTAATAAAGAGCCTAGCATACAGCTCAATACATGGTAGCTATTATTTTTATCAATACCTTCATCTGTCATAATTCTCAAATGTCTGATTGTTGTATAAATAACTCTGAAGTATGCCAAGAAGCTTAGAGTTAAGTTACAAGACTGACAAGGGCATGCATTGTTTCACAGGGCCACATTTTAGGCCTTTGTTTTTCACTTATTCAGTCATTTATCCTTTCATACTAGGAACTAACCCAGGAGTGTGATGAAAAGAAATCCCAGTATGATAGCTGTGCAGCAGGCCTCGAAAGCAATCGATCCAAATTAGAACAGGTAAGAAGATAGTTTATTTTAGCAATTTAGCAAAAACTGCCTGTGCATGCATGTTTTCATTACACCAACAATAAAAGATTCCCAAATCTTTACCCTCATCCCCTGAGCCGGTCTCCTAAGCTCCAGAGATCTCTATTTCTTCAGACTTGATGCGTACACACTGAATTCTCCATCTGTACCACAACCACCAAAGTCCACGCCCTCATCGTGCATCTGCTCGACTCCCACAGTAACTCAGACCTGGTCTCCCACCTCTACCCTCACCTTCCTGAGGTTTTTTTCTCCATAGAGAGCCAAAGAAACCTGTAGAAAACTTAGGCCACCCTCCACTGTCTTCCCATTGCACTTAAAATCTAACTTCCAGACTATGGTCTGCAAGGCTCACCTGCCTCCTGAACTTCATGTCCAGGTGCTCTGCTCCTCATCCACAAGGCCGCAGCCACACTGGCTGCCTTCTTGCACATCAAGCAGGCCAAGCTTGTTTTCACCTCATAGCTTTTGCTTGTGCTCTTCTCTCTCTGGGACACTCTGCCTCCAGCTCTTTGCCTTGATCTCCCCTTTTCATCATCAGCTCTCAGCCTAAATGTTACCTCCTCCTAGAGGTCTTCTCTGATCACCCTATCTAATGTTGCCCATCTGGTTACCCTATCACATTCTACTGCTGACTCTTCTTCATAGTACTTATTCCTATCTGAAACTACCTTCATTACCTGTCTCCTTGCTTATGTCTGTTTCCTCTACTTGAATGAGAGCAGGAATCTGTAGTCTTGTTCACTGCTATGTCCTCAGCACCTAGCACAGAGTTGGGCACACAATAGGTACTTAATAAGTGAATAACTAAACCTGTAGGTTTTAGAGTGATATGAGTAGTCTCTAGAAAAGATTGCTACCTAGTCTATTATGGTAAACAAAATTGTAATTACAAAAGAAGAAATTACGCTGATGGTATTTTGTTGTACATTTAAAGTCATCCTCTCTGTATTTGATTATTATTCTTTCAGTAATGTTGCCCATTTAAAATTATATATTGTAGGAAGTCAGGGGACTACGTGAAGAATGTCTTCAAGAAGAAAGTAGATACCATTACACAAATTGTATGATCAAGGTAAAACAAAGAAAATGGATCAAAAACCTTTCTGAGATTTTTCTGTATCAAGGACTTAACCTAAAACTTGGTCTTTCCACTTAGAACCTAGAAATACAACTTCGTCGAGCTACCGATGAGATGAAGGCATATGTCTCTTCTGATCAACAAGAAAAAAGAAAGGCAATTAGGCAAGTAATTTTGTTGTTTCTATATTGAGTTACTTAATGTTTTCACCTATAGAAGTTTTCTTTTTTTTACTAAATTTTTTATTTAAATTCCAGAATAGTTAACATACAGTGTTCTGTTAGTTTCAGGTATACTATATAGTGATTCAACAATCTTACACATTACTCAGTGCTCATCATGATAGATATATTTTTAATCCCCATTACCTATTTCACCCATCCCCCCACCTACTTTCCCTCTGGTAACATGTGTTCTCTATAGTTAAGAGTCTGTTTCCTGGTTTGTCTCTCTTTCCACCCCCCCTTTGTTCATTTATTTTGTTTCTTAAATTCCACATATGAGTGAAATCATAAGGTATTTGTCTCCATCTCCATCTATGTTGTTGCAAATGGCAAGATTTCATTCTATTTTATGGCTGTCACTTATAGAAGTTTTATAAACAAGATGGAGTTACTAAATTACTAAGATTGGGAGTACTTAAATAAGCAGATACTAAGATATTATTTAGGATTAAGTCTTGTTAAACATCTTCCAGATAATCGAGCCCTACTAACTAACCAAGTAGGAAAACACACAATTTTCTTGCTGGCTTGCTTACTTTTTTTTTTATCATGGCAAAAAAACCATATAACATAAAATTTGCCATTTTTACCAGTTTTAAGGGTATAATTCAGTTGCATTGATTACATTTACAATATTGTGTGGTGATCACTAGTATATAATACCAACCCTTTTTCATCACTCCAAACAGAATTCTTGTAATCATTAAACAGTAACTTCCCATTCTCCCCTCCCCAGGAATACATATAATTTCATGGTTCCATTTTTATAAGCACTGAGATTGGTTTATGTTTAAAGTCCCACATGGCCTGGACTCTAGTCATCTGCCTGCTCATTGTGTAGTGCGTGAGTGTATTTCAGCTAGATGCTGTGTGTTTGCATTGTGCCAGCCTTCAAGGAAGGGTGTGTAAATACCACTAGTCCTTATATGATTTTTTTGGTAATCCAAGCTTGCAGCATACTGTAATAAATCAAAGGCTGCCTGAAAAAAATGCACTTACGGCTGAATTGCTAGCTGTGACAAAATGCAGTGATTGAACAAGATAAGCTTTCTTTGCCCCTTACCACAATTCAGATGTTTGACTTTTACCATCCAGTAAGAACTCAAAATAAGGATTCACATTTATTCTAGATTGCACTTGAGATTTTTAGTGGCATTTACATTAATGTTACAAAAAGGAAATCTAATAAATGGAATGTTGCAGAATCTAATTTTTTAAATATGTAATGCAATGGAATGCAACCAGACTGAACATGTCCTATAAATAGAACAATATTTCTTCTAATACTCTGACAAATTACACATATTAAATGTACTTACTCACATTCTTTCATTGAATATAACCTTTGCTCAAATAAATCTATATGGTCAGTGGTAATATTTTACAAATGTGAGAAGTTACTTTTATGCTTGAAAAACAAAAGTTTTCAAAATTAAGTTCCATTTCTTCCAAAGTTACAATATAAATAGTAAAGAAGGAAATATTGCCTCTGAACTATTGGTTTTCAGGCCAGATATTCTTCTTCATCATTTTGAAAATCATCATAAACCTTTACCATTCCTTTATTTTCCTATAGAAAAAATACTTTTCCCTGACTAGAGTAGGACATAAGAATATTATAAATAAAATGGAGTTAACTGTACTCTAAATTCATTGATACATGTTTAAAATATTATTATTATTATTATTATAGACACAATATTTTTATTGTTATTCCATTTTCTACTTTTATGATACTTCCGAGTAAAACCAAAGGTCTGAGGAATTAGCATGGTTTTGAAAGATTGTCTGCAAATTTTAATTTTATTTAAAGAGGCAGATGTTTTATTTTGAAGTACTAAAGAGGGACTCATAAAATTTCTTTCTAACCTGGTTTTTCTAGTTCTGAGTTTTATAACCTTGGGCAAATCATTTCCTCATCTACAAATAAGGAGGAAGATTTATACCACCAAAGATCAAGTTAAATATAATGCATGTAGCAGTGTTTTGGAAATTATATAGTATTAGCTCCTGGAGAAAAAGGATTCTGTCTTATTTTCTTCCTGAAACCCCAGGGCATGCTTGGTACATAACAGGTGCTCCATAATTATTTCTTGAATAAATTCATCAAATAAATTTAAAAATTACATATTAGTGTTGTATGGTAAAAGAGCATGAGCCTTTGATTTCTTGATTAAATATAAATGGAAATTCTAAAATAGTTTGGACGTTTCTCAGTCCTAGGGTAATAAATGAATTATTTAAAGCTAGCCAAACTTGGGGCTCATGGGTGGCTCAGTCATTTAAGCTGCCGACCCTTAATTTTGGCTCAGGTCATGATTCCAGGGTTGTGAGATTGAGCCCTGCATCAGGTTCCACATGGAGCCTGCTTAAGATTCTTTCTCTCCCTCTCCCTCTCACCCTCTAAGTAAGTAAATAAAGCTATCCGAACTATATCAATAAGTTCTTTTTAAGGAATATATCATTTATATTCTCCTAGCTATTTTTCACTGCAGAGCTGGAGGTAAACAGTTTGACTTAGTGTCTCATAAATTTTAAGGTCAAAATAAAGGTTCATCAAGATCGTGTTTATTCCCTTCTACCCTCATTTCTATGTCCAAATTCTGCCTTCAATCCAGCTCTGTAAGGACTTTGAGTACTTTTTTTTTTTAAGATTTATTTATTTGAGAGAGAGAGAAAGAGGGATCAATGGAGGGGCAGATGGAGAGGGAGAGAAAGCCTTTAGCAGACTCCCTGCTGAGTGCCCAGCCCCTTGTGGGTGCTTAACTGACAACCACTCAGGCGCCCCAAGGACCATGAGTACTTTTGATTCCCATTCTCTCCAGTCTAGTTGCGTTTACCTCCGCTTTTTGCATGATCTTCCTTCATTTAAGCCGCTAGAAATTCTTTGTGGTTTATGATTTCTTAGATTTCCAGTTTTGTGTTGTTTAACTTCTTACTACAATGTAGCGTTACACAGAAACACCGTCTTTTTCTGTCTAAAGGTGAGGTCTGAAGCCTCTTTTATCTTCTTTGTCATTGATTCCTTTTTCCTCATCCTTCGATCTTTGTCCTTAACACTTTAAATATCATTTTTTGTCTTATGAAGTATTACAATATAATTATACTTTTGGGGCATCTGGCTGGCTCAGTTGGTAGAGTGTGCAAGCCTTGATCTTGGGGTTGTAGGTTCAAGCCCCACGTTTATTACTTAAAATAATTGAAAAATCTTAATATATATATGTATAATTATACTTTGTTTAAAAACACAATACAATGGGGAGGGGGGTGGGAGGATGGGTTAGCCTAGTGGTGGGTATTGAGGAGGGCACATTTTGCATGGAGCGCTGGGTGTTATGCACAAACAATGAATCATGGAACACTACATCTAAAACTAATGATGTAATGTATGGGGATTAACATAAGAATAAAAAAAAAAGACTGTAAAAAAAAACACAATAGAATGTTATTTGTATTATTTTTACTTGAAAATTACAGGTTTTTTTAGTTTACAAAGGAAATGTTTATAAAAACAATAGTAACCATTGTGAAGTATAATAACCAAAAACTGAATGTTGCCCACATTGCCATGCCTCAGAAATGCCTATTGTTAATATTTTGGTGTAGGGGCACCTGGGTGGCTCAGTCGGTTGAGCGTCCGACTCTTGATTTTGGCTCAGGTCATGATCTCAGGGTTGTGAGATTGAGCCCCACGTCAGGCTCCAGGCTCAGCACAGAGTCTGCTTGTCCCTCTCCCTCTGCTCCTACCCCTGCTTGCACTCTCTCTCTCTCTCTCTCTCAAATAAATAAATAAATAAAATATTTTTAAAAAATAAAAATATTTTGGTGTATAATTACTCCATATTCTTTTCCCATGCATTTGCTAGTGTGTGTGTGCAAATGCATGGGAAGATTTTATGTGTGTATGTATAAAAAAATCAGGTTTAACTACATATAAAGTTTTTCTCTTAATTATACATATCTAAAATTCTATTTCAGTATTTATAGATTCACCCCCTCTTTTTTACAACTCTATATTATTCCTTTGAATATATGTACCATAATTTATTTAAATATTTCCCCATCTATTGACATCTAGTTTGTTTGCAGATTTTCACTGTTATAAGCAAGGGTGAAGTAAATAGTCTTTACATTTATCTTAAGTTATGAGTGTTTTTCTGCAGGACAACTTTCTAGAAGTAAAATTGCAGGGTTAGATGTTACTTAATGTTTATTTAAAATGTGTGTGCTTCCTTCTTTCTACAAAACTCTTCAAAAATGAAGTGTGACTAGGGTGCCTGGCTGGCTTACTCGGAAAAGCATGATACTCTTGATCTCTGGGTTGTGGTTTGAGCCCCACATTGGGTGTAGAGATTAATTAAATAAATTAAAACTTAAAAAAAAACAAAATAATAAAGTGTAGCTTAAGCAAAAATGTGTTACCATTGTTTTAAGTGTAAATTAACCAGAAATACTATTTAACATTTTAATTCTCTTAATTTCTTACGCAGTATTTACTAGAAGAACTGCCTAATGATGGGGAAAGAGAGTGTAATGGTTTTCATTCTGATTCCAATACTCTATCTATATTGCCTAATATATTTAGATTGACAAGTTAATTTATAATTTAGTTGTATGATGAAATCAATTGAAGTAAATTGAAACTAAATCGTTATGTTGATCCCCTAGGGAGCAGTATACAAAAAACATTGCTGAACAGGAAAACCTTGGAAAGGTAAGAATGTATTATTTATTTTCTTAAGTGTATCTAATTCAGGCTTTCAGTACATGGTTTTGACATTGTCATTCTTTTTAAAGGTTATAGTACAGTTTTCAAAGGGAATTTGGATCTTTCTTAAACTCTTGCAACGATGAAGACTCTTTAGGAATTTATGTGTGTGTGTATACAAAAGTGAAGGCATGTGGATTTTTAGAGAAAAATCTAGTTTTATTTAACAAAGAGTTTATGAGAAGGTTCTGGATAAGAAACAGAACTGCCACATGTAATGAATCAAGTTTCAGATAATTCTCAGGTATCTCTTTATGAGATAAGTATAAATTTATTTATTTAATAAACACAAAGCTCATTACTGTGATCCAGACACTGTTCCATGCCGTTTACAAACACTGATTCATTTAACACAAATAATCCAAAAACCTTCCTTGTCATATTCAGCTCCTTCCCTGCCAGTCGTATGAAAGCCGGAATATGTGATTAAGTCTTATTTTCTCAGTTCTCTGAGCCACTCCTAGTAGAAGAGGTGGTAGGTAGTAAAGACCTTGACCATCGGGGCTTAAGTTACCCAATTCATTGATTATTTTAATTGGCTTCATAAAGCAACACTTTTTGACAGTCATTTTAAAGACACCAGCTCTATCTTTATCTTTTTTTTTATAATTTTTTTTTAAGATTTTATTTATTCATTTATTTGAGAGAGAGAGCGAGAAACAGCATGAGAGAGGATAGGGTCAGAGGGAGAAGCAGGCTCCCCGCTGAGCCGGGAGCCCGATGTGGGACTCGATCCCAGGACTCCGGGATCATGACCTGAGCCGAAGGCAGTCGCTTAACCAACTGAGCCACCCAGGCGCCCTATCTTTTTTTTTTTAATCTGTATTTATCAACAACTCAGGACCAGTGTCCTTATTTCCATTTTCTTTTAATTTTTTTTTTAAAGATTTTATTTATTTATTTGAAGAGAGAGACACAGCGAGAGAGGGAACACAAGCAGGGGGAGTGGCAGAGGGAGAAGCAGGCTTCCCGCGGAGCAGGGAGCCCGATGCGGGGCTCGATCCCAGGACCCTGGGATCATGACCTGAGCCGAAGGCAGACGCTTAACGACTGAGCCACCCAGGTGCCCCTTAATTTTTTTTTCGAGAGAGAAAGAGTGCAAGTGGGGAAGGAGGGGCAGAGGGAGAGAGAGAATCTTAAGCAGGCTCCACATTCAGCACGGAGCCCAATGTGGGGCTTAATCTCATGACCCTGAGATCATGACCTGAGCCGAAATCAAGAGTTGGACACCCAACCAACTAAGCCACTCAGGCACTCCTCCTTTTTTTTTTTAAAGATTTATTTATTTATTTTTGTGGGGGAGGGGCAGAGGGAGAGGGAGAAAGAGTCTTAAAACAGACTCCACACTGAATACAGAGCCCGATGTGGGGCTCAGTCTCACGACCCTGAGATCACAGCCTGAGCCAAGACCAAGAGTCAGTTGCTCAACCAAATGTGCCATCCAGGCGCCCCTTTATTTACATTTTCTAGTTTGAATTATTATTAAAAACATACATGTATCTATACTTTTACATAAGTGCTGGATTAGCTCCCATAAACCTGTAAGTAATATTCTAAAGTTAAACTTCAGGGAAAAAATGGTGTGGAAAACAGTGGCATGATTTTTTTTTTTTCAAAGATTTTATTTATTTATTTGAGAGAGCGAGCGAGAGAGCATGAGCAGGGGGGGAGAGTCAGAAGGAGAGGGAGAAGCAGACTCCCTGCTGAGGGACTCGATCCCAGGACCCTGGGATCATGACCTGAGCCAAAGGCAGACGCTTAACCGACTGGGCCACCCAGGTGCCCAACAATGGCATAATTATTAAATAGACTTTTGTAAAGTCTTTTGAAAAAGACTTAAAAACTAAAAAACATATAAAGACATTTATTATGGAAAATTTCAAGCCTATATAAAAAGTAGAGGAAATAATGTAATGAATTCATGTGTAACCATCACCCTACCTCAATAATTAAACTCATGACCAGTCAGTTAAGCGTCTGCCTTCAGCTCAGGTCATGCCCCAGGGTCCTGGGATCGAGTCCCTCATCAGGCTCCCTGCTCAGCAGGGAGTCTGCTTCTCCCCCTCCCTCCGCCTCTCCCCTGGCTTGTGCTCTCTCTCCCTCACTCTCTCTCAAATAAATAAATAAATAAATGAAAGAAATCTTAAAAAAAAAAAATGAAAGGAAACCTTAAAGCTGATTCCTCCATTCTATCAGAGAAATTGTGAGTTCTGTGCATCTTCTTCCATTTATGGAATGACATGCCATACTCAAAAGGAAAAAAAAATAATTTCGTGTTTGAAAGCATATATTTGAATCAAGTTGTAAACATTCACTAGAGATTTTGAGGTTTTAGGATTTAGTATGATTGTCAATAACTAGCTTTCATCCAAACATTTCATATGTTAGGTAAAAATTTTTTCATATGAAAAACATTCCTCTATTTTGTTTTGAAAAGTATGTGGATGGATGCTTTGTATAGAGAAATATTTATCAAACCTGAATCCTTTCAAAGACCCAAATGTAATTGCTAAATGTGAATAAAGATTATTCTTTCCCCTTCCAGTGTGGTGTTTTATTGCAGGATCTTTGCAAAAAGTGGTAGCAGCAGTCTGACAAGTATATTTCAGCAAGAGGAGCCGTTGATGAGCTCATCCCCCAATTGTCAGTCTCTATCATTTAAGAAACAAAGTTCCTCAATCCTCTCATTGCTAGAGTAGATCTAAATTTTTTTTTCTTTCCAGATGCTCTTTTTTTTTCATTTTTTTAAATTATTGGTTTCAGAGTGGACGTCAGTGATTCATTCATCAGTCTTATATAACACCCAGTGCTCATTACATCACGTACCCTCCTTAATGTCTATCACCCAGTTACCCCATCCCCCTACCCCCCTCCCCTCCAGCAACCCTCAGTTTGTTTCCTATGATTAAGAGTCTCTCATGCTTTGTCTCCATCTCTGGTTTCCTCCTATTTTTTCCTCTCTTCCCCTGTGATCCTCTGTTTTGTTTCTTAAATTCCACATATCCGTGAGATAGAGTAGATCTAAATTTTTAAGGAAAACACCAAACCTTTAAAAGTGATGATAGCCTAAGCCTTCCAAACAGGCATAGACTGGACATCCACAGCCCTCCTCAGGCCAAGCGGACTTCTGGAATTAAACCAACCTGTAGTGCTACAACTCATACTACCATATACTAGAATTGGCCTTACCAAGTGCTGTGGAGTACTGTACTGGGAGTTCTAACTCCCCTCACCCCCACTATATCACCTCCCATTTAAAGAACAATGAAATCTGTGGCAAGTATTCCTGTACAACTATCAACAAGATAAATCTATATCAAGTGACAGTAACATTAAAAATAAATTATATACTAAGGCAGTTGTATTCATAAAGTTAAAGGCTTCAAACACACATGGTTATGAAGCACATTAAATTTAATATTTCTGACACAGTGCCCATATATTGTCTTCGGTTTCTTTTTTTTTTTTTTTTTTAAAGATTTTATTTTTTTTTTATTTGAGACAGAGAGAATGAGAGACAGAGAGCACGAGAGGGAGGAGGGTCAGAGGGAGAAGCAGACTCCCCGCCGAGCAGGGAGCCCGATACGGGACTCGATCCCGGGACTCCAGGATCATGACCTGAGCCGAAGGCAGTCGCTCAACCAACTGAGCCACCCAGGCGCCCGTCTTCGGTTTCTTTAAATAACTTAAAGGTTGTTAGGATTTTTGACAAGGAAATTATTCCAGTAATATAAGAAAATGTATAGTTAAGTAATACCTTAATCTTAAAATCAGTCTAAGAACTCTTAAAATTCTTGATCTGACTTACTACTTTTGTTTTAATTCATGAGGATAAAAATATTTGTTGTGAGATAATTTAGTTGTTTTAAGTTTTCACTTAAATTCCAGTTAGTTAACATACAGTGTAATATTAGTTTCAGATGGACAATATAGTGATTCAACACTGCCATACAACACCCGGTGCTCATCACAAGTGCCCTCCTTCATCCCCATCACGTCGACTATTCAGCCCATCCTCCCACCCACCTCCCTTCTGGTAACCATCAGTTTGTTCTCTACAGTTCAGAGTCTGTTTCTTGGTTTGCCTCTCTCTCTGTCTCTGTCTCTCTTTTTTTTTTTGTAACATAGACTTAAATAGATGTATTTGCTTTCCAGGTATTGTATCAAAAATTTGCTAGTTATATTTAAATTCTATTTTCTTTTTGTTTAAGATTTTATTTTTTTGAGAGAGAGCGCAAGCACAAGCAGGGTGGAGGGACAGAAGCAGACTCCTCACTGAGCAGGGAACCCTACACAGGGGCTCGATCCTAGGACCCCAGGATCACTAGGACCCTGGGATCATGACCTGGGCTGAAGGCAAACACTTAACTGACTGAGCCACCCAGGCACCCCTAAATTCTATTTTCTTTTTTAAAGATTTTATTTATTTATTTGAGAGAGAGAGTCTGAGAGAGAGAGAGAGCATGAAAGGGGGGAGGGGCAGAGGGAGAAGCAGACTCCCCGCCGAGCAGGGAGCCCGATGCGGGACTCGATCCAGGGACTCCAGGATCATGACCTGAGCCGAAGGCAGTCGCTTAACCAACTGAGCCACCCAGGCGCCCCCCTAAATTCTATTTTCTTAATTCTGCTTTGTTTCCTGTTGCTATTTGCTGTTAATTTTGCTTTCATTAGCCATAGCTGGGGAGGGCCGTCTTCAGTAAAGTGTTTTGAATCCAGTCCTCAGCTTAGTTTAGCCTCTTATTTGGGCAAGTACCGGTGACGAGCCTTCTCATTTGTGTCCTTAGATCAACTATTAGATCAGCTGTATACAATAGAGGAAAGGATGGGGACGTTTCTGTGTTACCTGTTTCCATGTCTTTGCTTATTTTTCTGTCCTTGGTGATTTCTCACACTCACAGTGTCACTGGGTACATTTCTGTCACACTGTGTTTCCTGATGTGTGCACTGTCATCATCTCTGTTTTCCTCTGCCTACCTGCCTTCCTTCCTTTCCCTCTTCCTTCCTTCCTTCCTCTCATTATCTCTGACTTTCTGCTATGCCTCCTTTCAGTCACCCTTTCTGAATGTGCCCTAAACAGAACCAAAGTATACTTTTACAATTTATTGAGACACTTTCTTATTCCTGTTTATAATTTTAGAGTCTATGAGTAGAACAGTTTTGACAGATGGAATCATATAGGCTATTAGTAACAAAAACAATTCTGGGGGCACCTGACTGACTTAGTTGGTAGAGCATGAGACTCTGAATCTCAGGGTTGTGAGTTCAAGCCCCACACTGGGTATGGAGCCTACTTAAAAATAAATAAAAATAAACAAAAATAAAAACAATTCTGATAAGGATATGGCTTATTTAATAGTGTACTTTTAAAAATATCACAAAACCTTCTTCCTGAGGAATATATGCATACAGTTTGATTTATTTGGGCACACATCGAGCACACACAGATTCAGGAAAGAATATAATATTTAATAATAATAATATATAACATATCATAGTTTATCAAGTATTTCCAGACCTATTATGTCATGTGAAAAAATAATCTTATGGGATGCCTGGGTAGGTTAGTCGATTAAGCAACTGCCGTCAGCTCAGGTCATGATCCCAGGGTACTGGGATCAAGCCCTGAGTCGGGCTCCTTGCTCAGCAGTGAATCTGCTTCTCTCTCTGCCCTACACCCCTGCTCATGCTCTCACTCTCTCATTCACGTTCTCTCTCTTAAATAAATAAATAAAATCTTTAAAAATAATCATCATCATCTTTTTTTTTTTTTAATATTTTATTTATTTTTCAACAGAGAGAGAGAGACAGTGAGAGAGGGAACACAAGCAGGGGGAGGGGGAGAGGGAGAAGCAGGCTTCCCGCGGAGCAGGCAGCCCGATGTGGGGCTCGATCCCAGGACCCTGGGATCATGACCTGAGCCTAAGGCAGACGCTTAACGACTGAGCCACCCAGGCGCCCATCATCATCATCTTATAAGGCAGATAATTTTATAATTATCCCCTTTTATTAGCCTTAATTGACAATTGAGAGAAGTGAGGTCCAGAGAAATTGTCTTACTTACAGCTAGTGACAAAGCCAAGTTTGAAACCAAAGTCTTCTGACTTCCAAAATCCACATTCTTTTTTCCACACCATGATACTGTTCCATTTTCCTGATTCCCTTTATTTTTCCCCTCCCTTTCTTTTATGTTTTTCTGTTCTTTTTAACTTCAAGCTTCCTACATCTATCATCAATTTAATTAACTTTTATCATCTTAGTTTTCATATATCTCAGAAGAACCTGGTTTAGTTAACTGTTACTCATCAGATGTACAAAAAGCAGACCATGTTCCTCTGATGATAGCAATAGAAGTAAATCCCTGCAACTGAGATTTAATCATTCTTGATTTTTTTTTTTTTATGGTAGAAACTCCGAGAAAAACAAAAAGCTGTACGAGAAAGTCATGGTCCAAATATGAAACAAGCGAAAATGTGGCGTGATTTCGAACAGTTGATGGAATGTAAGAAACAGTGCTTTCTGAAACAACAAAGCCAAACTCCCATGGGTCAGGTAATTCAGGAGGGCGGGGAGGACAGGCTGGTACTTTGAATCCATGTGCCATCGTTTGGGGTTTTAGTTGATACTACTAGATGTAAGCATAATCCCATAACGTATTTTTTCTGGAAAGTGATTTGTACAACATTTTGCTTTCAGGCTAACCATTCCTATTAAGTTTCCTTGGAAGATAATGTTAAGGTAGATTTAGGTTTTAAAGTTTTTTCATATGAAAAACGGCTTTTATTGTTTTGCTTAGTTTAGAGATCAGTGGTGTCTTAGGAGTTTTAGGAGACAGGCGGCTAAGTTTACTCTCTGTAAATGTAAACATGTCCATTAAGAAGCATGTAGTTTTTTAAAAATGTAATAACCCAATGGCTTAATGTTCTTCTTAATCTTTTTTTAACTTTTGAGGAATCTTTTAGGAACTAATATCTCTTGTTTTGAAGAAACATTTATCTGAAGTTCAGCAATTCCTACAGTTTCACTTCAGTTTCTCTTTCTTATGTAAAATTCAAGAAAATTTCCTATTTTGAATAACATATTTGTTCTGTCTGTATTATTTAAAGGCAAATAAAACTTGGTGCACATATGATGACTATTTTTTAATTATGTAGCTGTGTCAAATTTTATTTTTTAACTATTCATTGTATGGTATTGTATTAAATTTAAGGATTATTACTTATTTTCACCCAAAATCTATTATAGTATTTAGGTCTTGGGGACTTTTATTTTAAATATAAAAAAGTAGTCCTAGAATATAGAAATTATCATATGCTAAAAAGCTACAGTAGGATTCCACGTGAAATTCAAGGGTCCGAAGTGCTTCTAATTTCTGCTTCATTTGGGCAGGGTACTTGAAGATTTCTTTGATTTTTCCTTAAAGAAAGATACTAAATTCATATGCTACCCTTTACTTCATTTCAGTTTCATTATACTTTTTTAAATGTCTTCCTTTAGACGTGCCTAGGTGGCGCAGTCGGTTAAGTGTCTGACTCTTGGTTTGGGCTCAGGTCATGATCTCAGGGTCCTGAGATCGAGCCCCGCATCACGCTCCATGCTCAGCGCAGAGTCTTCTTGAGACTTCCTCTCCCTCTCCCTCTGCCCCTCTGCTGTGCTCTTGCTTTCTCTCTCTCTCTCTCTAAAATAAATAAATAAATCTTAAAAAAAAAAAATGTCTTCCCTTTAGATTTGAAAACTCAGATTTCAAATTATTAGCATGTCCATCTTGGGTTAGTTCTCTGTAGCTATCCTGGGGATGGCAGTGAGAGGCAAAGAACATTTCAGTGAAGAAAGTTATTTCTGCCCTGTGCAAAACATGCAAACTTGATTATGGCTTTGGATCTCTTTGTTTCCAAGTGTGTTCTACTCTTACTTTTTGTTTGAAAGCTTTTTCCTTGGTAATCAGATAAACTTACCAACCTTGGTAACTCTAGGAGCTATTGCAAGAAAAGATGGGATCCATCAGAGCAAGGAAGAACTTACCAAGAAAGTATGGAAAGAAACTTCTTTTAATAAATTTCAAGGAAAAAAAGAAGCATTTTAATATTATTATGTGGTTTCAATCTGGTCCTTAGCTTACTTTAGCCTCTTATTTGGGAAAGTATCAGCTACCAGAATTCTCATTTGTGCCTTTAGATCAACAGCTAGATCCACCAGATACCAAACGAGTAAAGGCTGTGTTTCAGTGTGGAAACAAACCTTTCTTAATTCAATAAATCAGTTTTTGAACATTGAGGTAGATGTATTTGTTCAGTGTTGGCCACTGGCTTGTTATTTTTAAGCCAGTGGCAAATGATGTCCCTTTAGCCAGAGTATGAATTTCTTTGCAAATATTTGAGAAAGACTAGATGTCCATCACAGAAACAAACAGCATTTTATTCCCCTAAGGAAAGTCAGTTTGTAAGATTATTAAGCTTGGTGATTAATTTTTTTAGCCTTCACTAACTATCCTTGGTGCTCTTCTCTTAATTTTAAAAATTGTTAATGACAGATACTCCAAGGAATGCTTATAATTCTGATTTGATTATTGCTTGCCATCTTTATTCCACACAGAAGGAATATGTGGATTAAACACTAGGCAGCTCCAGAATTACTTTATTAACTGAAGCAGAACATCATTATTACTTCAGGAAAAGCAAATTGAAAAAAAAACCCTAAAAGTACAAAGTTATTTATAGTTTTTATGTAACATTGGACATTTAGTAATGCATCTTAATGGGTTTTATGCAGTGACTTTCCACTCATTTTGTGATTTGATTGGAACATTAAAAAGCTTTGACTAACTCTGACAGTTTTGACAGCTGACACTTACAGGAGAGCTTATTACATTTTTCCTTCAGGATTGATACTCTAGCTGGCTAATTGATGAGAGTACTTAATAATTTTGGAAAATAATCTGTCTTCCACATGATGGCCCAAATAAAGAAGAAAAATGTAGCCTGTGAAATCTGCTTTTGCATTCATGGATTTGCTCCTCCTAGGACTCAGTGTTGCCAACTGTTGCATGGGACTGACTGTATAAACTGTAAATTTCAAAAGGCTACTGCTTATCTTGCTTTCTATATTAGTTCAGGAAATAATCCAACTCTAAAGGTTGTCCTTTAAGAACAATCTTATAATAGGATAATGTCCTTTCTGTTATAAGTCTATTAACATCTAAATCCAAGATCATGTATTTTTCTGGTCCAGAGAGTGTACCAGAAGGGTCTTAGAACATTGTTCAAAGGCTTGTGGAAATCAAACTAGATTTCAGGAAATTACAGAACACTTAACTTTCTTCTTTAGATTAATACTTTCTATCATTTTGCTTTAGTTCAATAGGCAGCAATAGTAAAAGAAACCATTTCATTAAACTATCAAATCCAAATGTATCTTTCTGCCTTATTAGTTTATATAACATATATAAATTTTCTGGAAAATGTTAAGCTCTGTGCATTTTCCAAGTATGATTATTTCTTAACTTTTTAGGCTAACATGATACAGAGCACTTTTTGGTAATTGGAGTAAAAAGAAGAGACTGAATATGTTGCTCAACTAAAAATGTATAAATTTGCTGAGATCTTCTGAATTGAATTTGAAAATATGCACAAATGGATAACTTGCCAAAGCTGCCTTTACAACGGCAAAATCCAGTTTGTATTGAAAAATGACTTCCTATGGAGATGAGTGTCTTATAGAAACCTCCTTGTCATACACAGGCATTTACCCTACATTAGTGACTAATGAGCATGAATCAAAGGCTTGTTTCTCCAAATGGTTCTAGGCGCTTACATCATTCTTCTTGTTTGGCATGAAGGAGTGCTTAGCCCTAGGGAGTGGGTAAGTAAGCAGCCTGATGATTAACTTCCATTAAACCTGGTTATTTCAATATATTCAACCATTGTTGTAGTGAAAGTAAGATCTAGATTGTGTATGCAACGAATCCTTTTTTAAACAATCTGTGGCAGCCAGAAGATTCTTTTTTTAAAGTTGCACTTTTATTAAATATGTAATTGTTTCTCTACCCAGAAGGAGCTACTGGCTTAGCTCCTCCTCCCTTTCCTTTTAATGAAAACAGTTTAATTAGAGCCGTTTAGCGTATGGCAGCCAGGCATGAGGTGAGCATTTTGTCCAGGAAAGATAGAGATCATTCAGTTATCTGTATATTTTCAATCTTTGACTCTCCCGTCTTAAGACAACATAAAAAAGAAAAAATTGGCATAACTGTCATTCAGTCCCATCCCATCCTTGCAAAAGAAATCAAAAACTAAAACACAGAATCCAAACAAGTATTTTTTAAGACTTGGACGAACATATGCTTTCTGCTCCCAGGCTCCCTCTTTTGGCAAACTGGAAGTACTTTCTCGGCAGATAGTTGACAATTTCCTCCCGAATTGCCGAGAGCCTTGAGTCACCAAACTCGGTTTACTGCTATGGAAATTCACTATTCAGAGAGAACACAGGAGGAAATTAAAGATTTCTGTTTCTCAGTGGAAGTATTCATTTCCACCTCCGTCGAGAGTGTCCCAGCAGGGTCCTGGCAGGACTGCTGCTTTGCCCTGCACGCGGTAACCGGGTAAATAGCCATCGCATTTTGGAGCTGGAAAGGAACCTCAGGATGATTCGGGTGATCAGTTATTAAATTGGACCTTTGAGAGCTCTCTTTCAGCCTCTCAACAGTGCAGAAATCAGCGCTTGGAGCAAATCACTTCCCAGCCTCCGTGGAGTAACCGCAATGCGGCTCACTCCTCACGAGGGAGCTTGTTTCATTGTTAAAGAGCACTGCTGATTAGTTTCTGGGTTCTAGAAATGAAGCAAACTTACAGAGGGAGGGCATTTTTTTAGAAACAGCAGTTAGGCAAAGCAAGACTGAACCAGTTTTACTCCCTGAAGCTTTGTAATCATAATCATTATTGAGCACTTAGTATGAACCAGATACTGTCCTAAGTACTTCATGTGTCTGAACTAATGTACCTCTCACAATAACCCCAGGAGGTAAATACTATTATCCCCACTTAATAGATGAGGAAAGAGGCACAGATAGGCTTCCACGGTATTACACAGCGTGCAGAGCCAGTGCCCAAAGCCAGGGCTCTTCACTCCTGTGCTGTATAAACTACAGTGTGACCCATGTATATACTGGTTGTATATATGCAGACAGGCTGATATCCATTTAATGAACTATAATATGTGTGAAATCATAGTTCTTTTTTTTTAAATGTGTTCACTTACTATACCTAAGGGGGAAAGAGACTTTAGTAAATGAGTAAAAACGAACTCTACCATCTAGACATGGGAATTATGCTAAAAATGAATGTCAAGTAAATACATAAAAGAAAGAAGTAATAGTTTTAGACACAGAACAGATGCAAGCTTTATAGGTTATAATTTAAATCTTTCTCTGTAAAAGTGTTAAAATCATATATGTCTTTTGTTGCTGGACATATAGATAGATTCCAGTTTTTTATTTTACATGCTGCAATGGAACTTAAAAATTGAAATACCATACAATACTTAAAATTTGAAATACAGTACAATATTAAGCAAAACCACTAAGTTTATTTAATTTGGTCAAATCCAGAATCCATTGAATTGTTTTATAGACATTTCTTGCCTTCCTCTATAAAAATGCCAAGGCCAAACCAAAGAAGTTAGCAAGATATTCCTTGATTAATTGGAGAATGAAATGGTAAATTCATCATCTATTTATTTGCAAATATTTATTGAATATCTTCTGTGTGCCTGACATTGTGCTAACTGCTAAAATATAAAGTGAGTGTGACCTGGGTTTTGTTTTCAAAGAGCTCACAGACTAGAAGACTCTAATATTATGTAGCAAAAAATAAAGTCCTTTTATGTATAAAAAGAACTAGGAGCTCAGAGGAAGAAGCAATTAATTCTGACGTGGCGGACTGAAAAGACTAATGGAAGAGGTAGGACTTGAGCTGGGTTTGTAAGAAGGAATTAAGATTTTGATAGCCATGGGAAAGGAGGAAGACATAAAGGCGTTTAAGAACACGACATGCTCAGGAAATGACAAGAAGTCTAGAATGGCTCAGAAAGTTACCCAGATACATGAGGGAGAGGAAGGAGCTCTATCATGTGCCAAGTCCTTTGTGCTCTGTAATTTGATGTGCTAGGCACTCAGCTAAACTCTGTGAAAAGGTACAGTTAGTGTATAAGACATGGCCCCATCATTAACAGGACTAACAATAAATTGAACAGTAGCAAACCTATCAAAACCTAATAATCAAGTGCTAAATTTTGTGGTGCTATCAAAATTCAATCACAGCAGAGATCTAGAGAAGACTAAAGGGTCAAAGTGGAGTCCAGGAAGTCTTGTCCAAGAGGGAGGAATGATTGGGGGCCTGGAAAGATGAAGATTTGGACAGGTAAATGGGAGAGTGTGAGAGGGCCTCAGGGATGAAACCAGCAGGTGCTCATTGGCCCTTTCCTACATCTAGCTCTGTATCAAACGCATCAAGCAGGAAAAGGCATGGCCTCCCCTTTCAGGGAATTGAAGTCTGAGTTACCAAGATGAGAAATGTAACCAATAATTGAAGCAGTTTTCAGCACTGGATTATCCAGCAGGCAAATGGATACAGTCGGAATTTTCTGAAAGTGTTTGATATTTCAGAGATCAAAGAAGTTTTCATTAGAAAAATTAGAATTAGGGCGCCTGGGTGGCTCAGTCATTAAGCGTCTGCCTTCGGCTCAGGTCATGATCCCAGGGTCCTGGGATCGAGCCCCACATCGGGCTCCCTGCTCCGCGGGAAGCCTGCTTCTCCCTCTCCCACTCCCCCTGCTTGTGTTCCCTCTCTCGCTCTGTCTCTCTCTGTCAAATAAAAAAATTTTTAAAAAATTAGAATTAGGGGTGCCTGGGTGGCTCAGTCGGTTAAGCATCTACCTTCGGCTCAGGGATTGAGCTCTACATCAGGCTCCCTGCTCAGTGGGGAGCCTACTTCTTCCTCGCCATCTGCCACTCCCCCGCTTGTGCTCTCTTGCTCTTTCAAATAAATAAATAAAACCTTTAAAAAATAAAAAGGAAAGAAAAGAAAAATCAGAACTATTAGATTTCCTTGCACTCTTCTCAGGGTTTAGGGTCTCTAAAAGTTTCAATGCAGCTTTTTGGAATGGGATCAAGAGTTAACAGATCTAGGGGCCCCTGGGTGGCTCAGTTGTTAAGCGTCTGCCTTCGGCTCAGGTCATGATCCCGGGGTCCTGGGATCAAGCCCCGCATCGGGCTCCCTGCTCGGCGGGGGGCCTGCTTCTCCCTCTCCCACTCCCCCTGCTTGTGTTCCTGCTCTTGCTATCTCTGTCTGTGTCAAATAAATAAATAAAATATTTTAAAAGAAAGTTAACATCTAAGGGCAAAATAAAAAACACTTTGGGCTGGAACAATTTGGGCAGGCTGGAGATGCAGGTACAAGTTAAAACCCTTCTGCACACAAGGGCCAGAATGTGGCTTAGGGAGGAAGCAAGAACTCCGTGGGGAAGAGGGAGCCCTGAGAAAGGAATGCCCTCAAGTACTAGCCAGGCAAGACTGGAGGGAATCAGGAATAATTTGGAGATAGAAACCAAATTGCTGAAGGTTTTGAGGTGGTGCAATTGCAAGTCATGTCCATTTGGTGTATGATAATTGGGAGGAGTTGTTAATATCCCTGCTGCTCCTTGGACACTTGATGAAATGAGAGACTCACTACATTGTAGAGAATGAAAGACGATCACTGCCACAGGAGACTACTAACATGGACTAAGTTTGTTTTTTTCATGACAGAGGAGAGGCAATAAGCCAGTTTTTTTATTTCTTTGCATATAGGGGGAGAATTTTTTACACTAACTCAAAGATTCAGCATTTTATCCTTTGATTCAGGTTACAACTCTGTGTCATCTCTATCACCACTTTTTCGTTCCATGTAACATTTTCAGATGTGTGAAGAAGATTTGATAATTCAAAGGAATTGAGCTTAGAAACAGTATATTTAAGAGTTATACTTCTGTTGAGAGACATTTTTATAAGTTTATATTATTTTCTATATATTAAAAAATGTGAGAGAAAATTCAGAGCTGGTGTTTAACTGTGCTTGATTTCTTTTTCTTGAGAGTAGGAAAAAGAACTCCTTTTTGTTGTGGTTAATTGCCAAGTCGCCAAGGAGAGCCTCCACGCTTGAGGAGTCCCACTTGCTAGTGACTTGGCATTGTCAAACAAATGTTCAACTTTTATTCTGACACTTCTTGAAGAATTTGATTGAAACTATATATGTCCAGATAACACTCAGCAAAGTGCCCTTCTTGCATTTGTTTCAAGATATATTTGGAAACAAGAGAGATGACCTTGGATGCAGCTGCTTTTCCAATTTAGGACTTCTCTCTGGGTCTACTGAATAATATTTCCCAACATTGAAAATTCAAAGGATGGAAAAACATTTTAGTTACTATATCCCATAAGTCCTGTGATGGAGGATTTTTTCCCCGCAGCAATATGTTCTGCCTCTAAAAGAATGATATATTTAGACCACAAACTCTATGTTAGCTTTCTAACCATCTATTTCAAAATACATTTAGGAACACATTTGCTTTTCATCAGAGCGCCTTTTTGTAATCTAAATTGAGCTGTCCTTGCTTTTTAAAATATTTTAACATCTGAGAAATAAAAAATAATGAGCGGTTAACCCTTCGCCTTTGCTTTCTGGCATTCAAAATTTGTTCTGAAGCCAGGGTTCATTGTAGCTTGATGTAAGATCTAAAAGAAGACTGGGGAGGCTCTGACATCCCCGGCTAAGGTTATTGCCACCTGTCCAGATGACAATACAAGTCCTGCTAGTCTAACCTCAAGCCTGAAAGCCAAGGTTAGCTTCCAGTTGTATCTACATTTAGCCCACGGAGATGGATGGTTTTAACTGTCATTAAAGTGACGTTCTTTCAGTTACCATTATGCATATTTTGGAGGTTTAAGCAGTTCCATTTTTAATTTGTTGTCACAGTCACAGGACAAGACTTAGGTAACCTGTTTGATAAAGCAATTTTACTTTTAAGCAAATAAGTAACTAAGAATTAAGAGTCTGGTCATTGTTCTGCACGGCATATCACCAGAGACAGTAACATTTTCTATTTTCCTATGGTCTCCTAAGCTGTTGTAGTCAATCAGAGCATTTATAGAGATGATTACATTGTTAGCAACAGTCTCCAGCGTATGCAGTACATTAATTCCCAGTAAAATGTGTCAGACACGTGCACACACACACATGCACGTGCAGACACAGAAAAACACCATATTATAATACTTCAAAGGATAGCTTATTCTCAAGGATTCCTTGTTACTTGATTTGGAATCAAATCAATGACATCAACTGTTAGCTACAAGGCGAGTGATTTTGAATAGTCAACAGATTTTTAAAACTATCACCACTTAAGATACTTTTAAAGATTTTATTTATTTATTTGAGACAGAGAGAATGAGATACAGAGAGCATGAGAGGGAGGAGGGTCAGAGGGAGAAGCAGACTCCCCGCCGAGCAGGGAGCCCGATGCGGGACTCGATCCTGGAACTCCAGGATCATGACCTGAGCCGAAGGCAGTCGCTTAACCAACTGAGCCACCCAGGCGCCCACCACTTAAGATACTTTTAAAGATGATCCATCCCATCAGATAACAGTCTGATCTTAAATTTTTAATTGTTATAAATTATTGCCCCAGCCTTTCTTTGCAGTTTCCTGATTCAAAAACTGGTGACTTTTATTTTTAATCTGACATTTACTCCTTTATAAGAACAGACTTTCCATGGGTGTACCCACCTTGTGTACATTTCCATTATTTTACTGATGTTGAGCTAGAGGAATTGCTGTAGTCACTGCACAGCCCTAATTAAGTAAATAAGAGTTAACAGTACCCAAACTAATAGATTTTATAGGCCAAGTGTAAAGTTTGCTCCTACCGGTGCCGGAGACTCCTCCAACTGCACAACTTTTGAACTGTGCTTTTTAAAGATACGAAAAAGGAAAATAAGATGATACCTACAAAATGTTCCCAAGATCTGTAGTGCTCAAAGAAGATTTGAATGAGGGAGAAGTCTCAAAGAAAAGGTAGTTTTATTTTAAGTAATACAGGGATTAAATGTGAGTTTTGTGGAATGTTTTTATAAAACATTATCTTTCAAATGTATGTTTTTTCATCCTTCTTCTAAAAACATATATAAAGCTTTGAGCCAAAAAGAATATTCCTGCATGGTTTGTGCTGATTAAGTTTGTCAGGATGTTTCAGGAGCCCTTTTCTCTCTATCCAGCTCTGCTTATATTCTCAGATACTCTTAACCAAATCAGAGCATTATTGATGTTCAGTTAAGTATTTATTGCTTGGGAATTAGTATCTCGCTGTCAGCCTTCCTAACACAGGAGAGATTTCTAGCAACTACAAAGTGAATGTATTTTTCTAAACCCTTTTTATCTGTGTCTTCCATAGATGGAATTCATATCCAGCTGTCTGCAGATTTATATAGAATCTGGTTTATCCAAATATTTGCAGTACCATCAAATCAAGAGTTTCTTTATTTCCTTATCATGCCCAAATATCTTTCTTACCTTGATCTTTTTGTTACAAAATCCAGATATGTTTATTTCATGAAGGCGGATCTAATACATTCCTGGTTCAAACTCATTTTAGCATCTGTCTTTTTTTCTGTCCCTGACACTCTCCAACTTTTTTTGTTCTCATATTTTTTTTCTTCTTGTTTATGTATATCATTCCATTACTATTTAAACTTTCTCTGATTGTATCTCACATATTCTCTTGCCACTATTAAGTTCACTCTTGGAGCATCTTCCAATTTCTTTTTTTTTTGAGGCAAATTTGGTATATAACATTATATGAGTTTCAGGTGAACGACATAATTAATCATCTGTGTACACTGATGATTATACAACTCTGATGATGGCACAGCTCTGTGAATATATTAAGAAACATTGAATGTGTGAATACACTAAAAACCACTTTAAATTGGTGAATTGTGTGGTATGTGAACTATGCCCCCAATAAAACTGCTAAAAATAAAAATAAAGCTCAATGTAACAAGTCAAATAATGTCAAACAGTATTAGTTTAAAAAAATAAAAAGCCCTCAGCAACCTCAGTCTTCTCACTTCTCTGAGGCATTTCCAAAGTTAACTTTTGGAATATTCTTCCAGACATTTTCATTGCACACAAAGGGGGTTATATTCGCTGTTCTGCAACTTGCTTTTTGCACTGAATAGTCTTTGCACTCTTATGCAAGTATATCTGTCAGGAAGAGAAAAAAAAAAAAAAACCTGAGAAGTAGCATTATTGTATTCAGAGGTATGTGCATTTATTTCTTTCATAGATAGATATTGCCAAATTACTCTCCAAAAAGCTGGTGATAATTTGTAATCCCTTAGGTTGTGTATGACAGAGTGTAGTTTGCTGTTCCCTTGCCTAAGCTAGGTGACTATACTAGTCAGTATGATAGGTCTAAAGAATTATTTTAATTTGTATTTTTTAAATTGTGAGTGAAAAAATTATGAGTGGGGTTAGTTTTTTATGGCTTACTTTTAATTGATTATGTGATATTTTCTTTAACTGAGAAGTCCATAATGTTAATTGTAGAATTTTGAATAATTAAAATCATATATAATCCCACCACCCAGAGATTATCACCACTTAAAATTTTACTTCTAGTCTTCTTTCTATGAAATTTATCTTGTGGTTTTTATTTTATTTTATTTTTTTTAGCAAATAATGAGGGTTGGTAGGGGAACTTATTTTTATATTTAAAATACGCAGTTTACAAAGGAGGCTATAATTCAGCTATTTAGAATATTGCTTTGAGCTCTTTTAATCAAGGTGCTATATAAATATTCAGTAGACTGAGCTCCCCTGTGCCAAGCTTTTGGGATCAGCTAGTGGAAAAATCATTAGCATTCTTTCCTTGACACTGTACTACCACTACCAGGGCTCAAACTGGATGAGATTTCCTGGGAGCCAGCAGACCTTTTAGTAAAGGAGATGGAGCTCTACGATCCTTTAATGGCTTGGGAGATGGAGGAATCCTGTACCTTAAAAAACAAACACATTTTGTAATGTATGTTTGTGTATGTGTCCACATGTACGATCATTATTCTCACTCACACACACAAAGCGAGAGGAGATGAGATTAGTGAGCCAAGACAGGAACATGTAGAGAGAGTGCTGGACACCTGGGGAACAGTAAAATGATTAGCATACAAGGGCAGCCATTCAGAGACACGAGTCCTGTATGGTAATCCTATGTTTCCTTACCTGATTCTTCTTCAGACTGGAAGAGCATGGAATGCAGGATGGGTTTCTGTTCACAGTTATATTCCCTGTGCCTAGTTAGGCACACAGGCAACTTTGATCAGTGACGAATGAATGAATAGAAGTGAAAGACTGTGACTGACCTTGAATAAATCACTTAATTGCTTTGGACCTCAGTTTCTTTCTCTGACAGCTTCAAAGAATTATCAAAAGGATAAAATAAGGTGATGTATGAAGGTGGTGGGTCACACTAGCAGTCCCCTCCAAGCTGACTGTCTCCTCTTTATTTTTACAGAGCCAAATACAGTTGCCATTCAGACCCTCCTCAAGGAGGCCCTACTGTAGCAAGTGCCCAAGTACCATCCTCTTGGTTAACCAGAGAACAAAGTAAATACAATGTGCCGCTTTATAATTAGAAATAATTGCCAGTAGGACCTGGAGACTTTGCCATCTTAACCACTGCCTACCACCTGGTGTCTTACCACCATCAGGGTATCTGATGTAAATCTAACACTAGAACTCCCATTAGGCTTTGGATAAAGTTATAGAATATTTAACATGCTTAGAATTGCATCCGTATGATGATTGTTTAAAAGCAGAGATGATAACTCAGGAAGGCATATGGTACAGGTTTAGAATAGTTAGTAGCTATTCTTAGACTTGACCTATTGTACATGATTGTAAATGAACGCCTGTCCTTTATGGCTTGTCTTGTATCAAATTGTCAGAGGCCGTTCCAAGCAATGATTACATTTCAGAGTTAATGTAAAGAAATTTTTAAAATTCTATGAAAGATTTTGTGATTTACTCAAGATAGATTCTATGACCTTTTAAGTTTGTTGAAAGAGGAAGCTAGTGTGTTGTAAAACCAGTTAAAATAAGAATAAACTTGAGGGACGCCTGGGTGGCTCAGTCGGTTAAGCAGCTGCCTTCGGCCCGGGTCATGATCCCAGGGTCCTGGGATCGAGTCCCGCATCGGGCTCCTTGCTCAGCAGGGAGCCTGCTTCTCTCTCTCTCTCCCTCTGCTTGTGCTCTCTCTGTCAAATAAATAAAATCTTTTAAAAAATAAATTAATTAATTAAATAAAATAAGAATAAACTTGGAAATATAAAATAGCATCAGCTCATAGCCCTTGGGGAAGATAACTAATGGCCCAGGCCCTAAAATTCCAATTTATTTAGAAATAAGTTTTTATAAAAACTTGATATAAATAGAAATATTTTTCAGTCCAGTCCTCTTTAATGAAATGCCATAAAAATAAAAGACTAGCACATAAACTTTCCTTTTTTTCTATTTGTAACCAAAAGCATTGCATAATCAGGCAGGAACCAGGAAGTAAAAATAATCACAAAATTAAACCAAGTGATCTATTTTCATTACTCCAGCAGGAGTAAAAAGTGAAGATAAACACAGCCAGCAAGTTCCTTTATCAAATTCGAAAATTCTTTCCTTGTCAGTCATTCCAGAATAGCAGAATAAAAATGAAATTTTTATTAAGGCTTTTAACTCGACACTGTCTTAAAAAAATTTTTTTTAATTGTGGTAAAAAACACATAACCTAAAATTTACCATATTAACCATCTTGAAATGTTATAAGTATATTCACATTGGTGTACAGTAGACCTCCATAATGTGTTCATGTTGCAAAACTGAAACTCTGTATCCATTAAACAACTCTCCATTCCCCTTCCCCATGGCAACCACCATTCCACGTTATGTCTTGAGTTCAAGCACTCTAGGTTCCCCACATAAGTGGAATCATAGAGTATTTATCTTTTTGTGACTGGTTTATTTCACCGATCACGATGTCCTCAAGGTTCACCCACACTATGGCATATGACAGGATTTCCTTCAAGACTGAACACTGTCCTTTTTAGTATCATTTTTATTCTACCCTTAAACATCTTTGCAGGTATTGTCTGTTTTAATGTTCCAGAACATGACTAAATACAGAATGGTGAGAAGCAAGGCGAAATGCACATTTGACCTTCCGAATTCTCCTGTCAAGAAATCAGAGGAGGTTATATGCTGTAGGACTTCCTCAGAATGAGAAAAACTATTTGATGCTAAATTAACAACCAAGACTCTAAAGACCTTTTTGCAAACCCTTTGTATTGAAGGTTTTTAGTTGTTTTTTTCTAGAAATGCATTTGACCTATTACAACTTTTTTTTAAAGTTCCTGCTAATCTATCTCTGCTGCTGGGTTATTTTTTTCCTTCAAGCCTGCAGACATTCTCTCCAACTTCTTCAGACTGAGTTAGCTGTGTTCCTGTTTGTGAATAACCCTCTCCGATTCTGTTGTAGCGACGGCCTCATGTTCCACAGTTTGTTAAGAGAATGCAAATGCCAACTGTAGATTTTGTTAGGTCACAGAAACTAACAGGAGTGAGTTTTGAAAAGAAGCAGAGCTCATTCATTTTCAGTCTTCCTACCTTAATTTTTGAACAGCTTTGTTGAGCTATAATTCACATACATACACATTCACAAATTTAAAAATTCAGTGGTTTTTAGTATATTCCCCAAGTTGCACAACCATCCCTACATTCACTTTGAGAACATTTCACCACTCCCAAAGGAAAGGCTGTACCCATTAGCAGTCACTCCCCATTCCTCCCAGATCCCCCAGCCCCCAGCGACCACTAATCTACTCTCTACAGATTTGCCTATTCTGAAATTTCATATAAATGGAACCATACAGTATGTGGTCTGGTTTCTTAGCATAATGTTTTCAAGGTCATCCATGTAATAGAATGTATCATTACTTTATCCCCCCTTTTTTTTAATTGTGGAAAAATATACATAACATAAAATATACCATCTTAATCATTTTTAAGTGTACATTTCAGTATTTTCAGTACATTCTCATTGTTGTGCAACCAATCTCCAGAACTCTCTTCATCTTGTAAAACTAAACTCTATTCCCATTAAACAACAGTTTCCCATTCTCCCTTTTTCTCGGCCTCTGGCAACCACAATTCTACTTTGTCTCTTGGAATTTGACTACTCCAGGTACCTCATGTAAGTGGAATTATACAGTATTTGTCCTTTTGTGACTGGTTTGTTTCATTTAGCATGATAACCTCAAGAACCTTATCATTCATGTGTCGGAACTTCCTTCCTGCTTCATTCTTTTTTAATGACTGAATAATATTCCATTGTATAAATACACTATATTTTGCTTATCCATTCATCAGTTGATGGGCATTTGGGTTATTTCCACTTTTTGGTTGTTACGGATAATGCTATTGTAAACATTCATATACAAGTTTTTGTATAGACATGTTTTCAGCTCTCGGGCATATACCTTGGAGTAGAATGGCTGAGTCACATGGCAAACTCTATGTTTAACATTTTGTGGAACCGGCAACTTTTTCATATCAGCTGCATCATTTTACACCAGCAAAGTATGGAGGTGCCAGTTTCTCCACATCCTCACCAAGGATGCTGGAGAAAAGGATGTTGTTATTGCCCACCTTCTTATGAGAGTCAACCTACTGTGTGTGAAGTAGTATCTCATTGTGGTTTTGTTGGCATTTCCCTGGGGGCTAATTTTCATGTGTTTATTGGCCATATCTTCTTTGGATTAATGTCTATTCAGATCCTTTGTCCATTTTTAAATTGGGTTGTCTGGTTATTGTTGAGTTGTAAGAGTTATTTATGTATTCTGACTACAAGTCCCTTGTCAGACATGTGGCTTACAAATATTTTCTCTTATTCTGTGGGTTGCCTTTTTCACTTTCTTCATGGTGTCCTTTGAAGGTTTGTAATTTCAATGAAGTCCAATTATCTATTTCTTCTTTTGACACTTGTATTTTTGGTATTGTATCTAAGAAGGTTTTTGCCTAACCCAAAGGCACAAAGATTGGAGCTCCTGGCTGGCTCAGTTGGAAGAGCATGTGACTCTTGATCTCGGGGTCGTGAGTTCAAGCCCCACATTGGGCGTAGAGATTACTAAAAAAAAAACATAAATAAACTTAGGGGGAAAAAGGCACAGAGATTTACTCTTGTATTCTTCTAAAAGTCTTCAGTAGTTTCAGTTCTTATATTTAGGTCTATGATTCATTTTTGGTTAATTTTTATATATGATGTAAGGAAGAGATCCAACCTCAGCATTCTGCATGTGTGTACCCATTTGTCCCAGCACCAAAGACCATTCATTCCCCACCCCCGTCATTGAATTGTCTTAGCACCCTTGTTGAAAATCAATTGACCATAATTGTGACAGTTTATTTCTGGATTTTCAATTCTATTCCATTGATCTGTCTGTTCTATATATATCGTTATGCCAGTACCACACTGTCTTGATTACTGTGATTTATGGAGTAAGTTTTGAAATCAAGAACTTCGAGTCTTTTGGGGCGCCTGGGTGGCTCAGTGATTAAGTGCCTTTGGCTCAGGTCATGATCCCAGGGTCCTGACATCGAGCCCCGCATCGGGCTCCCTGCTCAGTGGGAAGCCTGCTTCTCCCTCTCCCGCTCCCCCTGCTTCTGTTCCCTCTCTCGCTGTCTCTCTCTCTCTGTCAAAAAAATAAAAATCTTTATTAAAAAAAAAAACTTCGAGTCTTCTAACTTTGGTTTTCCTTTTCAAGATTGTTTCAGCCATTCTGAAAGGATGACTTTCATATTTTTGTCATGTACTGAGTTAGGAAAGATCAATTTAGGTAAGGTGGGTCAAATGAAGAGTTCAGCTTTGTCTGTGTGAAGTGTGAGGTGCCTGTTGGACACATAGGAGGAACTGTCCATTAGGAGCTACATGTAGGAGTCTGGTGTTCCAAGGAGAGGTTAGAGCTGGAGATAAAGATAAATAAAGATGTGAGAATCAAGAGCATATAGGTGTCATCACCCTTCCCATCTGTTCCTCCATCCCTCTCTGCTCTCTTGAGTTCCCCCCAACAGTTTTTCTCAACTTATTTTCTTACAGCTTCCTAGGTGCTCCAGACCAGAGAGATTTCCCCATGTTGTCATTCTCTGGAAGCCTTTCCATATGGAACTGCCTACAGCAAGGCTGAAAACCTTTAACACTCAACCTTTCAATTCTTCCTTTTCACTTAGATATTAAATATGCAATCATCCAGGGACACCAGAAGGGATGAGTCAGTTTGGGGGAAGGGAACTTTGGAAACAGACGTTTGTGAAGCTGGTTCGGATTTGGATGGGCCCAGAAATCATTGCTAGGTGGTAGGGATGGTGGAGCCTGAAAAAAAAATGGAATGGAATGGAATGCTTGTGCTCTCTCACGCTCTCTCTGTCAAGTAAATAAAAATAAAATCTTTTTTGGTAAGAATTTATTTATTTATTTGACAGAGAGAGACACAACGAGAGAAGGAACACAAGCAGGGGGAGTGGGAGAGGGAGAAGCAGGCTTCCCGCTGAGCAGGGAGCCCGATGTGGGGCTCGATCCCAGGACCCTGGGATCATGACCTGAGCCGAAGGCAGACGCTTAATGACTGAGCCACCCAGGCGCCCCAATAAAAATAAAATCTTAAAAATTTTTTTTTGCAGATCTAGGACAGTGGTGATGGTTGCACAACAGTGCAAATGAACTTACACTTAAAAATGTTAAAATGGTAGCTTTCATGTTACCACTATTAAAATGTTTTGCAGATCGAGAAACCAGATCCCAGGGCCTGGAATGTTTCCATCTAGCAGCTCCTAAGATACCTCTTTTCCTGTTATCGAAAGATCTGAGACACCCCGTTGGTAATCAGAAGCTCTTACGGGGAGCCTGGAAAGTGGCTGCAGAGGCCTGAGATGTTTTTACTTCTGATTATGTAGGCACAGCTCTGCGGCAGCTGGGAAACTGACCAGGAGACCATGTCCCTGTCCTCCCCTGCCTAATGCCATATAAATATCACCAAATTCCTGTTGTGGAGGGGTCTTCTTTTGTCAATACCCTGCAGCCATCCCTCTGTTTGTTGGTACACATGAAGGAGTCTAAGTAGAGGGTAGCTGCTAAGTGCAGCTTCCTTGGGTTGTCCATGGTGGCGAGACCCCAGGTGCCAAGTACAAGGAGACCAGAAGGCTGGGTAGAGGTCAGGCCCTGACTGAAGTTCACAGTCACCCCAGCTACACATCTATCATGACCTGTCTGCCTTTAAGTGGCGGACCTTACTATTGTTGGATTCTCACTAGTTTTCTTCTCAGAAATTAACCTTATGAAGAGCTTCTGGGGGCCTCTCCTACCTGATCCTTTGCCCTGGGCCCCTGTCTTCCCTCCCCACTTCTCCTCACCAGTAAAACCCATTTCTCCATTCTGCCGTGCTGGGTGAGCACATCTCCAGCACAAGGGAAGGGGACCTGGGGGCCTTGGTTATTTTTCGTTTAGGACTAGCATAAGGTTGAGGCATGGCCAACCAAACCCAAACCTGAGCCCACGGATAGCTCAGATTTTAAAAAGTGCTCACCAGGTCTTTCCAAGTGCCACGTTTCACCAGCCCTTCCTTTCACTTGTCTTGATATTTTTGGACCCCCATGGTGTGATTTTATCACCTGCCTCCATCCCGATTTTTTTTTTTTTCAAACATGGAACACCTCGTGAATTTGCATGTCATCCCCATGCAGGGCCCACACTGACCTTCTCTGCATCATTTGTAGTAAACGCACTGCCGAAGCGAGCACCCTCCATTCAGATGTTGAGGGTCACTTGACTTTGCCTTTGGCAGCTGCCGTTTTCTGCCTCCTGCCTGATGTGACACAGGGTCCACGTGTGGCTCTGCCCACTCTGGACCCCTAGGGAGGGGCCGAGCAAAATCAGCTTCATTTCTCCATCCACTTTGCCAGGACAACCTCATTAGGAGTCCGTTACACTTTGGAAATGCTAAAACCAAATCACTCCATTCTCCTTTTTTTTTTTTTTTTTTTTTTGGGTTTTAAGAAAGGAGAGCGGGCCCCCTTTGAGAATCACAAAAAGTGGGTGGCAAGAAAGGAGGGCCGCCACGCAGAGACCCCGGGTGTGAAAGGAGAGAGTAGAAGTGGTAGAGTGTGCCGCGCTTGGCGGCATTCAGGCGGAGCTGTGGGCTTCCACCATTCCGGCCCCGAAGCCACAGCACCTGTTTGGTGCAAGCCAGCTCAGTCCCCTTGCAGTGAGCTTGGGGAATCTATTAGCTTTGCCCCTAAAGTTAGATTCCATGCTGTCTCAGAAGAACGGTAGAGGGAGAGAGAAGGGGTGGGATAAATGAGAAAGAAGCTAGGAAAAGATGTGTACTGATGCCAGAAAAAAAACGAAAGCTCTTTGTGGGTTTACTTATGCAAAGTAGAGTGCAAATACCTTGACCTGGCAGTTCCCCAGCCCTGACTACCTTCCAAACTCTCTCACACACACACACACACACACACACACACACACACACACACATACATCAGACACACAAAGCAATTCAAAGCTCTGGTCTGGAAAACCTTTCCACTGGTGTGTCATTGGTTGCCTTGTGATGACAAGTTTAATGAGTTTTATATCTCTGCATTCCACTGAGACCACCTACCCAGAGGCCACACCCTACTGATCTGGTTAGCCAGGGACCGAGTCTGGGCATGGGAACACAAGGGCAGTGCGGACCGAGGGTCAGGAGACCTGTGCTCTGGTTTGGGTGAATCGCTCCGACCTGCTGTGTGACTACATCCATATTGCTTGCCCTCTCTGTAATTCAGGGTCCCAAATTACAAAATGGGACTGATGGTTCTTGTCTCATAGAAATGTCACAAGACAGAGTAAACTATGGTCTTCCAAGTGCTTATGCTTCTAGGAGTCAAGAAATCAGGGAAATCTTATGTTTCTCTCTCTCTCTTTTTTCTTTGTTGTTGTTGTTGTTGTTGTTGAGGTAAGGTGTCCTGGGCTCTCTTATGCCCGCCCTTAGAAGACATTTAATTGGAGCATAAGACTGAAAAAGAAAAAAAGAAACCTGCTCACAAAAGAAGAGCCTTGAAGTCTCGTAGGTGTTTCCTTCCAGACAGAAGTCCAGGAGATTCTTGGGTAGTTTCTAGCCAACAACCTCAAGTGGAGGATAGAGGCGCTTTTTTTTTTTCTTTCTTCCAGTTTCCCTTTCTGGTCTGATGTCAAAGTGACGCTGGTGGGGCTGCAGGTTATGGTAGAAAATAATGTCCCAGATGCTCAAGCCTTTCTATGGGGTAAAATATTGATCAGCCTGCCTTGTCAGTGGGTAAAAAAAGGAACAGCCTTTTTATTGATGTGTGTTTATTTGATTATTCGTTTAATCAGCCCAGCTGATTCTGTGCCCTCTAATGGTCTGTTCATCCGTGGTAAAGTGCGTCTGGAGGAAAACACCATGGTCTACGGCTCTAGATAGAATATGGTGCCCAAGAACTAACCTCAGGCTTCTCATTCTTGTGGAAGAGCCTCGGGTTCTCAGCTGCTGTCTCAGCCTCCTATTGTTGCTGCAAAAATTACCACAAACTTAAAACAACACAAATGTATTTTCTTAATTTGGGGAGGTCAGAAGTCAGGAAGGCTGTGTTCCTTCTGGAGGCTCCAGGGGAGAATCCAACTCGGTGCCTTCTCCAGCTTCTGGAGGTCGCCGTGCTCTTGGCTTGCGGCCTCTTCTCTGTCTGTCTTCTGGGCGGGCCACGCCAGCCTCTGTCACACTTTTCTCTAGCAGATCCTCCTGCCTTCCGGGGCCAAGGACCCCGGTGATTAAGTCGGACCCCACCCTCTCCTTTCCTGGGTTTCTCGGGACCTCAAGGCCCAGAGCCATTGGGGAAGTGCGTTGATTAGAGCCTGTGGAACTTTCCTTAGGACAGAGGGCAGCCCGACATTACAGGCCTGTTGAGCCCCCTCCCCGTCAAAGGTGTGGATGACCATGGAAAGAACTAAGAGTATGGGAATAAAAAGAAGAGGGACCCAAGATGTCTGCTTATAAGAAGCTCGTTTAGGAAGGGTGGAAGCAGGTGAAGGGGTTGACGCCACGTAAGCGCGGCCTCGTTGATGGCATTCTCCTTCACCTGGACTTTGGAATCACTTCACCAGAGCACCACCACGTTTTCCATCCTTTACGGCCTTTATTTTTAGTTTGGGGTATTTTCTATTGTTTGAAGGTTGCCCGGAGGGTTTACACAGTATAGAGTTTCTTTGCTGGGCAGCAACAGTAGCCAAGAGAGATGGAATATAAACTTTTAAGCCTGTTTTCTCCGAGTTCGTACATCAGCGATGGCTTTCAACAGAAGAGCTCACGCCCCCTGGCTTGCCTGGCCCTGGGGGAGGGGGAAAGGTGGCCTGTGGAGAACATTTTGTGTTCTCTTATCTTTTATACTAGTGGAAGGGGATAAGCACCAGAATAGGAAAACAAAATATCTGGCTATTAATACACCCTAAGTCCTCTAGCACATGGATCGGATTTGTTTATTTGTGAAAGAGAAGGATGCTTCTCTCTGACGGCGGGCCCCCCTGCCAGCTGGAAGGCAGGCACGGTGCCCTCCATAGGCTGAAGGGGCTGTGGAGCCAGGGCCTAACGTCCCACTTAGAAGAGAAAACCCTCAGACTCTTCTCAAGAAAAGTTGCTTTTCTGGCTCAGCTCGCCTCAAGCCCCAGCACTTCCCGTCACTCAGGGAAATTAGGGAAGAAAGAAAAAAAATAACAAAGCAGGAGGATTCACCACGGAAGGGCCAGAGAGTGCCCGCACCTCTCCCACCAGACGCGCGTGCGGTACCCTCCCCGTGTCCAGCCTGGGGAACCAGAGGACTGGGGAACCTTGCCGGAAGAGAAGACATGCAGGTTCCTCAGGCCAGCCACTTAGTTGGCAGTGAGCAGGGCCGACACAGGAGGGTTTCCCCCCTCAGAGAATGAGCCCTTAGCGAGGAAGGCGACCCTGCTGAGCTCAGATTCGGGGCTACTGTCCTCTAATATGTTCCCTTGGGCCTCTTAGTGGTTTGAAGAAAGCAGTGTCCCAGAGTAGACAGAGTTTTCTGGACGGGCAGATGGCTAATTAATTATAAACCTTCTGGCTGGGAAAAAGCCAGAAGGGAAGAAATTTCTTCTGGGGGCAGGAGTATGCACACGCCTCCGAGCCCCATCCCTGCCGTGTCTTGAACAAGTTTCAGAGTGCCCTTTGACTGCCTCAAGAGGTCTCTGCTTGCCACCCACCAGGGCCAGGCCTTCTCAGGTTCCCGGGAACATTCTGATTAGCCCGGAGTCCCGGGCACACACGGAGAAGAGGAGGACTGGATTGGCAGGGCCTGCCCTCTCCAAGAGCAAACAGGGACAAAGGTCGGTGTACTTAAGGCTGCCTCTCCCAGCCAGGCCAGATGCCCCAGGTTGTCCCCTGCGTTGCTACATGATGCAGGAATCTGTCATTTCTGTGCCTGCTGGGTCACCCATTACCCCAGATCCAATTCCCAGGCAGGGAAGGTTAGGACACCTGAGCAGAAGCAAAGGCTTTGGCATTCAACAGCTCGGAGACAGAAATGCTGTCATGTCTTTACCTGCTCGGTGGAGAGCCAAATGTGTTACACGTTATGATGCCATCGTGGAAATATGTGTGAAAGGAAGAACTTGTAAACTAGATCTCCTGCCTGTCTTGGGAAAAGGGGGCTCTCTGAGTGTCCACAGCTCTTCAGTCACTCAGAATCGGGACAAATGTTCTTTGTGATGATCTCTCATACTGTATTTCTCTGCCGCCCCAGAGCATTTGAATTTTGTCTCTGCTCCAGCCGGGTCTAGGCATCCGTTGGGCTTCTCTGTGAGAATCTAAACACGTTGGAGGTCACTGAGGTTGCCAAGCATAAACCAGTCTGGCACAGATTAGGCGTGAGAGCAAGGAAAGAAGCTTGGTGCTTTATGAAATCATCACGGCTCCGGCCCACAGCCCTTCTTGTTTGGGATTAGAATTAGAAGTGGTGTTTGCTTGTTTTCCTTCTCTGTACCTGGGAATGGTCTTCAGCCAATGGAATGACGACACGGCGGCTAAAGTTCATCGAGGTGCTGCGCTAAGCACTCCACCTGAATTATCTCATTTCACTTCCACCTCACACCTGCGAGGGAGACATGACCGGTCCCCAGCCTGTAGGTGATACTTGCAGTGACCTGCTACAGTCATGGGCGAATCTGACTTGCTAGCACCCTGTTCTGAGCCCAGAGGAGGAAGAAACAGGAGGACAAGTATTTCTGAGGGCTGCGGTTGTGGACAGCTTTCTTGGAAGCTAGGGCCCTGGTGATTTATATTCCACGGGGCCATCTGAGGAAGTTGTTTAGTTTCTGAGGTGATAGATGAGGGCAGAGCGTGGGCTGAAGGGTAAGTCCGGACAATGTTTCTTGTCTGGTCCCCATCAGGGAGTCCACAGGCCGACTTCTGGGCTGTGTTTATATCATTATTTTTAAGGCACCAACACCAGCTCAGCAGCTCTAAGCTTTCTCTTCCTTTAGCCATCCTCCAAGAGGAAAGAAGCCAAGAGGGAGAGTTTCCCCAACCATTTCCCTCGGCGCAGCTGATCCCAACTTGAAACCTAAGACTTGTCACCCTGCGGCCCAACTGAAGCCTGGCTAAGCCTCGGGTCTTTAGACCCAGCAGGAAGCCATTCCCTGCCCCTGTATCAAGAACCATCTCCGGGGCCCAGGGGGGCTCTGCTTCCACGGTTTGACCTCAGGGGGGTCACGTGGCTGCTGAAGCCCGTCAGTAGCAATCCTATAGACTGGGACTGTCAGCAGCAGTTTACTGGAAGAGGGGGAGGGAAGATGTCGAATTTGGGACCTCTCCTTGAAAAGTAGTAGTCTCTTTGGAAAAGGAAGGTGGTAGAGGAGTTCCTGTAGCATTGAAAGAGCCCACTGAGGGGAGCGGTGATCCAGTGCCGTGCCCTGCCCCCCCACACCTAGGACTCCCGCTCCTGCCTTCAGAGCCATCCATCATCCTTTGTCCTGGCTGACGGAACTCTTCTATGGATGGGCGCTGCGGGTGGTGAACCCCCAGGGCCTCCTGGCCACCCGCAGGTCACAGGACCCTCCAACCTGATGCTCCAGCAAGACTTTGGTTCCATCCTGCCCAGCTACCTCTGTCACACAGATGACACACATCCCAGCTTTGCTCCACTCTGCGATTCTGAATTACCCTCTCTGGCAACCGGCCCCGGCAGTCCCCTCCCAGTGTCCTGATATCCCCTGGTTAATAAGCAGCTCACATAAAGACACCAAGGACTGTTGCAAGAGGGGGAGAAAGGCTGAGGTTGTCTGAATATAGGCCAGGAAGCCCTGGACTTGGCCCAGGAACTTGGTGGCTGTTTCTGTTCTCTGCCCTCTGGTAGCCTTCCTCACGGGTTACAGAAGGAAGAGAAGCCTGCATGCCTTATCTAAAGCTGGGGTGGACCATGAGGCCACGAGGTATTTATTAATCAATGAGAGACTCTTGCTGAAGCCTGAGGTCCCTTCCTGGAGGATTCTTGTCCTCTCTAGAAGAGAATAAATGTCTGCCCTTTGTTCTTACAAACCTATTTCTAGAAAGGTCCTAGGTCCCTGTCAGTTAAAACACTAATCATCCACTTCCCTCTCCCCTGTCTTTCTGAGCTGCCCAGACGGCACTCTTCCCACCAACCACCCCCCACCTCCCGTACTGTTTTATCCCCTGGAGTTTGGAGATGTCCTTGAGATGTCCCTGTGGAAGGAACTAGTGGGGAATGTGTGCCAGACACCCCCCTCATTGTCACTCTGGCCTGAATGCAACCCACAAGGGGAGCTGGAGCCCTCTCCCTGGGACTGCCCATTGTCAAGGTCCTGGTCACCTTTAAAGCCTCCTGCAGGGATCCCCATTGCCAACAGAGCCTTTTGCTGAGGCCCAGTGCTGTGACATTTTAGACTTGGAAATCCCTAGACAAATACGTCTCACTTAATCCTCACCAAGCTGGCCCCCAGCGGAGAGACTCGTTTGGCCAAACTTATCAAGTACTACTAGTTCTTGCAGCAAACGTCCCCTTTGTTCCAGGCATTGTGTTTGGGTCTGGGGATACAGGACAAACAAGGTAAGGTCCCTGTCCTTGAAGAGCAACCAGACTATCGGAAGAGACACACGCTATGGGCCTCTCTCATTTGGAATGCCTCTGACCCAGCACTCCTCTACCTTCCCAGGCTCGGGACGACCCTGCTGTCTGCCATGTATCAGCCCCATGACTTCAGCTTAATTGCTTACCCTAAGCCTAAGGTTGCTCATTGTAAAGTGGGGTCGTTAATGGCCATTAATAGAGACATTGTGAGGATTAAATAGATTAATTAGAACCACTTCTATTTAAGGCACCTAGGACTAAATACATACTGTCATTATTTTCCTCCTGAAGGTACCATGTGCCAGGGAGGAGTGGCAGAAGCAGGCCAAGCTGGGTTTGATCCCCAGCTTGCAGGCAAAAATGACTCGCCTGAGCTTCATCTTCATGGGTGATAATGGTTTACTTAATCTGAGTAAATTGGCTGACACATGCGAAAGTACCTAATACATAGCAGGAGTTCGCCACGTGTTAGCCTCTTGGAACTTCTTAAGGATCTGAAGACCCTAAAGCTCCAGGAAGCCAGAAGAGACTCGGCGGGAAGCCAGCGCGTTCCGTAGGAAATGTTCCAGTTCTCCCAGTTAATCCTCAAGGCTTGACCCTCCCTGATTCTGTTCTCATCCCCCAGAGAGGCGTGCTCCGTGATCAAGGCTTCCCTCCCTCTGTCCTCTGTGCTTCTGTACTAAGTACCTGGAGGCCCTCGTCCTGTCCACACTCAGGCACCACTCGGCCCGAGATAGCCATTCAGCTGCTCTAATCTCTCCCTACAGCTCCATCTCCCCCTCTCCGCAGCCCCCACTCCATCCCTTGTTCCCCTAGCCCCTTAATCAAATTAAGGGAAAGAAGAGCGTTTAGATAGGGTTACTAAATATATTTCTGTGCAGGGGAGGAAGTAAAAGGGAAGAGTTGGGGGGGAAGGAGGCAGAGTGTGAAATTCCTTAGCGGAATGTGCTCTGAGAGCCTCCTTTCTCTCGAATAAGCCCCGGAATCACCTATCTGGGTGGAGTTTTCTCTCTGGCAAAGTGCTCTCACAAATATTATCTCATTACGATACAGGCCTGGTGGCAGAGTGCCCACTCCCCGGAAAGGGCTGCGAAGGCCACCGCACCTCACGAGCCGGTCTGACCCTGGTCTATATTATCTCACGGGACACCCTGGCCCCACAGGGGTGACTCGGCCTCCTGTGGGGCATGACACCAACGGAGGGGCCGCTCACGGCTGGAGGTCGCAGTTTTCCCTTCTGTGTTCCACACACACACCCCCTCCCCAGATCCAGGATCTTCTGAACATTCGTACATTTTGAAAACTGTAAAGCGCCAATGGTAGAAACCTTTGGAAACATGCTAACGTACCAAGGGGAGAACGACAGTCACCCATGGTCCACAGCTTCATTCCTGGCGATACCTTGAGGTAGCGCTTTGAAGCGTTTTTGAATCGCACCCATGTATTTGTGTGTGTGTGTTTTTTAAGATTTTATTTGTTCATTTGAGAGAGAGAGCGAGAGCGAGCACAAGCAGGGGGAATGGCAGGGAGAGGGGGAAGCAGGTTCCCCGCGGAGCAGGGAGCCCGATGCGGGGCTCGATCCAAGGACCCCAGGATCATGACCTGAGCCGAAGGCGGACGCTTGACGACTGAGCCACCCAGGCGCCCCCACACCTATTGTTTGTATTCAGCTCTTATATTGAATGTGTTTTTTGTGTTGCACTTCATCAGAAATTTTTCTGACATATTACTTTAAAATAGCATGAATTCGGATTTTTTTTTCCTCATTGAGAAAGAAGACATGTCCATTTCGAAATGACCGTTGTTCACATTGATTGAGTCTTAGAAGGCTGGGGACCCTGCTCAGCACTTTACACTCACCATCCTGTTGAATTCTCACAGCAACTCTCCGTGGCAGGTGCTGACAAACTCATTTCACAGAGAAGGGAGAGAGGCCTCAGGTGAAGGAGCTCCTCCTAGCCAGCAAAGGGATCTCACACCCACTGTTTCATCCAACCGCCTACACCGGTGACCTTATTTAATGACTACATGACGTTCTTTAATACGTACTTGCGGTGACTAACCCTGCCCTTTCGTTGGGCATTTAAGGATTTGGCTTTGTAGTTTTTTAGCAATGACTGTCTTCACATGAATTCATCTTTGTTCACCTCTCCTGTTATTTCTTTAGAATCATTTCCTCGAAGTGACATTACTGAGTCATCCTTTTTCAAGTCTCGTTACTGATCACCGAGCGCCTTTCCGGGAAGCCAGCCGGCACCAAGAGATGGTCCTCTTCGAGAGGTGCGCACTTGGCCCCTGGAAGGTGCATCTCTTTGACTGGGTTTACATCTCCGTGATCACTAGTGAGGCTGGACTTATCTCTCACACATTGATTAGTGGTAGACCGGGGAGGAACTGTCACCGAGAGCGGCTTGTCACTCCTGCGGGCCCTCTCATCCTTGCTTTCACTCCCGGTCGCTGCTGATTTGGCGATTCAGTCTGGACCCAGTTAATTTAGGGGTGCATCAGCGAGGAAAATTGTCTCCCATTCAACATATGCAGCCAAACTTCGTTCCTCACGAGGACCTGTGTCCGCGTTTCCACCCCTCACCTCAGCCCCTGCCACGTGGTGCGGCTCCCTCATAAGAAAGGTCAGGGTTAAGATTGCCCTTCACTGAAACTCTGTCTGCAAGTTCAGGCCGTTCTGGAAACGGTACCGTTTTTTTCAGGAAGTAACTGAGCCACAGCCAGAGGGCCCATGCACCCTGCTTTCTCTTCCCCGAGAAGTTTCCGTTCTTTTTGTTCTCAGGGGAGGTGAGGAAGGGAGGAGGCCAGAAGAAGAAACTCGCCTTCTCATGAGCCCCTGGCCCAGGCTGCTGCGTGAGTTTCCCCCCACCCCCAGCTTTCCGACAGGGACCGGGGTCTTTGAAGAGCCTGCAGTCCTCCGAGTTAGACAGGAATGCATCCTCACCTCCCATAGGTTGTGTAATCCCCTTCCTCCGCTCGGAGGATCAGCAGGACAGAAGGTGCAGCCAGGCACTGAGGACAGGCTGGTGCTAGCTGGTTAGTCACGTGCACCCTCGGAGTCCAGAGGGATTTGCACGAGTTCCTCACAGACTCCAGCCTGAGATGCCTGTGACGGAGTGTGTTCACCTGCTTGCTGCTCCAGGATCACCTAAGGCTTCCTCCAGAGTTCACTCGGGGCTGCCCTCCGACTGTCATTGAGGAACTCAGGAATCTCCCTTCTGGGCTCGCCCTCCTCTGCCAGGCGCTAGCTTTTAGCTCTCGTTTCCCTCCTCCTCACCTCCACTCAGGATCCTTGGCTCAGGTTGTTGGATGTTCAGTTCCTTCAGGATTTCCCTGCATGGAGCCAGAGGTTTTGAATCCCTGCAGGTAGGGGAAGCGGAAAAAAAAAGGTGGGAATCTGGCCTGAGGACTGGACAGTAAGACCTTTCCTCAGACTCTTGACATAAAATGACTCCTATGGGTGTTCACATCAAAATCTTGTCTTTGGCTCTATTCCCTATTTTGAGTCATGTTTCCAAAGCCCCTCTTCTGTTATGCCAGCATATCCGAGTCCCAGAATGCGGGTGGGGGTGCTCCACACCATGAAAATGTTGGCACTTGCGAAGCGACAGGAATTATGAAATGCGTCAGAAACCTAAAGATGGCCCTCTGCTTATGTTGGTAGGGCTTCAGTAGCGTCATCAACAAGCGTCTGAGTATATCGCTTGGGTGGAGCTGCAGCTAGGATTAGGGAAACAAAGACATAGAAGTCATGCTTCCGACCCTTACAGGGTCATCACAAGACTGAGTTGGCCTGCAGGCCGGATGAGTGGTCCCCCACAGTGCTGGAGGAATTCACAGGAGGGAGCACTGACCAGGAAGTCTTCACAGAGGCAGCTCTCCAGGCTGGACCTTGAAGGCAAGATATAAGACTTCACAAGTGGCCCCCTAGAGGAGGACATCCCAAGCCGGGGCGTAGGCAACAAGCTAAGACTCACAGGTGGAAATGCAACTGGCACATTTGGAAATTGCGAGATCATTCAGGAGGCTCCAGGAGCCACGTGAGGGGTTCTGCCTCAGTCAGGGCTCCCAGAGAAGCAGAACCAGAAGGAGACATATAGTAAGAACTGGCTTATGTTATTGTAGGGACTGGCCAGGAAAATGGGAAAGCCATAGGGCAGGCCACCAGGAAGGGCAGGCTGGAAGGAAACTCGCCAGCAGGAACAGAAGCGGCTGTCCACGGGCCGGATTTCTGCTTCCCCGAGGAAGCCTTAGCTCTCTCTGAAGGTCCTTCAACTGCTGGGATCAAATTATCCGGAACAAATTTATTTAAAGTCAACGGATTTTTTTTTCAGCTTTATTGAGGTATAACTGACAAGTAAAATTTTAAGATATTTAAATTGTACATCATGATGATTTGATTTGTGTGTACATTGTGAAAGGGTTTCTCCCATCTAGTTAATTAACACAACCATCACCTCTCACCTCATATTATACATTTAACTTACACTCTTGGCAAATGTCAATGATACAGTATAGTGTTATCAACTATAATCACCATGTTATACATTATATCCTCAGATTGGCATTATTCATCTTTTTTATTTTTTTATTTTTATTTTATTTTTTTTTAATTAATTTATTTGAGAGAGAGAATGAGATAGAGAGAGAGAGAGAGAGCATGAGACAGGGGAGGGTCAGAGGGAGAAGCAGACTCCCTGCTGAGCAGGGAGCCCGATGCGGGACTCGATCCTGGGACTCCAGGATCATGACCTGAGCCGAAGGCAGCCACTTAACCAACTGAGCCACCCAGGCGCCCCTATTCATCTTTTTTAAAAAAGATTTTATTTATTTATTAGAGAGAGAGAGAGAGAGAGAGATCACAAGCAGGGGGGAGGGGTAGGGGGAGAAGCAGGCTCCCCGCTGAGCAGGGAGCCCCATGAGGGGCTCCCTCCCAGGACCCTGGGTCATGACCTGAGCCGAAGGCAGACGCTTAACCTACTGAGGCACCCAGGCACCCCTGGCATCCTATAGTTGAAAGCTTATGCCCTTTTACCAACCTCTCCCTATTTGTCCCTCAGCCTCTTATTCTCTCAGGTATCTTTGAGTTTGACATTTTTTTAGATTCCACATACAAGTGAGATCATGCAGTATTTGTCTTTCTCTATCTGGCTTATTTCACTTAGCATAATGCCCTCAAGTCCCATCCATATTGTTGCAAATGACAGGTTTCCTTCTTTCTCATGGCCGAATAATATTCCATTATCATATCCAGTGGTATTGGATAATAATATTATCCAATAAAACCATCCAATAACATTCCATTACCATTCCATTTTCATTCCAAATGTGTCACATTCACCTATTGATGGACACTTAGGCTTCTTCCACCCCTTGGCTGTTGTGAATAATGTTGCAATGAACATGGGAGTGCAGATATCTCAATATCCTATTTTCATTTCCTTTGAATATATGCTCAAAACAGGATTGCTGGATCATATGGTAGGTAGTTCTATTTTTTATTTTTTCAGAAACCTCCACACTGTTTTCCACAGTGGCTGTACAAATTTACATTCCCACCAGCAGTGCACAAGGGTTCCCTTTCCTCCACATCCTTGCCAACACTTACCTTGTCTTTTTTTATGACAGCCATTCTAACAGATTCATGTGAGGTGATATTTCATTATGGTTTTGATTTGCATTTCCCTGATAATTAGTGATTTTTAGCACATTTTCATGTATCTGTTGGCCATTGTATGTCTTCTTTTAAAAAAAGGTCTACTCAGTTCCTCAGCCCATTTTTTAATTGGATTGTTTGTGTTTTTGCTATTGAGTTGTAGAGCTCTTTATATATGTGATGTTAACCCTTTATCAGATACATGGTTTGCAAATAGTTTCTCCCACTCCATAGGTTGCTTTTCATTTTGTTGATGGTTTCCTTCGCTATGCAGAAGCTCTTTAGTTTGCTGTAGTTCTGCTTCTTTATTTTTGCTTTTGTTGCCTTTGTCAAGACTGATGTCAAGGAGCTTACCCCTTTTGTTTTCTTCTAGGAGTTTTATGGCATCAGGTCTTTTTTTGTTATTTTTAAGATTTTATTTATTTATTTGACAGAGAGAGACACAGCAAGAGAGGGGACACAAAGAGGGGGAGTGGGAGAGGGAGAAGCAGACTCCCCACTGAGCAGGGAGCCCGATGCAGGGCTGGATCCCAGGACCCCAGAGTCATGATCTGAGCCGAAGGCAGACGCTTAATGACTGAGCCATCCAGACGCCCCGGCATCAGGTCTTAAATTTAAGTCTTTAATCCATTTTGAGTTGATTTTCGTATATGGTATGACATAGGGGTCCAGTTTCATTCTTTTGCATGTGAATGTCCAGTTTTCCCAACATCATTCATTGAAGAGACTTTCCTTTCCCGGTTGTATATTCTTGGCCTCTTTGTTGTAAATTAATGGACCATTTATGCATGGATTTATTTCTGGGCTCTCTATTCTATTCCATTGATCTATGTGTCTGTTTTTACGCCAATACAATACTGTGTTGATTACTTTACCTTTGTAATACAGTTTGAAATCAGGAACTATGATGCCTACATCAAGTCACCTGATTATGAGTGTCAGTCACATCTACAAAATACCTTCACGGCAACAACTAGATTTGATCGAATAACTGGGGACTATAGTCTAGCCAAGCTAACACGTAAAACTGACCATCACAGGTAGCAATCAGAAATGAGAATGGAAAAAGAGAATGAGGTCAACATGGTTTTTCAAAACCTGAGACTCACATACGTGAGTAAATTTATAATTTCCTCCCCGTGAAGTCAGATTTCCATTATCTTTCCCTCATCCCAAATTCTCCAACTGGGTAACTCTTTAGTGGAACCTTAGTATCTAGAGAGGGAAATTAGGTTCATCATGATCCCTTTTTAGAGCTAAAGCATCATTTTTCCAAGGCTAAATCAGATAGGCCAGTTAATATGTACAGGTTCCAGCCTACCCATGTTCCCAACAGACATAGCACCAGTAAGACTTGGACTGAGAATTTATGGGTTAAGGAAGAGGACTGTTTTGAAGTTTTTTCTCTCCTCTCTCTTCCACTCTATCCATCACTGCAACTGAGATTCCAGAGGCAAGAATAATGTTTGAAGGTATTGTGTCTCTTTTTATACCTGCTACCCTTCTCCAAAAGCCTAGGGTGGACCTCTGAACACCAACAGGTCAGATCTACAGCTGAAGCCAACTGAATCAGGCACAGGTGGGAAGCTGACCCTGGTTAGATGATTCAAGATTCCCCAGCTCAGGACTAGGAATGAGGCGGCTTGCCCATTAGTGGGGTGGTCATCCAGAAAAAGAAATAGACTATCACTTTCTGGTCTGATATGGAGCTGATGTGGAAGATCTGAGGGAGGACTCCATCCTTCTGTGACTTGAATTGAATCATGCGTGACTCTGGGCCTTGCCCTTTAAGAGCTCAGTGCTAACCAACCCTCAGAGCCACAGGTGACCCTGAGGAAGAACTGGGAGGAAGCTTCTACTGAAAGTTTAGATTTGTGTACCTGGGCTTCTGAGAGCTCATTCCATCCACTGCAGTAGCCTCGAGAGCAGAAAAATGACAGAATGAGGCCAACAAACTCCTTCTGACAGTTACATCTCCCTTCCTGGAAGAAAGAGGAGGAAAATAAGAAACAAGTGGCAATGCTTCCCAGATTTAGAAAGCAAAAAATAGCCGATATGGAATCTGAGATGGTTTGGTCACTGGGATCTTGGGTCCTTTGCCTGAGCCCTGCTCCATCTAGAATCACTCTAGGAGACCTAATCTAGGGGGCAGAATGGGGTGGAGCTGCCTGAGCCCGGAGCCCCTAGTGTAGCTACAGTTGAATTAGCAGGATAGAGAGCATGTGTGAAAGGTGGACTCACCAAACTGGTGGGGAAAGCAGGACAGTATAGCAAGGATTAGAATGAAGTGGGGCACCATTGCTGGTAGGAATGTAAGATGGAGCAGCTGCTATGAAAAACAATATGGAGACTCCTCAAAAAAATTAAAAATAGAACTACCATATGATCCAGCAATTCCACTTTGGGTATATATCCAAAAGAACTGAAAACAGAGCTTGAAGAGATATTTGCGCACCGTGTTCACTGCCGCATGTTCACAATAGCCAAGAGATGGAAGCCACCTACATGTTCACCAACAGATGAATGGAGAAAAAAGATGTGGTGTATACATGCAATGGAATATCATTCAGCCTTAAAAAAAATAAGGAAATCCTGTCATATGCTACAATGTGGATGAACCTTGAGGACATTATGCTAAGTGAAACAAGCTAATCATAAAAAGACAAAGACCACATGATTCTACTTATATGAGGCCTCTAAAATAGTCAAACTCTTAGAAAGTAGAACGGTAGTTGCCAGGGACTGGGAGGCTGGGGAGAGAAGTGGGGGTTGCTGTTCAATTGGCATAGAATTTTGGTTTTACAAGATGAAAAAGTTCTAGAGATCTGTTGCACAACAATGTGTATGTAGTTACTACTACAATTAAAAACAGTTAAGATGGCGGCACGCTTGGTTGGTTCAGTTGGTGGGAGTGCCACTCCATCTCAGCTCCGGTCTTCATCCCAGGGTGGTGAGTTCGAGCCCTGTGTTGGGTTCCATGCTGGGCGTGGAGGCTACTTAAAAAAAAAAAATAGTTAAGATGGCAAATTTTATATTTTCGATGGCAATTAAAAAAAAAAAGGAGATGAAGTACCATAAAATCCAATTATGCATGTGCTAAGGTTAGTTCCATAATGAATCTTGAGGTGGAAGCCTGTCTGCTGTGTGGGGGCACCCCCCTGCCAAACCTCACCAAGCCACCTGGCCCACCCAGAACACATTATCTGGAAGACCCAGAGCATCAGCTTCATATACATGGGCCATTTTCTACGATACCCTGAGCTGATTTTGTTCTTCCGGTATTTTTACAAATCAGTGAAATACTTCTCCTCTCCGATAATAATAGTAATAACTAACATTTACAGAAAACTTACCACAAAGGAATTATATTATATATGATGAGTAAGGTGAAAATGAACTATAGTCAAACCAATCCCTGAGAGCCCCTTAAATTGCCAACAAAGTACAACATATATATATGATTTAGTGTAAACAACCCTCCCATACGGTAGTTCTCAGGCCAATGAAAGTGTTTGAATTATTGAGGTAGCTCAGAGGAAAGAATAAAAGAAAAGTTTATATGCAGATGTCTGGGCTTTCATAACTATGGGGAAGGGGGGCTGGTGAATAAAAAATTCATGCTGACCTGCAAGCTTTACTTGATTCTCTTTTCATATTCAGGCTCTATCAAAAGTCTCACAGTTGAGAAATTGTCATTGGCCAGTATCCCCCCAGTGCCAGAACCCCATGGCAATGCTGGTTTCGGCTCTCTTCAAGGTAGGAACAGCCTTCACAGTCTGAAAGAGGAGGTGGGACCTATCACATGAAGATGAGTTCTCTACAGTGCAAACCAGTCTATTTACAGGCACCAGCAGTGCAAAATTTGGCAGCCCTAAATGAAGTCTCATCAATTTTGGAAGCAGGGGAAAAAAACAGAGCTAAGTGTTTTAGGGAGGAGAGAGAAAGTGAAATTCTCATCTTTGATTTTGTCTGAGAAACCAACATTGTACAGTAATAATATGGACTAACAGAGGAAGGGGAACGATGAGGATTTCAGCCTTTTCTGTGTTGTTTTACTTGTTTATTTTCAAAAGATTTTATTTATTTATTTGACAGAGCGAGAGAGAGACAGCGAGAGAGGGAACACAAGCAGGGGGAGTGGGAGAGGGAGAAGCAGGCTTCCCGTGGAGCAGGGAGCCCGATGCGGGGCTCGATCCCAGGACCCTGGGATCATGACCTGAGCCAAAGGTAGATGCTTAATGACTGAGCCACCCAGGCGCCCCTGCCCTTTAGAAAGTACCCGCGGATTATGCACAAACAATGAATCATGGAACACTACATCTAAAACTAATGATGCAACGTATGGGGATAATATAAGAATAAAAAATTAAAAAAAAAAAAAGTACCCGCGGAGAGCATCATTAGCCCTAAGTGTGCGTCTAATGCACTCAGCCCTTCCCTTCCCTCCTAACCTGGGGCCATCTCTTTAACTGACATTTAGTTGCCTGCGGTCAGATCTCTTTCAATCCCAGTGCCTACAGGATCCTGATCTTGGGGGACTGGGAGCGCTAGACCTAGCTTTTCTCAGCCCCACTGACCTCTCAAGTCATTATTCCTGGCTCCATGGGCGCATCTTGCTTTATTTCCCCTGGTGTGTGTGTGTGTGTGTGTGTGTGCTTACTGCTTTAATTGGGCAATCAATATGCCACTCCCCCATTAACAATGGTGGGGAAGTGAGTAATCAAACTCTCAATTGTACACTTTGGTAACATAAGGCCAGCAAGATGTGTGGTACGGAGATGGCACCCCTCACCCGAAAGGGAAAATGACTCTCCGTGGCTCTCCATTGTTTTGGGGCTTGTTTGCGTTGCTGTGCAGTTGTAATGGAAAACGAATAAAAATAAAAATCCCGGGGCCCGTTTTGGCCCGCGCTTGGGAAGTTAATCCCACTGTCCTGGCAGAAATCCAGCCCAGGTCACTGCATTCTGCTGGCGGAAGCCGCCTCATGCGGTTTTCAGGGGTTGTCACTTTCTTCTTTGCGTCTTTCTCAGCTCCGCGTGCAGCGAATTAAACAGCTGGCCCTCCCCCACCCGCGGGGACTGTAGTTCTGCAGAACTCAGAATGACCCCGCCTCTTCCCACAATGGGCTCCGGGGCCAGGAAACTAACCTGCTCCCAGAACCAGCCGCTGAGATATTTGCTACAGTCAAGATCTGTATGCGTGTGTCTTTCTCTGAGTGCGTTCACGCAGTCACAGAATCAGACTCCTCGCGATAAAAGATTTTTCAGGAATCATGTAGTTTCTTTCCAACTCCCTATGCATATAGACCCTCCGTTTGTTTTGTAACGTTTTGTTATGCAAATTAAAAATGTTTCCTTACCTAAGGTACTTAGAAATGTATCTCCCTTCCACCCATATATGCTTTTATTGATGCTTTTAATTGTTTTTATGGATTTTTTTTTCTAGTGTTTAATTCTTTCCTCTAAGAAATGTATTGCATTTCATGGTGTGAGGAATGATTCTAACTAGTTCTTCCCCCATACAAATAATCTTGTATTCTTTTTTTTTTTTTTTAAAGGTTTTATTTATTTGACAGAGAGAAAGACAGCCAGAGAGGGAACACAAGCAGGGGGAGCAGGAGAGGGAGAAGCAGGCTTCCCGATGCGGGGCTCGATCCCAAGACCCTGGGATCATGAGCTGAGCTGAAGGCAGACGCTTAACGACTGTGCCACCCAGGCGCCCCAGTAATCTTGTATTCTTAACAATGTTTACTGAATAGCGATTTCTAATTGTGTGACTTCAGCAAATGACTTAAACCTGTCTGAGAGTCAGCTTTCAGTATCTGGAAAAATAGGAATGATAATGATACTTACCAGACAGGCTTGTCCCAAGGATGGGGTAAGACAACGTGGGAGAAGCTCCTAGCACGTTGCATGCATGGCTGATATGTGTGTAATAAATGTTATCTTCCTTTTTGTCTCCTTTCCTTCCTTTTTATCTGCATCCGCCGATTTTTTTTCTAGAGCCCTTTTATGTACCCCTGAAATCAAGCCTCTCTAGAATGACCCAAAGGTTGTCTATCCCAGGTTTTATATTAGGAAGCTACTAGATAGAAAGTTTGGGGGATGTGGAGGAGGTAGGGGGCAATGAAGGCACTTTTCTTCAAGGGACCCCACCTAACCACACACACACTTTCTTTGCTTGCAAATGATGGGGTGTTTCTGCAGCCCCCATTATCCCCAGGTCAGAGAATCCTCTTAGAGGCTGTTCTTCTGAGGCCTTAAAATGCTCCCCTCCCCAAGTTGCCATGTCAGATCTTTGGAGGAAATCTGATTTTTTTTTTTTTAAAGATTTTATTTATTTATTCATGAGAGACAGAGAGAGAGAGGCAGAGGGAGAAGCAGGCTCCCAAGGAGCAGGAAGCCGGATGCAGGACTCGATCCCAGGACCCTGAGATCATGACCTGAGCCGAAGGCAGATGCTTAACCATCTGAGCCACCCAGGCGCCCGGAAATCTGATTTTTAAGGACAAGGCTTCTTGTGTGGGTTTTTTCATTTGGGGGGTAGGGTGGGGGTAGGAGTTGGCCATGGGTTTGCTGCATTCCAGGAAGAGGGAGGACTCTGCTCTCCTCCGATGAGTCATGGAAGAGAAACGTCTAATGTTTGCAAACATCCCCAGCCAAGGCTTTGCTTTCTTGTACTCCACCCATCCCCCCATCTGTGCAGATTGAACCCACCTGAGAAGATTCAAATGTTAAACTTGAAGGCTAAAGCAGAGGCTGTGGGTTCTACCACCATTCGAGATGGAAAGCTGCTAAGAGAAAGGGAGGCAGTACCCTTTATCTGGACTCCAACATGTGAGAGACAGGACAGGACCTTACATTGGGTGTATCTGTCTCCAAATCAGGACATGATCTGGGTGGTGCAGGAGGACTGAGTGAATGAACAGGGCTGTCCCAAGGGGCGGGCTTGAGCACACTTCTAGTCAACCGCACCTCTGCAGAGGGCTGGGAGGTTGAGAGAAGCCTCTCGTGGGAGAAAGGAGCAAAGGGGATTGCAGAAAAGAAGGCAAGGGCTAGGAAGAGAGGGGAAGCCTTGCAACTGGGCGAGACCTGGAGCTGCAGCTCTCAGGGGAGGATGAAGGCTGAGCGGGCTGGAGAGGGACTGGAGTAGGCGGGGGTGTGCGGGAGAGGACCATCGCCTCAGCCTCAGCAGACTGCTGGAGCCAGATGGGGCTCATGATGCATCCTCCCAGATGGAGCGGATCAGCCTTGTCAGACATGCTTCCCTCAGGATACACAGTGTCCCCCTCCCTCCCCCTCTCTGAAATCAGGAGAGAATCACAAGGTGACTTGGGAGGGCAGCCAGCCTCCTGGGATCTTCTGTGAACTATCAGGTAACGACAGCGGGATCACAATAGGAGACCTAAACATGCCTCCAGCACCACCACCACCCCCCTTTTTTTTTTCTATTGTGGGACATCAAGGGAGCGAGCTCATGAGCTTGGGAACAAAGATCCTATTCTAGGAATTTGTGCACTGCAACCCTATCCGGCACATTTGCAAGCCTTGGATTTCGGCCTGACGGAAACTCTACCTGCTCACTGTGCCCCCCCCCATTGCCAGAGCAGCACCCTCGCACCGGGCAGGGAAGGAGCCTCTGAGGAGCTCATCATTTAAAATTAAAAATCGCATTTAATCACTATTCATTTCTCTACCAGGCTCGGGAGGCCTTGTCATCTCTTCATTTTAAACATTTCACTATTTAAGGTCTGAGCACCTTGGGGGGTGAGAAAGGAGGGCAGTGGAAGAGAACTTTTGAAATCTTTCCACAAAAATCAAAGAACAAACCAACTGGAGGGAAAAATAGCAGCTATATTTAAACTACATTATCCCATCAGGGAGCTATGGTTTTGAAAACCATTCCACAGTACTTTGTTTGGCACCGATGCATGGATTTCTTTTCTTTAACTTTTTTTTTCTAATGGCAACATTTTTTTTTTCCAGAGCAGTAATTGCAAAGGAAGTGAAGGGCTTCATGAATTAGGTTGGTAGATACGTACTGAGCACCTGCTGCATGACCCACCCTGTGTTAGGCATAGGGGGCACAAAGTAAAGAAGGGAGCACTTGAAGACATCAAAACAAATAATTATCATGCATTCATTAATTATTGTGCACCTTCTGAGTACATATGATCCCCGTTCTCCTGGACCTGATAATTTGGTGGAAGAGCACAGACAATAAGCAAGTGACTTAGTGGCTAAGCAGGACAAAAGAAAGATATGTACATTTGCCAGTTTGCTGGTCCTTCTGTTCCAAATGCTGTTCTTCTCAGCTCTGACTGTGCACATGGCTATATATTATTCATGGCTCACTGCTCAGAGGGAGGTGACCATCCCACTGCCCCACCCCCCCACACACCTGTCACTCTCCCGTGTGAGTCCATGTCCCAGACAAGTGGCGAGATCAGGTAGACAGCTGGGTACAGGAGTCTGGATATACAAATGTGTATGTCATCAATATTTAGGTGGAATTTATGGGGCGCCTGGGTGGCTCTGCCGTTAAGCGTCTGCCTTCGGCTCAGGTCATGATCCCAGGGTCCTGGGATCGAGCCCCGCATCGGGCTCCCTGTTTGCCCCTAAACTTGGTGGATTTTAAACCGGAGACGCTGGGGGCCATGTCTGCTGTCACCTGGAGAGAGCCTACATCAAAGCCAAAGGCAAAGGAAAGCAGCAGATCCAAGGGATAGAAAGAGATTCTCAGTGACTTTATTTGAGCACCTGGATCAAGCTGTTCTGAATTTGGAGTCTACTCCCAATAAGTCCCTTTATTATAAACATAAGCTAGTCAGCTGGATTTTGGACACTAAGCCATCAAAAGAATACTTACCAATGGAGGCAGGGAGGCAAATTCTGGAAAAGGCATTCTGTTAAGTTTGGCAAATTCTCAGATGTTAAAGTTATAGTTTGTGAACATGTAGAAAAAATGGTGGTCACTAGGTACGGACGTGTGTTCAAAAACACAAGCCAGCGACAAAACAAAACAAAACACAAGCCATGCCAAACTGGACACATTTCTGTGAAAATTCACTAGAATGTGACTTGGAGACTGTTGTAGACAATGTATCTAGAGCTTAGCAACACAAACGACTCGCGCTCTCAGTAAGTTCTTATGGGCAAGTCAAGAAATGTGGGCTAGATAATAATGCAGCGGACTAACATCCCGTGGTTACCTGAAGAGACTAATTTACATAGCAAAGCATTTTAATATTGCAACAATTCTGCCCATTCTTTCATTCAACACGCATATGTTCCAGAGTCAGTAAGAGATGCCAGGTGTGACTGTGGACAGCCTTAGTTCCCACCTCTCTCTCAGTGTGAACACCTTACTGCTCTGAGTCTAGCATGTAAATGTGTACTTTCACATAGCATGATCCTTAAGTCAAGTTGACTACGTCAGGTGCTCAACCAAAAGAATGGTGTGTTCCAATGCTATATAACAGAGTACTATGGGAGACAGAGAGGCAGGAGAGAACACTGTTAAGAATTCCACTTTCCTGACTTTGGAACCTGTAGCCAAGTTGATTTGATAGCTGTTGAACAACTAAACCCAGTTGATTGGTTATTTTCTAATCTGGAATGAATGCCTAGATATTCTATTGGATAAAGGCGTAGAAGTTGTAAGTTATGCTTTCCAAATTTATGCCTAACCCAAGCTGGGATGTAGAGATAAAATATGTCTTGAAGATGAAAACTTAGGGGCGCCTGGGTGGCTCAGTCGTTAAGCATCTGCCTTTGGCTCAGGTCATGATCCCGGGGTCCTGGGATCGAGCCCCTCATGGGGCTCCCTGCTCAGACGGAAGCCTGCTTCTTCCTCTCCCACTTCTTCTGCTTGTGTTCCCTCTCTCGCTGTCATTCTCTGTCAAATAAATAAATAAATAAATCTTAAAAAAAAAAAAAGAAGAAGATGAAAACTCAAAAAAAAAAAAAAAAAAACCACAGCAGACTGCAAGGACCAAAATGAACATGAGAACATTCCGTTATAGTCAGAGTTCAGTGCCTGGGTTAAAAAGAATCAACAGTGCAAGTACACAATGGGAAGATTTAATAAGACTGCAGTTTATGTATACAAGGACTCAGTTTTGAGCTGATTGTTAAGACAAATCAACAATGTGCAGGGGAAAGCATCAGAACAAGGGAGGACAGTGGTAGTAGCTCCATAGGGCCTTGCACCAAGACTATGCCTAAACTTTTGTGTTCCCTGTTGGGTGTCTCCAAGCCTGGACAATGAGGGGTTGCAGACTCCTGCTATAGGAGGAACAGCTCAGGGACCGAGCTGTTTCTTTTAGCCGAAAAAAGAGACTTTACAAAGCACCATAGATATTTTGAAATACTCAAAGGGATCTCACACAGAGGAGGGATTAAATTTACTCAGACTTGTTCCAGAAGGCTAAACAAGAACCAATATATGGGGGAAGTTAGTTAGGGGATGTGGATTCAGCCTAGAATGAGCCTGCTTTAATGATTAAAGCTGTCCAAATACAGAACAGCCCGCCTTTTGCAATCTGCATTGCTCTACAGGAGGGCTGTAGGGGTTTAGGAAGTTGGCTGGGGCCTCCTTTCCAGGTCACTCTTTTTTACTGGGCCTTTTCTGTCTGCCCAGCGTTTGAAACTAGCCTGCCTCTGCCTATCACTAGCTAATGTTCTCCTTTATTAATTCCTTTGAGGTTCTTTGATCAAATCAGCCATCATTCTGAATCACTATTTCTCTTTTTCCTCTCCCTGTCCCCAATTGCTTGAAAATAGCTGCAATCTTTGGTAGACAATAGAGTACTTCCAAAACCCATTCTTACTTTTGTTTTTAACCTTGTTCACGAGAAGCATGTGTGTAGTTCAATGCACAAAATAAATTGAACATAAGTTTATTTCTACATAAGAGAAACTTGACCTTTCTGCCCTTGGGAGTCTGGGTTTATGCTAAATTTTGGCAACCTATGAACGAAAAGTTTCAGAGACACCCACAGGTTGAGGAACCAAGCACATAAATGGTATGACATAAAAGGGGCCAACTCCAGGCTAAAAATCACAGTTTCGGTTTAAAGGAGTATTCCCACCTCCAGTAGATAGCAGACTTGCAAAGAACAGTCTAGGAGGTGATGACAATGTGGTAACAGCCCCAATGTGCACTTACACATCACTCGTCTCTGAGAAACCTTTAATGCTGCCTCTTTTTGTATTCGTTAAACCTGATTAACCTTCACAGCCATTCCCATGAGGCAAGTAGCTTGGAGGCCCTCCTGTTTATTTCACAAATTGGAAATCAGTGAACTTGGGTTCAGCAAAAATTTTTTGAGGCTCCTCCCATGGCGAGGCCCTTCGCAAGTCACTGATAGAGCAGGGATGGTGGGACTCATTCATTGCAACAGTAGGCGTTCAATAAAGAAAGTATACCAGGGACCATTCCACGTCCTGAGGATGGACAAGACAGACAAACCCATATTCTCGTGGAGCTTGTATTCTAGTAAGGAGAGACGGACAGTGAACAGCTAAAGAAAAACACAGTATCACAGATAAATGCCCTGAAGAAAATAAAACAATGAGATAGCAAGGGTGACTGGGGAAGGGTAGCCACTTTAAGTAGTCAGCCAAGACAGCTACGAGGAGATGACATTCTCTCTCAAGGTGAGATCTGAATGATAAGATGGAACTAGGCATGTGACAATCCCGAGAAGGCCACCGAGTACAAAAGCCAACGTAGGGAACCCCTTAAAAACCTCATGATCACACCAGAGGCGCTTACAACCCCAAGCATCCACGGAGCCACGGAACAGAGACCCAAAGTCAAATGGCCAAGATAATTTCCAGGCTCAGATAGATAGCAGTCCTCTTGCCTGTCGTGCTTCTATTGTTGCTGAAAGAGGTGAGGCGAGGCAGAAGCAATGGTGTAGACCCGATCTCAGAGGAAAAAGAACCCCAACCCTCCATTACCACACCCCCACCATGCGATCACGTGTCCCTCCTGGAGGAGGCTCCAACAGGGAGCCTGTGACCTGACCAGTTTCCACCTTGCTTCTCTTAGGGCATTGCCATACGCTAGAATTTTGTTTGTTTATTTCGTGCAGGGTTTTGTTGGTCCTGTTCCAAGTATCAATCAAAACTGCATGCCAGCCTCCACTCCTTGGAAATAATTAAATGACGTGCCCGATTTTTTCAGCTGGGTAATATACTGTGATTTGCATCTGCTGAAGGAATTCATCTTAAATCCTGAGACTGCGCCATCTGGGACAACTGAGGTGTTTTTTTCTCTGCTTTGGCTCATGCGGATGGTACACTATTGCCAAACACAAAAGGAGACTAAATGCTTCATTCTGCAACATACTCCCTTAAGAAAGCCGCTCTTTGTGATGCGACCGTGTTCACCTTTTGTTCATGAATTCAACGCAAAGGTCCCTTCCCCCGTTAAGTAATCTAACTTTACATAAGCAAAATGCCCTTTATTTTGCGGTTACCTAGGTTTTGTACAGACTTCTGGAGCAAGTCATCTCTGGTTTAATAGATTTTGGATTAAAGTCCTTTTTCCTATTGGGGAAAGTGGAATCTGGAAAATAGCCTTGATCTTAACGCCCAAGTGAAGCACCTCCTAGCACAATTCTCGTTTTTAGCATTTACGGTGGCATAGCCTGTGACTTCTAGGCAGACACGTATCAAAAGCTGTGTGGGCTATTCAAATTAAAACCTCCCTGCAGTGGGATTCCTTCGGTCAGAGCACAGACCCCGCTGGGGAAGGGCGGACATTGGTGTGAGATGAGCGCTCGGCTGGGGGTGTGGGATGCGGTGCTCCTGAGGCGACAGATGAGGGATTCGGGCCGTGTGGGAAATGAACTGCGGAATTCCTCCCCTCGATTCCCGAAGGGGGCTCTAAAGGAGACAGATTAGGATGCAGAATGTGGCCCGCAAGGCAGAGGGCGAGGGGGCGGGCGAGCCACGGACACCAAGCCGAGCGCGCTTCGGAAGGCCCAGGGCGGACCGGGTTCTCGGGTTCCTCGGCTTCGCCTTCCCAGACACCCACCCCGGCCCCAGGCCAACCCCGAAGGGCAGGCAGTTTTCCTCGGGGCATCGAGTGCAGGGAGCCCGCTGTGAGCCCTCGACCCCTCTGGGCTCTGTGCCCGCGGGTGGGCTGGGATCGAAGGGCTCTAGCCCGGCGTAGGTTAGGTCTCCACCGGCCCGCGGGCCAGGGCGCGCACTGCGCGGGCGCGGCACGGCGCGCGCCGGCCTCTATCCGGGTTCCTGGGGGCGGTGCGCGGGAGGGGGCGGGGCCTGCGCGGCGGCGTGGGCGCGAGTAGCGCGGGAGGGAGGGAGCCGAGGGGAGGGGGCGGGGCCGTGCCGCCCGCGCCGCGCTGGGCCCTCTCGGCCAATGAGCGGCGTCCACATGCCGCGGCGGCGGCGAGAGGGGAGGCAGCGGCGGATAAATGCTATTAGAGCAGCCGCCGCGGAGCCGTCCCCGACGCCACCTCCTTCTCTTTCGCCGCAGTTTCCTCCGCCGTTGTCGGGGGTGCGGAGCTGAGGGAACAGGGCGAGCGCACCGCGCACCACCCCGCCGGCTCGCCGCCCTCGCTCCTTTCTGCTCTCGGGGGTCGGCCGGGCGCCCCCTCCTCCGGCCCGGGAGGGGCCGCGAATCACCTCAGGAAAGCGGGGAGGGGGTTCGGGGGCCGCGGCCTGCGCTCCCGGCGGGCGGTTGAGGGCAAAGGAGGCCCTCCCTTCTGACGAGGGGAGGGAGGGTCAGGAGCCCCCCACCGCCCAGCTGAGTCCGGGGCGTGCGCCGGCGAGGGCCGGGCTGCGAGAGGGGCGGTTGTCTGGGGGAGGGGGCGCGGGGTGATTCAGCGCCCGGCGAGGCGGAAGCGGCCGCAGGAGGAGGAGGAGGAGGGGGAGAGGCCCGTCCGCGCCTGGGCGCCCGGGGTGGCACGAGCCCGCGGCCCGAGTGCGAGGCGGAGGCGAGGAGGCCGCGGGGACTGGAGGCGAGGCCGGCCGGGCCCCCGCAGCCATGGAGAACGCGCACACAAAGACGGTGGAGGAGGTGCTGGGCCACTTCGGCGTCAACGAGAGCACGGGGCTGAGCCTGGAGCAGGTCAAGAAGCTCAAGGAGAGATGGGGTTCCAACGGTAGGTGCCCGGCGCCGGGACTGCAGGGGCCCCGCGCTGCCCGGCGTGGGCCCGAGAGCCAGGGAAGATGGCTGACCGGGCTCCACCTCGTGGGTCTGGGCTCCGCGCCCGCCGAGGGCTGCAGGCGGCGGGTCGAGCCCGCGCCCCGGCCCCGCGGGAGAGGGGCTGCAGGCCGAGGCTCTGGGGTCTTGTCTGTACCTCCAGGACCCCGCGCCTCGAGCCCTTGACCTTCCTCGCACGCAGCAGCCAGCCCCGCTGGAGGAGGGACGAGTCTCCTGCAACTGGGTTGAACCCTGCGAGACATTTTCTTGTCCCTAGCCAGTTTATGAGGCGTCGTTGCAGTTGAGAAAGCCTCTAACCGTTCTCGGACTGCCCAAAGTTACACATCTGGGAGAAGTCATGACATAGCTGAAATGACTCCTTGTTTCGGGAGCCCGGTTCAGTAGGTAGCGATGAGATTTTACGCTTCGGGATACACCTAAGGTATTGGTTATAACAAATGCTGCATATTTTCTTGGGGTACCATTTGGCGTGGTTCCCATTAAAAACGGTTGAAGGTTCATAGATCTAGGTACGTCTTTCGAAGACTGATAATTGTGGCAATTTATAAAGACAATGCTAATTTTTTTTTTTCCCTTCTTGACACGTTGACTGGCGAATTTCTACATTCTGCAGAGTTACCGGCTGAAGAAGGTGAGTGATCTTAACATGGTCTTTTTTTAACCCCTTTGTGTGCTGATGTTAAGATGACATTTACAACAAATGTTTGTTTCTAACAGGAAAAACCTTGCTGGAACTTGTGATTGAGCAGTTTGAAGACTTACTAGTTAGAATTTTATTGCTGGCAGCTTGTATATCTTTTGTAAGTATAAAAAAAACTTTATTTCTCCCCAAAAAGTAGAGACTATTCCAGAGATGAAAAACCAAGAAACAAATGATGTCTATTGGGTGAGGACATTATATTTAGAGATTTCAGCGGTGTCTTCATTTTTTAAAAATCTGGGTATTTTAAAATTATAAACAAAACACTTGAAGCCATTTGTGTGCAAAAAATTAATGCCTGGCATTTACAGTGCAGTTAGAAATTGTTCCTACATGGGGCAGGGTCTTATAAATTTTTGTGGCTTATCAGATTTTAATATTAAAAAGTTCTTTGTCAGAAGGTCTTCTCTGTTTTGGGTTCTTCCATTGTGTAAGATCATCCTAAGATGATGATGGGCCTTTTGTAGTCTGTAAATAGAACTTACAAAAGGAATATTCCAGTTGCTCTCCCTTCCTGGTAATGGCAAGGTGACAGTTGTTTCTGACAGTGACAAGAATGATGACGGCAGTGATGGCACCACTGTTGACCAAATTTGGTCACTGACCTTTAGGGTGGTATATTTATCTAAATTGGACCCCCGTCTTAAGTGACTCCTAGGTAGAGAGCACAAGGTTCAGTACAATTGGTTCTGGATTTTAAAAGAAAAAAAAAAAAAAAAAACCAAAACCTGTTTTTTCTTATGCTGTATGTGGTTACCGACTTGAGTCCTGTATGGTTGCTAAGAAACTGGTGAAATGCAAAGAACTACAGCAGAAAAAGGGTGATGGGTTGGTGAGGATATTTCTAGGTAATTAACATTTTTTTTCCTGTTCAGTATTAATTTTTTACTGCATTTTTTCTTGGGCAGTGGACTTCTTGGTAGTTTTCCTGAAAATGGTCATGAATAGGACACAGATGTTCCTAATCCTAACAGCATGCGATGACTTTTGTTCTTAAATTACAGTATTGTGTTCTTATAATAACCATGATGGGAAGTGAAATTCACCCAGTGCAATACTTCTTCAGGCTTCACAAAATTGACACCGCTTCAAGGTTTCATTTTTGTGTGTTTGTACATTTGAAAGCCCTAGGAATCTACCTCCGTCTTTATGACAACCATATCCTAGAAGGCTGTTTTGAGAACTAAATCAAAAGGAAGCAGTAGGCACTTCTTTAGGTGAGGGGGGAAATTGGCAAGAGGTGAGCTTTTGGAGTAATACTGTATACAGCTTCTGACATGAGACTTTAATATTAATCTATCATGCCATGTTGGCTAAGTGATATGTAGCTATTAATAATAATTCAGTCCTCACGAATCTTTTCTGTGGTTTTCACTGAATAAAACTGAGAGTGTCATAGCAAAGCATTCAGTGTCCTGAATTACTCCATACCTCTTACATGTCTGTCTGTTCTTGATTAATTCAACACCACCCACTCCTCCCCCCTCCCCCCACTCCTCCTAAATGGCTGCTGCTTTTACTGATTAAGATAAAGGACTAGAGCGGTTTGAGTCTCAGTTTCAGAAGTACATTGTCTTGGGGCAAAACAAATAATACGTTTGGGGTAGTGTAATGTTTATGTTTAAGCTAGCTGCATAATTCTGAAGTAGCCTCAGATTTGGCAGTTAAGATACTGGGGTTCAATAAGGTTATCAGGGACATCTTAGAAGTAAATCATTTGGTGTATACAAGGCAGAGATAAAATAAATTTTTATTGAGTTATTCTGTGTAACTTAAGGCTGTGTTGTAACATCAGCATTATTTCCAATAAACAAGCTATTGAATATTTGGGTTTTATAGAATCTCTTGAGTTGCCAGTTTGATGACTTTGTATTAACATTTTGAATTAGTGATGTGTGTGACTTTTATTTTGAAGAAAGGAGTTTATGGTTTTTAGCATTTTTAAGTGGGTTTTAAAATGCTCTAATTTTATCATAGAGTAGGATGTTGGGTTTTTATAGCTTTATAGAACTATATTTTGGAATTGAAATTTGAATTACCTTTTTGGTAACTACTCGGAGTTAATGCTCAGGAAATGAACTGTGTGACATTTTTATTTCATGGGTTGCTAAACAAAAATAATAAAGGTTTAGGAAATACTGTTAGTTTGCTCTGACTTGTTTGATCAAGACATTTTGGATATCAGACCTGTTTTGTTGATTTTCTTCATGTGGAATTGGCGCTATTATTACATTGTTCTTGACCTTTTCATTGTTTCTTTTATCTTTTAAAAGATCACTGAGTCTTTTTTGTGGTAGTTTATTCCTAATTTACAGGAAAATCATGGTAGAATATTCATGTTCTTTTGGAGAATTGATAGTTCCTACAACATGTACATATGGTCAGGTTCTGCTCAAGTTAAAAAGAAATACCAGGCTTTAGTGATTTATTTCAGATATCAAATAAGTAAACTGTTAACTGTAGGAAGCTGCGTTAATGTTCTGTACTCATGACCTGTTGGGATAAAGTGTAATTGCAATATTCGCTAGATAGAAAGAGTTTAAAGTTTACTTGGATTGGAAGAAGTGAGCTATAATCTCTCCCACTACATATAAAGTAACATTAGAAATTCCTTCATTTGACATTCATGACCTGCTATCCTTTCACTGTCTTTACATCCTCCTTGGTCACAACTTTGCCCTTCATTTAATACATCATATGGTTGCTTACTGGAACACCTTTTCTCTCCTTCGCTACTCATTAGGTATTTATTGAACACCTGGGACATGGCACAGACACTGGGGATACAGCCATTTGAACAAAATAGGCAAAGTCTCTTAACCTGGAGCCGACATTCTAGTAGAGACAGATATAAACAAGTAAAATGTTGAGTCTGTTGGACAGTGATATAGTGCTATGGAGAAAAATAAAGCAGGGGGTAAGAGTATGAGGAGGGAGGGTATAGTTTTCACATAGGGTGGTCAGGAAAGTCCTCCAAGAAGGTTACTTTAGAGAAAAGACCTGAAGTTCAGGAGATGAGTAGGAGGGCCATATCTGCCTCATAGGAATTCGTGAAGTCCTCTGTTGAAACATAGTTTGCAAAAGTTGCTCTACCCTCCATCCCCATTTCCCCACCACAGCTACTTGAAGTGATCCTAAAATGCTGCTAAAACGTGGTGAGACCAAGGCACTTCTCATCTTGTCACTTGTATTTGAATGGTGTCTTTTCCTTCCTACTGGACCCTTTAAAAAGGATTCTTCATTTCTTTTAGAGCCTGGGTTAGTGACACTGATAAAACAAATATATTTGAGTGAGCTTGTGTTAGTAGCATTTTCAAAATACATGAGGTCTGGTTTCTTGGTTTTCTTAGTACAATATAGTCAAGAAGTAGTTTATATTATGTAATGATTTTACTTTTTTCCTGTGTTTTCTTTTAACTTTTTTTTTTAAAGGATAAAATGGGTAGTTCACTGATTGGTCTAATTTATTTAGAGCCTTTCTTTAAAATGTTTTGAGAGGTGAATGTGTGTGTGTGTGTGTGTGTGTGTGTTTGCCTGTAGGGTTTTTGTGTTTTTTTAAATTTTTATTTTATTATGTTGTGTATGTGTGTGTTTAAGAAGATTGTATTCTCAAATCGAAAACCAGTATTTTTAAATTTATGTGTGGATCAGAAGAGAATGTAGTCTAATTCATACCTTTTTTTTTTAATGGCTAAAAGAATTTTGGTTTCCCACCCCAGAAAATTGTCATAACATTTATTGTTGATACATTTTCTTTCTTGTGAAATGTTTAACTTTGATTTCCTCTTTAAAACTTTTTTTTTTAATGTAAATTTCCTCATTCATTGAAGTATTTGAGTACCCAGTGTCCTTGCAAGTTTCTAAGGATACAAAGAGGAATGCAGACAGGTGCCCTCAGTCTTAAAAATGTGCTTATGATCTCTCATGTTCTTTTTTTGGATCTCATTGAGTGCTTAGTACATTATCCCCACATGAAGCTAAGATAATGGAGTCACAGAACTGTGACTGTCTCCCATTGGAACACACATTTTTACCTTGGATTAAAATTTGCTTTTATTCATTAAACTCTGCTCTCCAGCATCTTCTGGTTGTCCTGTCAGAAGTTTGTGATTGGCAGAGATCAGTCTTACAGATAATTAGAAGATAGCCTATCCTACCCTATTGAAGCAGTTTAAGATGTAGTTGAGTACTCATTAGTAAGTGGTTACCTTGAATAGGATTGGTAGATTTGAAACTTTGAATTTGCTGGATTCTGTAAGCCCCAGAAGACAAGTGTTGTTACTGTATTAATAGTGCAAAGCAAAGAAGAAACACTGCCTAAAATTAACTGCAGTAGCTTTTTCTTCTACTTTCCTTTGATAGTGTTGATGAAGTTGGTTACTTCTTGCTCTAGATGTTTAAGTTCAGATAGGCCCTCAGGGTCTTGTACCTTACAGGTTATATGAGATTTTGTTTCATTCATTCATGCTTCTGTACAGTAAATAGTGAGCATCATCTGTGTACCAGAGATACTTCTAGGCCCCTGGGGATACAGTGGTGAACAAAAAGCAATACAAATAGGTAATCATTTATGTTCAATGTATTCTCCAATGAAGATTTTTAGAAACATTTACCCCCCCATATGAACATATTTTGTGTAACTTGATAAGCCGTAATTATGAACTCTATGCTATAATGCTAATAAGGCATCTTTCATTTTGGTAATAATGTGTCTCACACACTTCACTCCCTCATCTCCTGGGACCTTTCATTTGTAGCATCATCATCCTATGTACACTAGGTTTCCTTTCAATAGAACAAACCATGAAGGACTCCATAATATGATCTGAACATAATCAACTGGATTGGTTCTTACCAGTTAATGAAATATGGGTTGATCTTCACTTTGGACTGTAGCATTTGATTATTTGGGTTATTTGTGGTTTCAAAATAGACATTTTATTTTTATTTTTATCTTTTAAAAGATTTTATTTACTTATTTGACAGCGTGCAAGCGCACAAGCAGGGGGAGTGGCAGGCAGAGGCAGAGGGAGAAACAGGCTCCCTACAGAGCAGAGGGAGCCCGATGTGGGACCCAGGACCCCGGAACCATGACCTGAGCCAAAGGCAGTGCTTAACCAACTGAGCCACCCAGGCGTCCTCAAAATAGACATTTTAAAAAGTATTCAGGAAATTGATGGTTGATTTTAAATAGGTTCAGCATCAGCCTTCCACACTGAGAAATCTGCCCACTAGTTTCTCATCAACCAGTAATTAATATACTTGTGGAACCTTCAAATAATTACGAATGCTTGGGTTTCTTTTCTTTTCTTTTTTTTTAAAGATTTTATTTATTTGACACCCAGAAAGAGAGAGAAACACAAGTAGGGGGAGTGTGAGAGGGAGAAGCAGGCTTCCCGCGGAGCAGGGAGCCGGATGCGGGGCTCCATCCCAGGACCCTGGGATCATGACCTGAGCCGAAGGCAGACGCTTAACGACTGAGCCACCCAGGCACCCCAGTGCTTGGGTTTCTTACACATAAACATTTGAAGTCCTGTAGTGGAAGAAAAGGTTACTGCATTGTACAGATTAGGATTTTTACATAATTGATAAATTCTACTTCTGCAGAGGAACCACACTTTTTTTTTTTTTTTTTTAAAGTAGAGATTTGCTCTGATAGTCCTGTAACTATTTGCTGTAGTCTTCCCTTTGCTCCAGCTGTTAGGGGATATTTAAGTTTGTTCCTTAGGCCTAGCTGCCAAGAGGGAAGTTCCTACCCTCTTTAACAAGGTGTGAAGCTTATCTTACAGTTGCTAATGCCTCACTGACCTTTTGCATAGGTCCTAGTTGCTCATCAGGTTGAGCGATTTTTCTCCCCCAAGAGCTAATTAAGTTTCTTATTTCTGATATGCTCTCCTTGGCAAATGTTTGAAAGGCTAGTATCAAAGCAGCTGTGATCTTGCATCTATCAAAATTTATAACTTCCTAGGGAAGTTTTCGTTTTGGCACTAGGCCTGGCCTTAACACCAGGAATGCCCTGTTGAAAGTCTGTGGCAACATTTATATTCATTCTGGTTTTCTGCCTGCCCTAGTTCACTAGCTGTCAGTGGTCACTGGTACCTTTCAGGACCCAGTCCTGGTGTCTCCTGGTTTTTTTCCTGCTCAGGTTGATATTTCTTGTTCATTCATCATTCCCTTATCTTACTTGCAAAATTCATGTTAGGCCTTGTCTTACCTCTCTGGTTGTTTACTGTTTGTATAAAAGTTCACCTTATACTATTCCACTAAGTATAAACTTAGGTGGTTTCATTATTGCCGTGAGCCATATCTGACTATTAAAAAGTATCAAAACCAGTGCTTTGATTGTTTACTAAATTGGTCTTTTATTTATTTATTTATTTTTTAAGATTTTTATTTATTGAGAGAGAGAGCATGAGAGGGAGGAGGGTCAGAGAGAATCAGGCCCCCTGCCGAGCAGGGAGCCCGATGCGGGACTCGATCCTGGGACTCCAGGATCATGACCTGAGCCGAAGGCAGTCGCTTAACCAACTGAGCCACCCAGGCGCCCTACTAAATTGGTCTTTTAAAGAAAATATTTTTTGTGAAATATGGAGACATTTTAAGCAATGCTAAAAAACAAAGGCAAATCTTATCTCCCAGATTGAATCATAAGATACGTTTGACATCCTTTCTGGATTGGCAGTTTTTCACAAAAATTAGTTTTTAACTATTTAGATGGCTCTTTTACCATGTTCTTTATCATTCTTAAAGATTCATTTCTTGGTTTCTCTTATCAACTTAAGTTTGCTCAATTATGAAGTTTATCTTCTCTTAACTTGTAGCTTTTACATCCTGACAAGGTTATGGTTGTGTGAGCTAGAAATTAATTTTCTGCTAATTTTCCTTGGGGCAGTGTTCTGTATCCAGTTATAAATAACATTTGTGGACTTCTGTCCTCTCTAAAGTTCTGAATTGCTATACTAGATGTCATATGGAGGATAACCTTCAAAATACATTCCTGATTGCACAACAACCTTGAGTAATTTTGAGATGACCTATAGTGATACCATTGAAAATAACCGGGTTGCTGTTGTACTCTATAATTTTGAGTGCATGATCAAGTGATTTTTACAATGAATTTATGCCTATAGATATTATTTGGTAGGAATATTAAGCAAATCAACAAAGTTGTAGATGATTGCCTTTTACTTTATTTAAGTTTTATTTCTTCTGAATATATCCATGTAAAATGAATGGGATTTATTTCCCAGAAAGTATTTTATTTGGATTTTAAAACAATTAGTATGTGAAAAATAGCTTTTGAAGAATATTAAGAAGTTGTATAGTTTTGATTCTCAAGAATTACTCTGAACAAGGGACATAATAAACTGGTTGTTGCTGTCATTACATTTTGCCACCATTTGTTTCTAGGGACGGTAAGAAGAGAGATTTTATATAGTGCAGTTCCTTTAGTGCCAGCCACTTCTGTTGTCAAGTGGCACTAAGCCTAAAAACACATTACAGTTCTAACACATGCCATTTCTCTTTTAGGTTTTGGCTTGGTTTGAAGAAGGTGAAGAAACAATTACAGCCTTTGTAGAACCCTTTGTAATTTTACTTATATTAGTAGCCAATGCAATTGTGGGTGTATGGCAGGTAAGCAAAAATTCTGCAGTGCTAGAGTTAGCAATTTATATAAGTGATTTAAACTGTGTTAATCTGTTTTTTTTTTTTTCCTGATGTATTGACTAAAAATATCTCTGGAAAATCTACGTGTGCTTTTTCTTTTGTCTGTTTATTTAATGGCAACATTTTAGACCTCTCCTGCATGTATATACTGTTAAAATTGCTCATCCTTCATGCAGCATGGAGTTAAGAATAATGGATGAGAGAAGCTATTTGAGGAAAACCAGGAAATTTGAGATTCAGTATCTGTATATTTCCTAGCTGCTTCCTGTGAAAAGTTTCATAAATTCAATGTCATTTTTATTCTCCTTGGATTTTTTTTTTTTTTTTTAAACTGTAAAAATTGTTTTCCCTTCACAACATACTTCTGGCTGTTTTCCCTCAGTTGCCCGGGCCTTTCTGACTCACAGAATGGAAGCCAGTTTACAGAAACATAATGGGATTCCTACCCACCCCCCCTTCATGTAATTGCTATTCTGTATATATCTAGTTTAGAGGACTTCAAATTTCCTTTTTTTTTTTTTTTTTTTTTAAGATTTTATTTATTTGACGGAGAGAGACACAGCGAGAGAGGGAACACAAACAGGGGGAGTGGGGGAGGGAGAAGCAGGCTTCCCGCCGAGCAGGGAGCTCGATGCGGGGCTTGATCCCAGGACCCTGGGATCATGATGTGAGCTGAAGGCAGACGCTTAACGACTGAGCCACCCAGGCACCCTGAGTGCATCTACATTCTTAAAGTAGAAACATTTTATAAGCATACTTAGTCCTATTAGAATTGTAAACTTCTGGGGTGCCTGGGTGGCTCATTCAGTTAAGCAGCCAACTCTTGATTTGGCCCAGGTCATGATCTCAGGATTATGAGATCCAGCCCTATGTCAGGCTCCCCGCTCCGCAGGGAATCTGCTTGAGGTTCTTCCTCTCCTTTTGCCCTCCCCCCTACCCCCCCCACACACTTGCATTCTGTCTCTAAAATAAATAAGTAAATCTTTAAAAAAAAAAATTGTAAACTTCTGATCTTATTAATAAACATGAAGGCCTTTATGTAGTGGGCTCATACAGAAGGATGGTCTACTTAGAAAAAAATATTGTGCTATATTTCTCTTATTTTAATTTTTTTCTAAAGTTGTTTATATTTAAGTAGAAGTGATCCCCTTGTGAATAATAAAGGCAAAAGAAACAATATACAGCATTAGATTGTCCTTCTCAAGCTAGTAATATATATTTTCCTATTAAATAATTTATGCTAGTTACTAGGTAGGGTACATACATTCCCATGTCATTGTTACAGTGATGTTATAAGACAAATGATATTCCCATTTGACAGATGTGACATTGAGGTTCAGAGTGATTAAGTGACTTCTTAAAGGCTATACAGGTAGTACAGAGTATCTGTGACTTGAATCTAGGCCCAGGCTTGATCCAAATTTGAAGTAAAATTTTACAGCAGTTTTCACAGGACTTTTATATTTATCTTAGTTTAAAAAATAACATTCTTAGGTTTTAATCTCATTTACATAGTATACAGATGGTATGGGCAATACTGAAGAGTTCTTGCTTCTGGAAGTAAGGGAAATTGTAAGAGTGTAAGGTAGTATTGGGAGGTTGCGGGGGGCACATGCTGCTGACCAGTGTCATCAAAGAAGGTGACAAGTGATTGGCAACTAGAGAAATTGAGAATTGTTCCAATTTTAGTATATATGCTGCTGAAGTGAGCACTTGATAGAACCTGTTTGTTTGTTTTTTAATACAGTGTATTATTTCAGGGGTACAGGTCTCTGATTCATCAGTCTTACACAATTCACAGCGCTCTCACCATAGCACATACCCTTCCCAGTGTCCATCACCCAGCCACCCCATCCCTCCCACCCCCCTCCACTCCAGCAACCCTCAGTTTGCTTCCTGAGATTGAGTCTCTTATGGTTTGTCTCCCCCTCCGGTTTTGTCTTGTTTCATTTTTCCCTCCCTTCCCCTATGATCCTGTCTTTTTTCTCAAATTCCTCATATCAGTGAGATCATAAAATAATTGTCTTTCTCTGATTGACTTATTTCACTTAGCATAATACCTTCTAGTTCCATCCACATTGTGCAAATGGCAAGATTTCATACTTTTTTTTTTGATGGCTGCATAATATTCCATTGTATATATATATATACCACGTCTTGTTTATCTATTCATCTGTTGATGGACATCTAGGCTCTTTCCATAGTTTGGCTGTTGTGGACATTGATGCTATAAACATTGGGGTGCACGTGCCCCTTCGGATCACTACATTTGTATCTTTGGGGTAAATACCCAGTAGTGCAATTGCTGGGTCATAGGGTAGCTCTATTTTCAACCTTTTGAGGAACCTCCATACTGTTTCCCAGAGTGGCTGCACCAGCTTGCATCCCCACCAACAGGATATAACCTATTTGAATTTGTGATCATTTGTTTCCCTTTCCCACCCCTACATTCTAAATATTCCTTTTGATCATTTGAGTTGAGAGGAAGCCTTTTAAAGTAGTTTTAATTGGCATTTTTGTCCTTGGGGTCTGAGATAATTTATCTTTAATGCTTCTAATTTAAATGTACTTTCGCTAATTTTGAGTAGAAGTAAAATCCAGTGCTCCTGGGATATCTCTTAACCTTGAGCAATCTAGTTAAACTCTATCTGACATGACCTTGTAGAGGGAGAAAAGGAATTAAAACTGCCACAGTTAACAAATGGGAGAGGTAATTCTATGGAAAAAAGTGTTTCAAATTTGACTAATTGAATAGCAGCAGTGCTGAGAATTTATTCTTTTACAGTATCAGTAGCATTTGAATTTAAGGACCTTATAGCAATGACATTTAATTAGAATTAAATATTCTAGCATTTCTGTTAATTACAAGGTGATACAGACAATATTCTTTAAGCAAATCTGATATGGGGTTGAAATTATTTTTATCATGAGGTTCCCAAATTTAACATATTCTATACTTTTTCACGGATGTAAACATTTAAAGTGAGACTCATGCCATTAGCTTTCAGTTTTAAGCCCTCTAACTTCACTTTAAGCAGATTTTGGGATTTTTTGCGACAGACCATAATTTTTACACTCAGGTAAAAAATGAGATTACAGGGACACCTGGGTGGCTCAGATCTTGATCTCTGGGTCCTGGGATTGAGCTCCGCATTGGGCTTCCTGCTCAGCGGGGAGTCTGTTTCTCTCTCTCCCTCTGCCCCTCCACCCTGCTTGTGTGCTCTCTCTCTCTCGCTCTATCTCAAATAAAATCTTTTTTAAAAAAATGAAATCATGTAGTATTGTGTGTAAATTCTACCCAGATAAGGTTAAATTGAGCTTTGGGGCGCCTGGGTGGTTCAGTCGTTAAGCGTCTGCCTTCGGCTCAGGTCAGGATCCCAGGGTCCTGGGTTCGAGCCCCGCATCAGGCTCCCTGCTCAGCGGGAAGCCTGCTTCTCCCTCTCGCACTCCCCCTGCTTGTGTTCCCTCTATCACTGTCTCTCTCTCTCTGTCAAATAAATAAAATCTTCTAAAAATTTAAAAAAAAAAGGTTAAATTGAGCTTTATATCAGAAGGCAAGAAGTGAGAGAAATGAATCCTTTCCTTTGTGCTTTGAGTAACCTCACCTGGGCATGCACTGTGTAGATTTGCTCCTTGACTTCTAATTGCTTACTCTCCAAAAGGAGAGAAGACAAATTTGGCACATGTGCTTTTCTTTTTCTTTCTTTTTTTTTTTCTTCCCTTAAAGGAACTTTCCTGTAGCTTTTTTTTTTTTAAACATATTTTGATTTCTACATCTTTCATCTCAAAATTTGGAAAGAAAACCTATGTATGATTAAGGTTTGATATATTTGTATACAGTATTACAGTAAATATGTATGCTATGGGACTGGCAGTTTTTGTTTTTTGGTTTTTTAGGGGGAGGTGGAAGGGAGGTAGAGGGAAATCTAATCAGGGTCCACGCCCAGCACAGGGCCCAACAGGGCTTGATTTCACAACCCTGAGATCATGACCTGAGCCAAAATCAAGGGTCAGCTGCTTGGGGAGCCTGGGGGGCTCAGTCAAGCGTCTGACTCTTGGCTTCAGCTCAGGTCATGATCTCAGGTCATGAGTTCTAGCCCCACCTCGGGCTCTGTACTCAGCATGGAGTCTGGTTAAGATTCTCTCTCCCTCTGCCGTCTGCCCTGCCACCCATGCACGTGCATGTTCTTTCTCAAAATAAATGAATCTTAAAGAAAAAGTTGGATATTTAAAATGACTGAGCCACCCAGGCGCCCCAGGACTGACCGTTCTCTGATGAGATTCCAACCATTTATTAGTCTTCACTACTGCAAAGAGATTTCCCAGAATTTGAGATATAACTTGATTTTCTTAATTTTCATCACTCATAACATGTATTATTGGCCAAAACACAGTCTAAATAGTTTGTAAATCCTCATAGCTCTTGCGGTAGTAGTGTTGGTGTCCAGGTTTTGTAGGCACCAAACCTGTGTGTTGTGTAGCTCATGCACAATCACTTAGCTGTTAAGTGGAAAAGCCTGGGGTGAACCTAGGCAGTCCAGCCCCAGACCATCACTTTTCATGTGAGACAGGATCAATTTTCAGTGGTGTGGCTGTGACTGGAGGTGAGGGCCTTGTTACACAGTGGGCTTGGGAACAACAGATTCTGTAACTGCTTTTTCCTGTTAGGATTTTATTCCCTGTTCAGGCCTGTTAGGGTGCTTAATTCTTCATTTTTTAGCACAAAATTGTAAGATCCTGGTGATTTATCATCTTATGTGAATTGTTTATAAGTATCATTAATGTGCATCTTTTGTGTCTTTTTTCCTAAAGTTTAGAAGTCTAAAATTTGATTCCTTGGACTAAAATACTAATTTTCAGTGGCAAGTATGTGTTTACTACTTTTATCTTTTTTATAGGAAAGAAATGCTGAGAATGCAATCGAGGCCCTTAAGGAATATGAGCCTGAAATGGGCAAAGTATATCGACAGGACAGAAAGAGTGTCCAGCGGATTAAAGCTAAAGACATAGTTCCTGGTGATATTGTAGAAATTGCTGGTGAGTTGAGTTTGTCATTTTTGTTTTATTCTAGATTGTGTATCTGAACGCAGTCCTTTTCTCAAGGCTCATAATTGTTTTAAAAATTGTGCTCAGGGACACCTGGGTGGCTCAGTCGGTTAAGCGTCTGCCTTCGGCTCAGGTCATGATCCCAGGGTCCTGGGATCCAGCCCCATATCGGGCTCCCTGCTCAGCGGGGAGCCTGCTTCTCCCTCTGCCTGCTGCTTCCCCTGCCTGTGTTCTCTCTCTCTCTCTGTCAAATAAATTTTTTAAAAAATTATGCTTAGATGTATCAATTATATTAACAGGTTTGGGTGCCTTCCAAACAAATCAAGTTTTCTGTATATTTATTTCTAGGTGTTTGGCACCTCCCCTCGTGTTGATAAAACTTGTTTGTTTTAAACAGTGTTTTGAACTGTTGTACTTAATACTTTTGGTCCGTGGTAGAACACTAGCACTAGTGAAATAATGAACTTAATCTCTTATTTGACAATTAGTTGAAGTGAGCAATTTAGAAGACAAGTTAAGGGCTGCATAGTTTTTCCTGTTTGGATTCTTGATACAAATGTTTAGTCATACTTGCAACTATCAAACTAAGTAGATGGTTAAGGGTAATTTCCCAGCCCTAAAAAGCTCTGCTTTAAAATACTTCTGCATAACACAGAGCCAGGGGTCTCAGCTTCAAAGACCTTCAAAGAGTTTGTGAATTCAGTGCAAGGCCACAGCTCTCCACAGATCTTAAAGGGGTTTGTATTCTCATTGCTCAAGATCAGTACCATGTTTTTAGGCAGCCCTGAATGCCCAGAACCAATAACAGTCTAGTCTTTTTGCTGGAGAGTTATATCAGATTATTCACACTGTCATGGTTTTTCACACCTTGCTGAGCTCCAAATACTTTGTACCAGTTGATCCTTGAACAGTGAAGGAGTTGGGGCGCTCAGGAATCCATGTATAACTTTTGACTTCCCCAAAACTTTACTGCTGGCCTTATATACAGAACATAGTCAGTTAAGACATGTTCTGTATGTTTATATGTTTTATATATTGTATTCTTAAAGTAAGTTAGAGAAAAGAAAATGTTATTAAGAAAATCATAAGGAAGAGAAAATACAGGGGCGCCTGGGTGGCTCAGTCAGTTAAGTGTCTGCCTTCAGCTCAGGTCATTATCTCAGGGTCCTGGGGTGGAGCTCCGAGTCAGGCTCCCTGCTCTGTGGGGAGCCGCCTTCTCCCTCTCCCACTCCCCCTGCTTGTGCTCTCTCTTTTTCTGTCAAATACACAGGATTGTATTATTTTTAAAAATCCATTTTTTAAACTAATTTTGACATTAAGAATATTGTAAGAATAGTAACAGTTCCCACATATCCTTTACCCAGATTCTCAAAGTGTCAATGTTTTATCACATGTGCATTATCCTTTTTCAGTCGATACCTATACGTTCACACATTTTTGTCTGAACTATTTGGGAATATGTCACAGGCATGATGCCTCTTTATCCTTAATACTTGAGAATTTATAAAATCAAGGGCATTCTCTTAGTATAAGTTCCGTACAATTATCAAAATCAGGAAATTGATACAAAACTTGTCTAATCGACAACCTCATTCAGTTTTTTACTTGTCACAGTGGATTTTATAGCAAAAATAAGAATTAGGGAATTCTGGCTGTGATACGGAAAATAGGTCAGAATGGGGAAGGCTAGAGATAGGCTATTTGATAGTCTAGGCCAAAGGTGATGAGGCAAGAGATAATGAGAGCAGTAGCATTAAGAATAACAAGGGAAGAATTTTGAGTTTATGAATAGTGGTTCTTAAGCGGAGGTACACATCAGAATCATCTGGGGGCGCTCTTTAAAGTTTTGACCAGGTCCTGTCCCAAAATAATTGAATCTCCCTTGGGCATGAAATTATGGCCTTTGTAGTTTGACAGATAGTCTCAAATTTCAATGCTGAGTGACAGGTTTTAATAACCAGATGGGGGGCGCCTGGCTGGCTCAGTCGTTAAGCGTCTGCCTTTGGCTCAGGTCATGATCCCAGGGTCCTGGGATCGAGCCCCACATCGGGCTCCCTGCTCCATGGGAAGCCTGTTTCTCCCTCTCCCCCTCCCCCTGCTTGTGTTCCCTCTCTCGCTGTGTCTCTCTCTGTCAAATAAATAAATAAAATCTTAAAAAAAAATAAATAACCAGATGGGTGTATGGAGCTGACTGGGCTTGGGATGTAGAATCAAAGCCACTGGCAGGATTTCTGATTTAGGTGACTGGATGGTGATGGTGCTGGTAATTGAGGAAGGAAACCTCAGAGAAAGATGGTTTGTCTTTCCAGACGTACGTATGTGAGAGGTGCAGTTGCTGATAATGTCACCTAAATTTGTGTATGAGATTCCATTTGACTTCATATGTTTTCCATTTCTCCAGTTTAATCTGGTAATATACTCATATACTCTTCAGCCTCTCGCACTAAAAATATTTTAAGAGTTTTTATGCTAGTTAGGCTATATCAGTATATTGAGTCTATATGAAAAGTTAGGGAGGGGCGTCTGGGTGACTCAGTCGTTAGGTGTCTGCCTTCAGCTCAGGTCATGATCCCAGGGTCCTGGGATCGGGTCCTGTGTCGGGCTTCCTGCTCCACGGGAAGCCTGCTTCTCCCTCTCATGCTCCCCCTGCTTGTGTTCCCTCTCTCACTGTGTCTCTCTCTGTCAAATAAATTTTTAAAAATCTTTTAAAAAAAAGGAAAGTTAGGGCGCCTGGGTGGCTCAGTTGGTTAAGCGACTGCCTTCGGCTCAGGTCATGATCCTGGAGTCCCGGGATCGAGTCCCGCATCGGGCTCCCTGCTCGGCGGGGAGTCTGCTTCTCCCTCTAGCCCTTCCCCCTCTTGCGCTCTCTCTCTCACTCTCTCTCTCTAATAAATAAATTAAAAAAAAAAAATCTTTAAAAAAAGGAAAGTTAAATTACCACCCAGGCGTTTATCCTGAGTTTGCATCAGTAAGTGCAGTGGTAAATAGTGTCAGAGGAAGCTGTAACCTTGACCCTCAAGGCATCTTCCCTTTTGAAGAGATAAAGGCCAGCTACTCTTTGGATTTGTCTTTTCTTCTCAATCTGGTTGCTGTCCAGGCTTTCCTGTTTCAGTACGTCATTCTGACCACCTAATTAGCTGAGAGAAGCTTGGGAGTCATCTTGGTCCTTCATTCTCGTTATCTTTCTCTAAGACCATTTGATTCTGTCTCCAAAACAAACCCAAATTTGTGAATTTGTTTCCTCAGTCACCAGCTCATACTGGGACTGTCCTTGTGTCCTTACTGGGCTCTGGCTTCCTTTGTCACCTTCTTCCAGTCCTTTCTCCACATAGCAGCCGGAGCAGTTTCCTAAAGGTCCTATTGTTCACTCACCTGCTAAAATTGTTCAGTGGCTTCCCGATTGTACCTGAAATATAAAATGCTTTTCACCTAAAAGACCTTGCATCATATGGCTCCTGCTTGCTTCTATGATTTCATCTCATGCCTCTCCTTATGGGCCTCTATTTTTAGTTTTCAATACCACCGAACTTTCCTGGCCTTTTTTAGGAAGTTAAACAAACTTTATATAATTTATTAATTTGCCCAGATCTCACAGTGGCAAAGCTTTGGTTATAGCCCTAATTTACCTGACTTTTCTTGCCCGCTGTGAAATTCTGTTTCCTATAATGTAGTGTTTTGTATGTTTGTATGTGTTTGATGGTTTAGGAAGGACAAATAATGATTGATTCAGTGTGTGTGACCTAAAACTTCCAGTCTACTGGAATACCCTTATTTGTGTATGTTGTGGTAAAATACACAGAATATAAAGTTTACCATTTTAACTGTTTTTAAATGTATAGTTCCATGGCATTAAGCACATTCACATTGTTGTGCGACCATCTCCAGACCATCATCCATCCATCTCCAGAACTTTTTCATTTTCTCAAACTGATCTTCTGTTCCCATTGAACAGTTACTTCCCTTTAAGCCCTTCTCCAGCTTCTGGCAACTACTCCCTTTCTTTTACTATTCAAAAAACAATTGGTTTAATATATATATATATTTTTAAAGATTTTATTTATTTATTTAAGAGAGAGAGAATGAGAGACAGCGTGAGAGGGAGGAGGGTCAGAGGGAGAAGCAGACTCCCCGCTGAGCAGGGATCCCGATGCGGGACTCGATCCCGGGACTCCAGGATCATGACCTGAGCCGAAGGCAGTCGCTTAACCAACTGAGCCACCCAGGCACCCCACAATTGGTTTAATATTAGAAGATGAGTTTAAATCCCTCATCTTAGGTGAATAGACTTAACTAGTAACTATGTTAAGCAAAAAACACGTTTAAACCCCCATTCTGCTTTCACCTCTTTCTGAAACATTTGTGGGGAGTGCGAGCAGTTCTAATAGTTTAATGCTTTTTCCTTCCTACTCTTTCCCCCACTGTACACGGGTTGCTAAAAGCATGTGCGGTGCTTCAACGCTGGGCTCTTGTATACTACTCTTCTTGAATTTTGACCATTCTGAGGGATGCAGAACATTAGCAGTCACTCCCCCTGCCCCTTGCCGTTAGGCCCCAGCAGCCACAGTTTATTCTGGATATTGCATATAAATGGGACCATACAATATATGGCCTTTGAGACTGCCTTCTTCACCTGGTATATTGTTTTTCAGAATTCGTCCATGCGGCATGGGTCACATATTTTTCCATCATGTGTATAATGTATCTCATTACTTTTTATGGCTGAATATCCCATTGTTTGGGTGTACCACATTTTATTTATCCATTCATCAATTCACCAACATTTGGGTTGTTTCCCCTTCTTGGCCATTATGAATAATGCTACTGTGAATATTTGTGTACAAGTTTTTGTGTAAACGTATGCTTTCAATCTCTTAGGTACGCTCTTAGCCATGGCATTGCTGGGGCATATGACTACTCTATGTTTAACATTTTGAGCAACTCCCAATCTGTTATCTGAAGTGGTTGCATTATTTTTCATTTCCACTAGCAACATTTAAGTTCTAGTTTCTCCACATTCTCACCAACACTTGTTATTATCTTTATTTTCTAATTTTAGCCATGAAGTGGTATCTTCCTAATTTCCTAATGATGTTGAGCATCTTGTCCTATGTTTATTTTCTGTTAGTATGTTGTCTTTGGAGAAATGTCTTTTCAAATTCTTATCTATTTAAATTGGGTTATTTGTCTTTTTAGTCATCTGTAAGGTCTTGTCTTGTTTTTACATATCCTGTCTTACCAGATATGGTTTCCGATAATTTTTCCCATTCTGTAGGTTTTCTTTTTACTTTCTTGGTGTCCTTTGTAGCATAAATATTTTTGATTTTGATAAAGTCCCATTTGTCAGTTTTTTTCTTTTGTTGCTTGTGCTTTTGGTGTCCTAAGGTGCTGTTGCCTAATCTAAGGTCACAAAGGTTTTTCTGTGTGGTGTCAGGTGTGTAGGTGTCGGGCTTCCTTCTTTTGCAATTTGGATATCCAGTTGTCTGAGCACCATTTGTTGAAAAGACATTCATTGAATTGTCCTGGCACCCTTGTCAAAAATGAGCTGACCACATTTTCCACTACAAATGGACTATTATTCCATTGATCTGTGTGTCTATCCTTATGCCAACACCACACTGTCTTGGTTACTGTAGCTTTGTGTAGTAAGTTTTGACATCATTGAGTTTGTGTCTTCTCTACTTTGTTGTTTTTCTTTATGGTTTGGAGTATACTGGGTCCCCTGCATTTCCATATAAATTTAAGATTAGCTTGCTATTTTCTCCAAAACAAAAACCTAGGATCTCGGTAAGAGTTATGTTAATTGTATAGATAATTTTGGGGAGTATGGCCACCAACAACATTAAATCTTCCAGTGCAAGAAAATGCCACTTGGATGATAATGTAGGGTCTCTTTCCATTTATTTAGGTCTTTTATTTTAGCATTCTGTTGTTTACATTGTACAAGTCTTGTCTTGTTTATTCGTAAGTATTTTATGTTTTTTTTGTTTGGAAGCTATGTGTAATTGGGATTGTTTTCTCTATTTCATTTTTAGATTATTCTTTGCTGGTGTATAGAAATACAATTGATTTTTGTCTGTATCTTAAACCTTGCAATCTTGCTGGAATCTTACTAGTTTTTCAAGAGCCCTTAAGATTTTCTGTAAATAAGATCATGTTATCTGCAAACAAATATTTCTGTGTCTTTCCCATCTGGGTGCCTTTAGTTTCTTTTTCTTGTTTAATTGCCCTAAATAGAATCCCCAGTAGAATATTGAATAGAAGTGGCAAGAGTAGACATTCTTGTCTTGTTCCTGATCATAGGGGGTAAGTGTAGTCTTTTATCATGAAGTCTTATGTTAGCTGTGGCTTTTGTAGGTGGCCCTTATCATGTTGAAGCCAGATCACAATTTAATTTTTAGGTTGTCAATATATTGTTTGGTCTGTTTGGTGACTTTTCATGGTGGTTGTATATCTATATCCAAATTAGAAATCATAGTTTTGCTCAATTACTAGAACCAGTGGGTCACTGAACTGGGTAACACGTAATCCTAAGACATGTACAAGGATGTATGGAACCTTTTTGGATAAACATACTGTGCTTAACCTGAGCCAGATAAATAAGCGTTTATTTATTAAAACTATACATGTTGAGGCTTTTTTTTTTTTTAATTAAGATTTTATTTATTTGACAGAGATACAGCGAGAGAAAGAACACAAGCAGGGGGAGAGGGAGAGGGAGAAGCAGGCTTCCCGCGGAGCAGGGAACCCGATGTGGGGCTCGATCCCAGGACCCTGGGACCATGACCTGAGCCGAAGGCAGACGCTTAACGACTGAGCCACCCAGGCGCCCCCATGTTGAGGCTTTTTAACTTCTACTTTTATTAGGATTAATAATCTGATTGACTCTGCCATTTGGCATTTAGCACAGTAATTCAGTTCTGTGAACCAAAGAAATGAACTTGAATTTTAAGTGTAGATCCAAATTATTTCTTGGCAGTCAGTCTTATTCTCTACATAGCCTAAGGGATAAATGGCATGATCTGTGCTTTTAGACATGGTAACTTTTATATTTTCATTTAAATTATGAAATTAAGTTTGAGGGATTCTTTGATGAATTGAAAAACTGGAGAATATTGTGAACTGTTTTGGAGATAAAAGCCAAGTGTGGAGTTACTATTTGGATACTTACAGAAAAAGAGATCTTTTTGTAGCCATTTTTTTGGATATAGGGTTCATCTCTTAAATTCAGGTGATAAAGTCCTTTTTGCTAGCTTTTGGATGAGTACAGAGTAGTTTTGCTGAACTTTCTGGAGGCTAGGCTGGACCAGGAGGTTTTTTGAGGGGGAGATATAGGGATTAAGGAATTTAAATTCCAGATGTTGCTATACCAGCTAATAACCTTTCCAAGGAGACATTGTGTAAGCATGCATAGCAGATGCTATGTAAACCTTAGAAGTATCTAGAATATAGGAGCCAAATAAAATTGCTCTGGCAAGTAAAATACAGGGATAGTTACTACATTTTCATCATCTGAAGCCACAGTACTTTTGTATTACCTTAATGCCAGGAAAATATTTGGATGGCTGGAAACCCAAATTCGTAAAATCAGGTATAATTTTATGAGAAACAAACATCCATATTTTTATGTTTTCTGGATTATCTGTTAATCTTATCAAAGTGAATCAAGCTATGGTAGTCATAAAAGTCTTCACTTCAGAATTTTAGGGGTTCTAGTGTATGCCTGGGCGGGTTATTTATTGACTCTCAACGCCTTTGTTTTCAGGATTGTTTAAAACAAACTTTATGGGGGCACCTGGCTGGCTTAGTCGTTAAGCGTCTGCCTTCGGCTCAGGTCATGATTCCAGGGTCCTGGGATCGAGCCCCGCATCGGGCTCCCTGCTCCGCAGGAAGCCTACTTCTCCTTCTCCCACTCCCGCTGCTTGTGTTCCTTCTCTCGTTGTGTCTTTCTCTGTCAAATAAATAAATAAAATCTTTAAAAAAAAAAAAAAAAAACCAACAAACTTTATGTATCTAAGTAACCTGGAGTTGGTGAATAGTACAAAGATAGAAGTATCCTTGATGATTTCTGTCCTATAGTAAGTATACTTGGGAGCAAATCATATCTTAAGATTATGTGATAGAAATGACAGTCTTAACATAAAATTCCATTTGCTTTAGCTTCTAAAGAAATTGATTTATTTCCTAAAATGAAAAGTTAATGTTCAGTAAGTAGTGCCAGCAGTTTTGGGATTTAGTCAATAAAAAAACTAATTCTTAAACTTGGCAGCTATTTAAGGGAAGAAAAGTTCCACTGTTGATAGTCACCTTCCAGTAATGGAAATTAATAACCTGTGAAGCGGTGTTTCCAAGCAGTTGAGGGAAAGGAAAGACAAAGTTGTAAAATACAAAGATGACTGATTGACAGAAGAACCCGGATTATTATTCTAATTCTGCATGACACTGGACAGATTAACCTCTACAGAATTGGGTAATTGGAGTAGACTTTAAAGGCGCTTTCTGGCTTTAGAAGATGTCTGCTTCTGATAACATGGTCTTACCATTTGTTAATGGGGCCATGAGTCCAGGTGTACTTTTGCTTTTGGGAAAAAAAGGATTTGGAGCAGTCTGAAAGCCAGCAGACACTTTAATCCATAACTGCCAAGCTCCCTAACCGCTGATGCAAATACCCAAGATTCTGTGCTATAGAGCAGAGAGGTGTTTTGTTCTGTTTTGTTTTGTTTTGGCATACAGAGCCTTTTAGTAAATATTTGAGGCTCTGTGGGCCCCACACAGTCTCTGCAGAAAAATATATGTAATTTTTAAAATTAAGCCTCTAAAATTGTAAAAATCATTCTTCTCTTACAGGCTCTTTTAAAGATTTTTTTTTCATTTATTTGAGAGAGCATGTGTGTGCACCCACTTGAAGTGGGGACTGGGAGAGGGAGAGAATCTCAAGCAGACTCCATGCTGAGCTCAGAGCCTGACCTGGGGCTCCGTCTCACGACCCTGGGATCATGACCTGAGCCGAAATCAAAAGTCAGACCCTTAACTTGCTGAGCCATCCAGGTGCCCCATTGAGGGCTCTTTTAAAAACAGACAAAAACAGGCCTTCAGATCTGGCTAGCTGCTTAGAGCAATGTTTTTTAAAAGTATGTACTCCATATGATCCAGTAATTCCATTTCTGGGTATATATCTGAAGGAAAAGAAATCACTATCCCAAAGAAATATCTGTACCCCTATGTTACTTGTAGTGTTGTTTACAATAGGCAAGACATGGAAACAACCTAAACATCTGTTGATGGATGAATGGGTAAAGAAATGTGTTATATGTGTGCAGTGGAATATTACTCAGCCATAAAAAAAGGAAATCATGCCAGTTGCAACAACACGGATAGACCTTGAGGGTGTTATGTTAAGTGAAATAAGTCAGAGAAAGGCACATATTGTGTGGTCTCATTTATATGTAGAATCTAAAAACAAACAAACAAACAAAAAACAAAACTCCTAGAAACAGATCAGATTGGTGTTTGCCAGGGACATCCAGGTGAGGTAACTGGGTGAAGGTGGCCAAAAGGTACAAAATTCCAATTGTAAGACAGATGTTCAGGGGATGTAATGTCAAAGATGGTGACTATAGTTAACAACACTGTATATTTGAAAGTTGCTAAAAGCTCTTACCACAAGGAAAAAAAAATTAAAACTATGAGCTGACGGATGTATTAACTAATTGTAGTAATCATTTTGCAGTTTATACATATATCACATCATGTTGTACACCTTAAGCTTATACAGTGTTATATGTTTATTGAGACATATAACTGGGGAGGGGGAAAAGAAGTATAATTAAGTGGTGTAATTAAGTAAAATATTGTTAACCAATTTACATAGTATTGCTGGAACATTGTTAAATAGCTTTTACCTGTTTCTAAAATGATAAACATGGGGTGCCTGACTGCCTTAGTTGATAGAGCATGAGACTCTCTTGATCTTGAGATCATGAGTTTAAGCCCTGACGTTGGGAGTAGAGATTACTTAACCCCCAAAAAACAAAAAACAACAAACCCAAATGCTCTAAAATGATAAACATGGATCAGAGAAGTAGAAGCAAAAATGTATGACCAAATAAGGTGGGGAGCAGGTTTGCTCTCGTGCCTTTTCCCCCATATGGAGTTGTTTTGCAGTGAGAAGGATAGAAGAAGAAAGGGCTATCTGGAGGTGTAAGTCTGAGCCTCTGCATCCAGATAGTGTAGAAATCATTATCTTAGGTGTTCCTATAAGTCATAATTCTGTTTCAGAATCCAAGATGTTAAGTTCTTAATCTTAAGAACTTGTACATAAGCAGAAGAGCAAATAGTCTTATAGAAATCAGTGCAGATGTATTAGAAGCAGAGAGTTTTGAGACCTAGGGCCCTTCATTCATCAGTCAGGGTAGCTAAGACTTTTAAGAACCTGAGAAACAAGGGACTCAGGAAGGTCTCCTTTGACCCATCAGATCACAATGGACTAGTTGATCTTGAAGCCTCACCTAAATCTCCTGGGGCTGGCATTTCCTGATTTCCTGTAATTACCTCCTCCCCATTCCCCATGACTCAGAGGTAGTCACAGTGCCAGTAAGTACCATCTCCATCCATGTCACTCTGATTAAGATTTTGGAAAAATTAGAAGAAAGCACGTTGTATTGGGAACACATTTCCTAAGTGTGATACAGAACTTCCAAGAGCACCAGATTTGACTATGTAAAAATGTAAAACAACTTTGATCTTGAAGATAAAAGAATTTTGAAAAATAAAGTATTCCAGTGCTCAGAAAAATAGAAGATTGAGAATGAAGAAATGGCAGGGATTAAATTTGATGGGAGTGTATGTGGGAAAATTCTGCTTCTATGAATCTGTCCTTCGGAAGTAATCTCAGTGCACAAAGAGGTTTAGCATATAACAGTGTAATAGGAAAAATAAGAAATGCCTAGATGGCCATGAAAATGGTGACTGACTAACTATGTAGTATGGCTATAAACGCTGTGACCTTGAGCAGGTTTGCTTTGTGTGCCTCATTTTCCTCATCTGTAAACTAGGAATGATGATAACCACCTCTTTCTTAAAATTATGAAGGTTGTTAGTAACCCATAACGCCCTTATGGCAGTGGTTGGTACGGAATAAGCAGGCATTCCCCAAATTTTAGTGGGTGTTAGCACTATGCAGCCATTAAAAAAGCATGAGACAGATAAGTATATATTAATGTAAAAGGTTTGTGATTTCTGTTGTAATAAAGTTTTAGTAAGTGTTATCCGTAGAGAGATGCCTAGGAGAGAAAGATGTTAACAGCTGGTATCTATTTGGATGAGGGGACTGAGGAATGGGTTTTCACCTTTTAAAAGCAGGCTTTATTTACTGCCTGGGTGGCTCAGTTGTTAAGCGTCTGCCTTCGGCTCAGGTCATGGTCCCAGGGTCCTGGGATCGAGTCCCACATCGGGCTCTCTGCTCGGCAGGAAGCCTGCTTCTCGCTCTCCCACTCCCCCTGCTTGTGTTCCTGCTCTCACTATCTCTCTCTCTGTCAAATAAATAAATAAAATCTTTAAAAAAAAAAAAAGCAGGCTTTACTTTTGTAATAATGAGAAAACTGTTGGTGGGTATGCCAGATACTGTGTGCTGTAAGCTTGCTTAGTAATGGGCTGCTTCTGCAGCATCTCATGAGCTGTTACCTTACACCTCCAGTCACTGGAAGTTTGGCTCTTTAGGACCAGCTATGCCTTTTTTAGTCTGTTTTATTATAAAATATTTGCTATTACTAGCTACAATATACTCATCTGTTCTGTACATTAGTTTTCCACTTTTTAGTCACACAAAAGTTTGATTCCTCCTGCCATGATAGCCCCGTTAGGTGGGTGAAGGTAAATTCATGGCCCTTTTAGAACCGGAGGGGAGCTTAAATGACTAGAATCTGGAGCAGTGCAGCTTGTCCAGTCGAAAGAGGCAGTTGTGGTGGAACGGGGAGTCTTGAGTGCTAACAGTGTGGTGCATGCTAAAATTTTATTTTATTTTTTAAAGATTTTATTTATTTATCTGAGAGAGAGAGACACAGCACAAGCAGGGGGAGAAGCAGACTCCTCGCTGAGCTGGGAGCCTGATCCCAGGACCTGAAGATCATGACCCAAGCTGTAGGCAGACTCAACCATCTGAGCCACTCAGGCGCCCTATGCTAAAATTTTAATTTCCAAGCTAGTTTTAGCACTTTCAGCTGTTCATGTAATTATTTTCAAACCCTTTACCATCTTGATGGTTTTCTTTGGTGCCCAGACTTAAATGCCATCATGTAAATGGAGTCTGGTTGATAGTCTAGACACTCCTTAGTCTGCTTTTACAGGCTAAGGACACTTCTTTGGCAACCTTCATCGCCTTACCAGCTAAAGCCCTGCTCTCACATGTGCTCTTTCCCCTACACCTCCAATCTCTGCTAGCATACGTGGGTTTTTTGTTGATAGTCTAAATGTAGAATTTAAGTAACAATCACTTGCCTCATTCGGCTCAACCAAGTCTGAGATCTCTTTGGTCCTGACTCTCTTCCTTGTTCTTTTTGTGATGTTCTTCAACTTGATAATATCATAAATCTGTGATGCTGGTTTATTAAAGGAAATAGTGTGTGCAAGTACTTCATTCGTTGACAGATACGTTACCTGGTGTCCACTGTGCACCAGCACAGTGCTTGGGGCTAGGAAATGAGCAGTGACTGAGTAGGAAGACTTACCAAGCACGTGGTGTGAGAGCCTTGGAAAAGGAAAGGACAGCTGTCTGTGGGCACATTGAAAGGGATAGCAACCTAAAGTGGGAGTTCACGGAGAGGCTTGCTGGGTGGGGCCAGGTGGGGTGAAGGAGAAGAGGGTGTGTGAGACTCAGAAAGAACTTTGAGGAATTGGAAACCATTATGTTGTGTTAGAGGAAGGGGATTGTGGTCAGAAGCAAGCAGCAGCCAGGTCCTGGGAAGTCCTGTAAACCACGGTTAAGATACTAACTTGATCTCCGTTCTGGGAGGAAGAAACTGTTGAAACATTTTATTTTATTTTATTTTTAAAGATTTTATTTATTTGAGAGGGGGAGAGAGAGAGAGAGAGAGCAGACATGAGCAGGGGGAGGGAGAAGCAGACACAGGAGCAGGGAGCCCGATGCGGGGCTTGATCCCAGGACCCTGGGATCACAACCGTAGCCGAGGGCAGACGCTTAACGACTGAGCCACCCAGGCGTCCCACTATTGAAACATTTTAAATTTAAATAGGAGTATTACATTTGCTTTTTTTTTTTTTTTTTTTTTTAACATTTGCATTTTTGAAAGATAAGTCTTTTCATGGGTAATACTCCCAAAAAATGGACTGGGAGCAAACTTGGTATTAGCGATTTGTGATGTTCCTTCCCTGCTCACTCTGAGGCCTGGAGAAGGTAGGCAAGTGGGCTTCTCAAGTGAGGAATTTCATTCACTCTGACTATAAAAATCTATGACTCAAATCAGAAACAGAATTAAAATGTTTGAGTCATAGTTAAATGTTTAAGTAATTTAGGTTAATTCTATTACAGCTTGCTTTTCCTAGGAGCCATTTAAACTCAAAAACAATAGTGATATTTAGGAGGTAATTTCTGATCTTATATATAGTTTTTCCTTAGAAAAGACTTGAATAGCTGGTAGAATTTGTCACAGTAAAGTAGTTTTTTTTCCCCCTACATATAACCAATTCATAAAAAGGCCTTTTCTGTGGGGCACCTGGGTCACACGGTTAAGCATCCAACTCTTAGTTTCAGCTCAGGTCTTGATCTCAGGGTCATGAGATCGACCCCTGGGTCAGGCTCTCTGCTTAGTGTGAAGTCTGCTTAAGATTCTCTCTTCCCGGGCGCCTGGGTGGCTCAGTTGGTTAAGCATCTGCCTTCGGCTCAGGTCGTGATCCCAGGGTCCTGGGATCGAGTCCCGCATCGGGCTCCCTGCTCCTTGGGAGCCTGCTTCTCCCTCTGCCTCTCTCTCTCTCTCTGTCTGTCATGAATAAATAAATAAAATCTTAAAAAAAAAAAAAAAAAAAAAATTCTCTCTTCCCCTGCCCCTTCTGCCCTCCCCTACTGCCAACATATGTGTGTGCTCTCTTTATATAAAATAAATATTTTTTAAGGCCTTTTCTAAGTAATGCTGATTTTAACTATCAGCATTCATTCATTTATTTTAAAGTTTATTTAATTTTTTTTAGTAATCTCAACACCCAGCAGGGGCTTGAACTCAGAACCCCGAGATCAAGAACCACATGCTCTACCGACTGAGCCAGCCAGGCGCCCCCATCAGTATTTATTTTTGATGGAATGGTGTAACATCGTTTAAGTACCATGGCTTACGAACATTCTTTCCCAGGTTTTAAGATAAAGTTTGTGTTCATTTCTAAAATGTGGCAGAGTAATTTCCTTTGACTTTTACTTTCATTCTTGGTGACCTAGCATAAAGTATACATTGAGGATTTTGTTCAGAGTGGAAATCCCTATTGTGGTAGCAGATTAAAGAGCTTACGGACTTACGAAGCCAAGAGCTGAATTTGAAAAGTGTCAGATGTTAAACAAATCTAAGGTATTTATAATAGAGTTTATTCTTTTATTACACCACCAGAACCCAAGAGACGGGGAAAAAATTTCAGAGGAAAAAATTGCAGAGCATCCACTTGGCAAGAGTAAGAATTTTCCACTACCACTTGCCCTAAGGGCATTGACATGCCCCATCAGGGAAATATTACTGGGTGTGATCATCAGGAACAGCACTGCCTGCTCCTCACTCACAAAGCCCTCTGTCTGAAATTCATAGAAGCCTGCAGACAAAAGAAAGTTATGTCTTAGTTTGAAAAGTATCCATTGAATCTTACAAATCTTTTCCTTCCTTAGAGTGTGCTTCTTAATGGATTCAATCCTAAATTGACTCTTAGAAAAATACAAAGAGTCACATAGTAGGTTAAGTCTTTCCTTAATTGAAGTTCCTTAGGTGAAACCCCTTTTACTTTGAACTTTAGTTTCCTAACTAAAATGAGGACATGGGTTGATTAAGATGATGTGAGGGTTTTTCTAGCTAAGAGAATACTAGAACATAGGGGGGTTTTTTTGGTTGTTTTTTTTTTAAGTTTAATTCATTCGATACACAGCACATGAGCACGGGGAGGGGCAGAGGGAGAAGCAGGCTCCCTGCTGAGCCAGGAGCCTGATGTGGGGCTTGATCCCAGGACCCTGGGATCGTGACCCAAGCCGAAGGCAGACGCTTAACCGTCTGAGCCACCCAGGCGCCCCCATAGCAGGTTTTTTAAGACCAGTTTGGATTGATGCTTCTATATGGATTTATGCTGCTTTTTCACAGAGATCAGTTACAAATGGAAACAAATGTAAAACTTTATTTGGGAGAGAGCTTGCACCTTTGCAGATGAGCAGGGGGAGGGACAGAGGGTGAGGGAGAGGGAGAGAATTTCAAGCCAACTCTGCTAATCGCAGAGCCCAACGTGGGGCTCAATCCAACGACCCTGAAATCATGACCTGAGCTGAAATCAAGAGTCAAGATGTCTGGGGCGCCTGGGTGGCTCAGTTGTTAAGCATCTGCCTTCAACTCAGGTCATGATCTAAGGTCCTGGGATCGAGCCCCGCATCGGGCTCCCTGCTCGGCTGGAAGCCTGCTTTGCTTCTCTTCTCTCCCACTCCCTCTGCTTGTGTTCCTGCTCGGTCAAGATGCTTAATTGACTGAGCCACCCAGGTGCCTCCAATGTAAAACTTTAAGGTAATAAATTTCTCAGGTGTTGGGGGAATTAAGGTCTTCTTGGCCTAGAGCTGGCATACTTGGCACATGAGAAACAGCACAAAGTAAACAGGCTGTTCTGAATAAGCCCTTCATGGGATCTGAAACCCATTATTATGCTTGGTTATTGTTGTTTCTTGTATTTTTTGTGTTTGGAGAACTTTTTAAAAGGTGGATTCCCATCCCAAATGCATTGAACCAGATTTTTTTTTTTTTAAGATTTTATTTATTTGACAGAGGGAGACATAGTGAGAGAGGGAACACAAGCAGGGGGAGCGGGAGAGGGGGAAGCAGGCTTCCCGCGGAGCAGGGAGCCCAGTGCGGGGCTCAATCCCTGAGATCATGACCTGAGCCGTAGGCAGAAGCTTTTTTTTTTTTTTTTTAGATTTTATTTATTTATTTGACAGAGAGAGAGCGAGAGCAGGAACACAAGCAGGGGGAGTGGGAGAGGGAGAAGTAGGCTTCCCGCCGAGCAGGGAGCCCTATGTGGGACTCGATCCCAGGACCCTGGGATCATGACCTGAGCCGAAGGCAGACGCTCAACAACTGAGCTACCCAGGCGCCCCTTGAACCAGATTCTTGAAGAGTGGGTCCTGAGGTTGTATAGTTTATAAATGGCTCCCAGATGATATTTTTCTTTTAACTCCTAAATATTTAATTCCCTCCCAGTTAGAATGGCTGTTGTCAGATGGAAGAAGAGTTGAGAAAAGCTTGAGGTCAGTTTTTAAGGGCTTCCCAGTTCATTTGTTCTACTAGCATTTGACAGCTGAGTCATTTCTAAATATATGGCCAACAATTAAATTGTATCCATACAATTTCTGTACAGCAAAGAAATTATTTAATATATTTAAAATAGACCTTTGGAGCAGGGGTGCCTGGCTGGCTCAAGTGCAACTCTTGATGTCAGGGTTGTGAGTTTGATTCCCATGTTGGGCATAGAGATGGCTTAAAAATAAAATCTTAAAAAGAAAAACCTTTAGGGGGGAAAGTAGCTGTTTTTTTATAATGCCAGTTTTAATGCTGCATATATATATAGTAATTGATACTGTCTTAAACTAATAGCTAATATGTTCACCATGTTACCCAGGAAAGAAATTTAATGTTGGTATTTATTGCCTCAAAGATACGTTCCACCTATTTTAAATCCTCTGAGCTTCCAGTGAAACACAGCAAAATAAATGCCAAGATACTTCCTTTGATTCTTCTCATAGTTTATCCTCAATTTGAATATTAGATTGGCTTTAAATCTGGTAGGTATATGAGAGTACATGCTGTGGCTTATACATAAAATTGTTGAACTAGAAAAACAGGATGCAACTTTCAGTATAAAATGAAATGTTCTGGGCACTTGGGCGGTTCAGTCAGTTAAGTGTCTGCCTTTAGCTCAGATCATGATCTCAGGGTCTGGGATTGAGCCCCGTATTGGGCTTCCTGCTCAGCGGGGAGTCTGCTTCTGCCTCAGCCCACCCCCCGTGTGTGCTCTCTCTCTTAAATAAATTTTTTAAAAAATGATTTTTATTATTTTTTTTTTAGAGAGCGTAAAACAGGGGGAGCTGCAGGGAGAGGGAGAAGCAGGCTCCCTGCTGAGCACAGCAGATGTTCTGCTTTTAAATTGCTGGTATATGATCAGCTATTGGAGTGCAGAAGTGTCTTAGTACTTAAAGATTGTGGGGACCCCTGTGCCATGTTAGAAATTTTCCTGTGACATAAATTGCCTATGACAGCAAGAAACATTTTCAAGTAAATTTTCCATTTAGGGTCATAGGTTCATCATTGAACCTTATGTTCTTTTCATGTTCCAGATCATGCGTGATCAAGTTAATTATGACATCCAGAAATAATACAGTAAAAAATTTTAAATGGTTTCAAATTTTCATCTTGATGGGGCATTTTAGCTGTTTAGGTCACTGAAGTTTCGTATATGGTTGATTGTAGTAGGAGCAGAATTAAAGTGAAAGGTTCTCATTTATTCAGTCCGGGAGTATTGCTGTTCATTGCATAAGCATTTCCAGCAGGAATTTCACCTTAACCTAATGTGTCCCTGCAGTCAAATGCAAGGATGATCTTTGCCTCTTGAGATTATATACTGACAGTCTGTTTCTGGGCTGCTTTGTGACCACATTTCCTAGTTAGGCTATAGGGCTGTTTGATGAACTGGAGCTCAAAAAGCAAATAAATCATAATCTGAACTTCAGAGCTCTGAAATGCAGAAAAATCAGAGCTAAATTGAAGGCTTAACAGATGAAATGAATCTACTTGGACAGAAGGCTATTTTGCCAGTTTACATATATAACCAGACGGTTAAAATTCAGTATGTAGAGTAATCATGGAAAATGAACATTTGACTTAAAAATACTATATGTAGAGGTGCATAGGTGGCTCAGTCGTTTAAGCATCTGACTTGATTTTGGCTGAGGTCGTAATCTCAGGGTGGTGAGATTCAGCCCTGCATTGGGCTCTGTGGTGGGCATGGAGCCTGCTTAAGATTCTCTGCCTCTCCCACCCACCCCCCACTCCCTCTTAAAAAAAACAAAAACAACAACAACAACAACAACAAAAAACTATATGCAATTCTAGGGGAGAGTGTACTTGTTCTAATTTTTAGCTCTCCCTTATGTCAGACTTGGAAAACTACCATATTTACCTTTCAGAAAGTCAGGGAAAGCTGTTGTACACTTATTTTAATATCCAGTTGTTTTGGTACTGATAAGTATGTGTTCAACAATATTTGAATGTCTACAGTGTTCTGGACACTATTCTCAAGACCATGTAAAACATTGGCTTTATCTGTTCCTGCATCTGCACTGTGGCATTTACTCTATAAAACTAGAGATGTGGACCCTTTAAGAGCTGTTAAAGGAGCTCTTTGGCCCAGGGAAGAAGACTCATTTGACTTACAGATCCTCTTGATGTGATGCAAGAGGTTTATTCATTTATTTGATAAATCAGATTTCAAAAGTACAAAGTGAAAAGTCTCCCTCCACTCCATACCCAGTTACCTAGCATTAAGATTTTGTAATACCTTCCCAAAGGTATTTCCTTATATGAATGACAGTCGATACAGGTGATGCTTCACACTTGTGTTTTCCCCCTTAATATACAGTATATCTTAGAGGAAATTTTCACTTTAGTATGAATGGAGTTGTCTCATCTTTCTACTGTTAATAATAAAACTACGCTGTGACTAAACATATTCTGCTGAGCCTATCTGAAGAGTAAATTCCTTGTAGTGGATTATGTGGGGTAAAAAGATTGTGCTTTGTAGTTTTTTTTTTTAAAGATTTTATTTATTTATTTGACAGAGAGTGAGAGAGGGAACACAAGCAGGGGGAGTGCGAGAGGGGGAAGCAGGTCCCTAGCCGAGCAGGGAGCCGGATGTGGGGCTCGATCCCAGGACCCCCGGATCATGACCTGAGCCGGAGGCAGACGCTTAACGACTGAGCCACCCAGGCGCACCTCTGCTTTGTAGTTTTGATATATATTGTCAAACTGTACTCCAGAGGTTTTATAACATTTTTTTTCTTCATACTCAGCAGCATATAAGGGTGGTCACAAAGTCTGGAAGCAGAGTTGAATTATAAACACTGAATGAACTGTTACTTTTACATAGACCATGTAATGCGTGACATGCATTTAATTTGTCCTTATTAACTGTGCACTAACACAGAATTTCATTGATCTCTGCTCAGGCACTTGCCTCTAAAGTGATTTAGAACTCTGATTTTTTTTTTTCTCCCTATTTACACCAAAATTTCCAGATTTTATAGTCCCCCTATAATAAGAATCCCTATTTCTATACATCTTTATAAACTTGATGCATTTTCTCAACTCTTGTCAATTTGTTTTAAATTTATGTCTCTGTAGTTTTATTTCTCATGATAATTTTATCTCTTCTGAAGATGGGATAAACCATGGTATATACAACTTGATCCCCCTCACCATGCCATGTGTGTGTGTAAGTGTGTAAATAATGTGTCTTTAGAGTTTTTCCCAAGCATTATTCTCTTCCTTCCTGTGTAATTCAAATCCAGTATCTATTTAGCAAGAGTGTTTATGACCCTAAGGAGAAGGTGATTATCTTGCTTAATTTAACAGATTTTTATGTATTTGTGCTGTATACAGGCTATGTATTTTCTTTAAGATGTGTTTTACTTGGAGACAGATTCATCTCTATGAAACATGAATTGCAAAATTGCTTATTTTAGCTGCCTTTTCTCCAACTAGTTGGTGACAAAGTTCCTGCTGATATAAGATTAACTTCCATCAAATCTACTACTCTAAGAGTTGACCAGTCCATTCTCACAGGTAAGCATTATACATTGGAAGTTCTCTGAATGTTGAAGTCCTGCTCAGACCCCATGCTGAGTGAGTTGGCTCCTGCCCCTCCTGTCCCTTTTTAGGGTTTTACCTTAATCCTGTCCAAGATGGTTCATTCTTTTTTTTTTTTTTTTTTAAGATTTTATTTATTTATTTGACAGAGAGACAGCGAGAGAGGGAACACAAGCAGGGGGAGTGGGAGAGGGAGAAACAGGCTCCCGGGGCTCGATCCCAGGACCCTGGGATCATGACCTGAGCCGAAGGCAGACACTTAACGACTAAGCCACCCAGGCGCCTCCAAGATAGTTATTTCTTAGTGCTTTAGAAATCTGGCTTTTTTGCCAATGTATCGGTTTAAAGAAACTTGGCTTTCATCTCATAAGACCTCTATTTGTCTTTTAATTTTATCAAAAATTAGCTTTCAGGGTGCCTGGGTGGCTCAGTTGGGTAAGCGTCTGCCTATGGCTCAGATCATGATCCTGGCGTCCTGGGATTGAGTCCCGCATTGGGCTCCCTGCTCAGTGGGGAGCCTGCTTCTCCCTCTCCCACTCCCCTGCTTGTGCTCAGTCGCTCGCTCTCTCTCTTCCTCTCTCTTGGTCAAATAAATAAATCTTTAAAAAAAAAAATAGCTTTCACCAAAAATCTTTTTTATGTTTTTACTTTCTAAAAAAAGAAGTTACAAATTTCTACATTAGCAGAGGTAATAATCTTAAGGTTGAAGCGTTGTCTCTCTGATTTATGAAAATGAATTAATTACTTAGTGTTCTTTTCCCAGGCAGGAGAGAGAGGTTCCGGAGCTATAATTTTTTTCATTGGAGAAATGCTGATCTTGCATCTAACATGTTTGTAATGATCAAATGTACAGTTAACAAAAGTTAGCACCCTCCAAAAACGGTGAATGTTTTACTGCCTAAAGTTTGCACGCTTAGATTTGAAATTGTTTGGAACATTTTTCCATTTTTGTTTGATAAAGGCACAGTCTAGGGTGGAGGGTTCTAATTAACTGGAAGTAAGGTGGTCAGAAGATTAACTTAACACAATGCTAACCTGAATTAAATAGGATAAATAGAAAACCCAAAGGTAATCAAGATTTATCTGATTATCAGTTTTGAAAAGCAGCGGAAGTCCTAGGAGGTAGTGCTGTGAGTAACCTGGGCTCTTTGTTTCTCTATGAATAGCTTAGTTACTAAAACTCCCATTAGCAGCAACAAGCTGAAAGCTGATTGAGCCATAAAATGTTGGGAAACTGATTAGGTGGTGCATAGAAGATTTTCATAGTATGCCTACAGAAATAATTATCTTTTAAAACCTCTCATAAAACTTATTCAGTGTTTTTTTTGTTAAATAATGATACTGTAGTTTCAGACTAGAGTGAGGAACCAGGTTTGTTCAGATATCGAGAGGGAAGTTGGCTACCTGAAATTTAAATGAACAACTGGAGCCATATTTCATGTTACTCAGACCAACCCCAGTTATATATTTCATAAGCGATGTTAAGTAAGGTTGAAACCAGATTCAATAAGACATTGTAAAAGTTCAAGTAGTCCTTTATCTACCATGTGATGTTTTTAGTGCTGATTGTTTTTCAGTTTTATTTTATTGAAATAGAATGGTCTGATCACTCATTACTAATGAAGATATTTCTAAAACAATGTTTTCATTTCTCATGTCTGGCATTAATGAACAAAAATAGGCTTCCCAGTACATGCTTCTCATTATATGTATAATGTATCTAGTATGTTCATTGTGTTAAGAATAAATATACTTTGACCTTTTTATGAAGTATTAGAGAGTGTGTATACGTAAGTTTACAACAAATATAAATATATATTCACAGTATTATTAGAGTATAAAGTTGATACCTGAAAATAAACTAGATTTGAATAGTTACTCCGGGAAATACAGGCAGTTGACTGGGATTCTATTTCTAAATTTTACTAGTTTTTCTCCTTCAAGCGAATTGGGTCTTTTATCTCCTTTCCTGAGAGTGGTGGTAGCATGAGTGGATGAGGGCTCAGGGTCTAGGTATGAATTAACAATCCCTTCTCACAACCTGCTTAGGTGAGTCTGTATCTGTCATCAAGCACACTGACCCCGTCCCAGACCCACGGGCTGTCAATCAAGATAAAAAGAACATGCTCTTTTCTGTAAGTACTTTGTCAAATGTATTTTTTTTTTTTTTTAAGATTTTATTTATTTATTTGACAGAGAGCGAGAGTAGGAACACAGGCAGGGGGAGTGCAAGAGGGAGAAGCAGGCTTCCTGCCAAGCAGGGAGCCCGATGTGGGGCTCGATCCCAGAACCCTGGGATCATGACCTGAGCCGAAGGCAGACGCTTAACGACTGAGCCACCCAGGGGCCCCGTCAAATGTATTTTTATTTGGAGACATTCTCAGAATTTAAAATCTGCAGGGTTTTAAGTTTGTTTATTTTTAAGTAAACTCTACAGCCAGTGTGGGGCTTGAACTCAAGACCCCCAAGATCAAGAGTCACATGCTCTTCTGACAGAGCCAGCCAGGCTCCCCAGTGTTGTCTGTTTTAATTAGCAAGTTTTTGAGGGGGGGATAAAAGATCAGGTCAAACATCTTTAAATTCTTTATCTGTAAACCTTGAAAAGTAGATTTGTGTGGAAAAGGCTTATTAAAATGATATGGGCGAGGTATGTGTTTAGAGAGAGAGCAGATGTGGCAAACCATTTAATAACGGTGAGTCTGGATGAAAAGCAAAACGGATGTTCATTGTACTACTTCAGTTTTTCTGTTAAATTTTTTTGAAATAAAAAGTTGAGAAATTTGTATATTTTGCTTGTTTGGTATTTTATATGCTATTTCAAGTGGTAGGTTCTGTGGGTTAGTGTCGGAGACTAACCACTCCCAGTAAGTAAAGTGCTACAGAATCACAGTGGAAATAATGAAGTTGTATCATGCCAGCGCTAGGAATTAAAGTGGGGTGGGGAGAGAGCCCTGTACTTGATTTCATTGATTTTTTGAATGCCAGTGCTTGAGTGGAGATCCTCAAGGTAGCACATGGTGCTGGTTGCCCTGCTTATTGTGGGTGATGAAAGTAGGGGAGGTGGGACCATTGGAGCCAGCAGTGGAGAATGCTTAGGGTTGAGGACTGTATGGAGTTTGAAAAATGAGGAACGCAGAGGGGTTAGAGCACTGTTCAAGCCCGAAGCTAGTCTGCAAGCCAGGTTCGGTATGGTGAATAGAGATTCCAGGGGGGTCAGGGTGGAGCTGCTCTGGGCGAGTGGGGACCACATGAAATGCGAATCAAGGAGAGCTGTACCATGCCGCCTGCATCAAGGTTGGGTGGCTGGTTCTCTGAGGAGCAGACCCTCCAAGGCCCAGTAGAATATGACAGTCTGGGTGCTCTAGTCAAAACCCACCCGAGTCTGAGTTTGCTAGTCAGTTTTAAGTTGGGTGCGATGTTAATCTTATAACCAGTTTCCTCTACTTCTGTCGTAGGGTACAAACATTGCTGCTGGCAAAGCCATGGGAGTGGTGGTGGCAACTGGAGTGAACACAGAAATTGGCAAGATCCGGGATGAAATGGTGGCAACAGAGCAGGAGAGAACCCCCCTCCAGCAGAAACTAGACGAGTTTGGGGAACAGCTTTCCAAAGTCATCTCCCTGATTTGCATTGCAGTCTGGATCATAAACATTGGGCACTTCAACGACCCAGTTCATGGAGGCTCCTGGATCAGGGGCGCTATTTACTACTTCAAAATTGCGGTGGCTCTGGCTGTGGCAGCCATTCCTGAAGGTCTGCCTGCTGTCATCACCACCTGCCTGGCTCTTGGAACTCGCAGAATGGCAAAGAAAAATGCTATTGTTCGAAGCCTCCCTTCTGTGGAAACCCTTGGTTGTACTTCCGTTATCTGCTCAGACAAGACTGGTACACTGACGACGAACCAGATGTCTGTGTGCAGGGTAAGTGGGAGTGATTTAAGATTCTTTGCTGGTGGTGGTCATTGGTTCATCCTAGGAATACGCCCTCATGCCATCAAAACCTTGGATTCGTAATTTGATACCTTTTTGAGTGCTTTAAACAAACGGGTTATGTGTATAGCCAGAGCCCAAGGTAATCTGATGCCCCAGAGGAATTAGTCATCGAATTCCTAAAATTAATTCATGGAATAAAGGGTATCTGCATAGTTGATGTGCTTATGTTGGGGAAGGTGACTATAGGCAATCTATTAATGTGTTAGGTGACTATGTTCCCTTTGTATTCCTGCTCCTCTGTCTCTGAGTGCATCGTGTGTTACTGCACTTACAGCCTTAAAGGAAGAGAATCCTATAAAGCAGCTAGTTCCCTCCCTACCTGCCTAGCTAAACTTCTAACTGGTATTTCCATAACACATTGAATGAGACATGCTTTCTTGAAAGTTAAATAATTGCCTTTAACTTGCTTTGTTGTATGTGTTCATCCTTCCTTTCCTAGGTTATTTTGACCATCACTGGGGGGATAAAATAAGAAACTGTTTAAACTTGTCCTTAGAAAAGTAGTAACTACAGAAACAGACACAGCTGAATTATGTTCTCTTCCTAGGTTTTATTTAACAACTTTGTACAAGTCTTTTCAAAGTATAATTTTCCAGAAGGTACACAACTCATAAAAATATTCAGTGGACACTGGGTCAAAGATTGTTTGGCTTGTTAAATAATGAGGGAATCAGTAAAACTGGTTACAAGAGCATGTGAGGAAGTACTCAATAACAGCATAGAATTGCTCTATGTTAGATTGCAAAAACTGGTTAATATCCAGTAGGGCAGTAAAACTACAGGTTATCTTTCCTACAGGACACAAATCCATAATTTCATGTAACATGAGCTCTTAATAGTAAGTAGCACAGTGGAACAATGTTAAATTTTTCTAGAATACTACATCTTGGAGTGAGCCTCTTAAAAGAATGCTTCTGAATGATATTGAAGGGACATGTGGGCATCCTCTTGGCCTTAGCTCCAGGGTTTTGGATAATATTTTTTTGCATTAGAAATTGTTTTTAATACAGTTAAACCCTCTGAATCTTTATCTTGCCAAATTTAAACTCAGGATGATTTTTAGATACACAGTCATCATCGGTGTCCATCCCATCCTCCACCCCCACCCCCCACCCCAGCCAAACTCTGTGTAGTCCAGATCCCGACTTAGAATGAACTGACAGGTGTTTTGTCTCTTAAGTGGTAAGCTGCCAGTCTGTCCTGGGTTTCACCAGAAGTGCAGGGTTTGACTTGGCTACCTAAGTTTTCATTCCTTGGAATCAGAAAAGGTTGCATAAATTAGCTAATAGCTAGTTGGCAACTAATTTCAAACTGTGGCAGAAAATCAAATTTCAAAATAAGAATAAAACAGAGTCTGGGCGCCTGGGTGGCTCAGTTGGTTAAGTGACTGCCTTCGGCTCAGGTCATGATCCTGGAGTCCTGGGATCGAGTCCCGCATCGGGCTCCCTGCTCGGCGGGGAGTCTGCTTCTCCCTCTCCCACTCCCCGTTTGTGTTCCCTCTCTCGCTGTGTCTTTCTCTGTCAAATAAATAAATAAAATCTTTAAAAGAAAAAAAAAATAAAACAGAGTCCATAGGAAAAATTTTTTGTTTTTATATTTTCCCTTAACTGGTTTAAGATGTTTTTTTCTATTAAAGAAACAGCCTAGCTTGCCTCTTTGTTCTGTTCTCCCTGACAGAAAGCTGATGCTAATCAGTATTCTCCAGGAGGTTTCTTGCAGTGGGTTGCATAACTGCCCTTGACTTAAGAGATACTTTCATCATGCAGTTCCTAAATGGTTTACTTGCTCGAAATCTAAAATGTCCACGTGCGTTCAGATTTACTTAATGTGGATTAGAATTCTGAATATCTTAGAATACTTTGGACTTTGGTATAAACCCAAAAAGTTTCACTTTTTATAAACTGTATCATTAAAGAAATGACATGGCATGTAGTAATAATGTTAACTTGCTTTGATATTGCTTAGTACAGTTAATTTGTTTTCTCACATGTGACTTTATTTGAATCATATGGTAATCCTGCTCAAAAGAGGTTTGAAAAACTAAGGCCCTGAGAGGTTAAGTAACATATCCGAGAGTCACACAACTTCTGATAAAAGGGTAAAGTTGGATTTTCTTTGAGATTGGTAGTTAAATCCAGTCCTCTCTTTTCCACTTAATAATTATATAACCTTGAGCACATGCTTTAACCTCTCTGGTCCTTTGTTCCTCTTCTGTAAAATGTCAAACATCTTTGGAAGGAGCCATTTGACAAGCTTCCTTTTTTAGGTGTTGTATCTGTTAGAAAAAAATGTAGGCGTCACTGATCTTGCTGCATGTGACCTTGGACATGAATCTTTTCCTCATTCGACAATGGTTGTATATGTTTGAACTAGAACCTTTTTTATCAGGAGTCCGTTTTAAATCCCATTATATACTTTTTTTTTAAGCCATTTTGTATGTCTTGCTCATGGCTTTAGTTCCATTCCAAGGTTGATTTATATCTAAGTATACTTTTGAAATGAAGCTTTTTGGGCAACTGGCTGACTCAGTCAGCATACAACTCTTGATCTCAAGGGCTGTAAGATCAAGCTCCATGTAGGGTACAGAGATTACTTTTTTCTTTTTTAAGATTTTATTTACTGGGGGCACCTGGGTGGCTCAGTCGTTAATCATCTGCCTTCAGCTTGGGTCACGATCCCAGGGTCCTGGGATCGAGCCCCGCATCGGGCTCCCTGCTCGGCGGGAAGCCTGCTTCTCTCCCGCTCCCCCTGCTTGTGTTCCCTCGCTCACTGTGTCTCCCTCTGTCAAATAAATAAAATCTTAAAAAAAAAAAAAAAAGATTTCATTTACTGGGGCGCCTGGGTGGCTCAGTCGTTAAGCGTCTGCCTTCGGCTCAGGTCATGATCCCAGGGTCCTGGGATCAAGTCCTACATCGGGCTCCCTGCTCCGCGGGAAGCCTGCTTCTCCCTTTCCCCCTCCTTGTGTTCCCTCTCTCGCTGTGTCTCTCTGTCAAATAAAATAAAATCTTAAAAAAAAAAAAAGATTTTATTTATTTATTAGAGAAAGAGAGCGAGAGCACAAGCAGGAAGGAGAGGGAGAAGCGGACTCCACGCTGAGCAGGGAGCCTGATGTGGTGATCCCAGGACCCTGAGATCGTGAACTGAGCTGAAGGCAGACGCTTAACTGACTGAGCCACCCAGGCGCCCCAATCATGTTCTTAACTGTTCATATTTCAGAGGGATTTTGGTGTGACAAAAGTATAGTTGAAATAGCACTTTTGTTCTTGTGTTCTATGGTAAGATTTTACAGTTTAAATTTACATGAAAACACATATCTAAATCTGAGTCTTCTAAACTGGGCTTCTGAATTATGATAGAAACGCAAACCAAGAAAAAAAAAACCTTGTTTTTAAGAAACTAGCTCATGTCACTTTATTGTATAAAATGAAGTGTCCTTTATTTCCTAAGTGCTTCTGTGTGTATTGTCCTGGTAGCATGAGTTCATTCAGCTCTGCAGCCTCCATACTATACACATGGGGTTATGGAGCTTCATAGAAAATGAGCTATTGCCACAATAAAAATAAGTGGGAAGGAGGAGAGAAGTAATTTGTCTTATTTTACTCAGGGAATGTTTATGCAGTTCTGAAATGTGAGTTTATTCTTCCCAGGCTTTTACTATTAGCTCTGAGGCAGGACTACCTAATATTACTTTCTCAGCCAGCCATTTGAAATTTAGAATTCTGAGCACTCTGAAGAGCACTGCTGTGTCTGTGGAGTTGACTGACCGAGAGTCCTCATAACTCGTGTGTCATGTGGGTTGTCTTCTGTGTCTTTGGTGCCCCTGCTGCTGCTTATTTATTCAGCACCTCAGTGATGCTGTTTCTCAGACTCTTGGATGGATGGGGGAGTGATCTTAAATAACGCCTGGTTGGAATAAGGGACAGTACTTCTGTTGCTGAGCTTCCATTTATAAGTTTGTTTTCTTAAATGAGAAATGCTTTTTGTCATAGCAAAGATTGTTTTTTCCAGCATATTTTTATACCTTAAATTTTAAACATTCGTGCCTTTTTTCTGTAGATGTTCATTCTGGACAAAGTTGAAGGTGATGGTTGTTCCCTTAATGAGTTTACCATTACCGGATCAACATACGCCCCTCTTGGAGAAGTGTGAGTAAACCTGCCTTATCGTTGAAAGGATCCATTGTGGCAGTTTGGGACTTGGATAGATTTGTAGTATATCTAAAAAGTTTTCTGAATGTGGCTCATATTAGTTACTGGAGTAGTAATTTTTTTTTTCCTTTTTTTTTTTTAATTTTATTTATTTATTCATGAGAGACAGAGAGAAAGAGAGAGAGAGAGAGAGAGGCAGAGGGAGAAGCAGGCTTCCCGCTGAGCAGGGAGCCCGATGCGGGGCTCGATCCCAGGACCCCGGGATCATGACCTGAGCCGAAGGCAGACACTTAACGACTGAGCCACCCAGGTGCCCCTGGAGCCCAATTTTTCAAGTGGGGTTTCTGTTTGTTCTGTATTAATAACCTGTGGTGGAAGAATTGCATTAACTAAGAACTTCTGGTCTTTACTGATTGATTCCTGATATCAGAGATGCATTCTTTTGTTATCTCCAGCATCAGATTTCTAAGAGCCATCGCTCAAATTCTTTTGAATACTTGCCAAGGCTCTTGTCCACAAAATTATATTGTATAATTAAGTAAAAATCAATAGAGATGACCACACTGTGCTCTAAAAGTGTTTTCTTTTGATAGGCATAAAGATGATAAGCCAGTGAAATGTCATCAATATGATGGTCTTGTGGAATTGGCAACAATTTGTGCTCTTTGTAATGATTCTGCGTTGGATTACAATGAGGTAAGGCTTCTCATAAGTGAGAAAGTAGACCTGGCTGTTCTAGTTCAAGGGTGGGGTGGGTGGAATGAAAATCCAGCCTTCCTTCCTCCCTTTGGAAAGTAAGGGTTCCTGATTTTATTTCCTCTTTCCATTTTATCCGAGTCAGTGTGACCCAGCCAAAGAAAGCGAGAGCCTTTCCTATGTCCCCTGACTGAGCATTGCAGTCACTTTTCTAAGAGAGTGGACGTGGTGGCCCTTCTGCTCTGGTGCAGCTACAGAACATGAGGAAAACCCTAGAACAGGGCATGTTTTCCTGACAGAATAGGATATTGGTCTTTTTTTTTTTTTTTTTTTTTTTTTAAAGATGGGGACTGTTACGTCCTTGACAAGCTGAGGGTTAGAGGGTTGTTTTGATGATCATGATACCAAATTTAACCAACAAAAATCCTTTTTTCCCCTCCCTTCTTAGTGCTGGTTTCTATCTAAAATTAGACAAGCCAGTCCCCAACAGAAACCCCATGTGAACTCTGTGAAATGGTAATAACACACAGTGACACATGCTCTTTGCAAGCTCTGTTTGAATACTGTGACTAGTGGGTTCTCATGGTTAAAGGAAATAAAAAAAACTACTTACTAGAATAGGATAACGTGCTTTGAGTATATTTTTATTATCTGCATCATGTGCTACAGAGTCAGATAAACATGGTCCCTAGAAGAATGATATGAAGAAGTTGTCCTCTGATGGAAAGTCTTTATTAATGAAAAACTTATTTACTACTTTTGCACTTTCTGTGCTTTTAACCAATACAGGCGAAGGGTGTGTATGAAAAAGTTGGAGAAGCTACGGAGACTGCTCTTACCTGCCTAGTAGAGAAGATGAACGTATTTGATACCGAATTGAAGGGTCTTTCTAAAGTAGAGCGAGCAAATGCCTGCAACTCGGTCAGTATTCAAGCTTGGTGTGTTGTCCATGCTGCCCTTTGCTTCCCCCGCTCGTAGACCGCTAAGGTATATGGATATGTACATTATCTCCTCAAACATGCGGCATCTCCTTCCCCACGTTTGCTCTCAGGTCAGATGATCCGGCTGTCTGACCAGGAACATAGGTATCACTAGATACTTTCCACGCACAGTCACCGTGCCTCCAAGGTCTGTCTTCTCAGAGCCCCTGGTGCTGTGAGTGCACTGTCCTCGCTCCCGGCACAGCCCAGCTGCTCCTCGAGCTGCAAGCCCCACCCCCTCTCCTGCGTTACCACTTTTCCGTCTAGTCTCCATGGATCTTTATCAGCATAGGACAAATAGTAGTACGGTTTTTATCTTAAAACTTTCTTTGGACTTTGTTTCCCCCTTTAGCACCCTGCTGCTTTTCTCTTTTAGTAAAATTTCTTAAAGCAGCCATTTTACTGTATTCTTTTTCTGTTTTCTCAAATCCACTCCACTCAAGCTCTTTAAGCATTTTGGTGAGCGCACCAAATCTCAGGCTGTGAAAGGGGCTTCAAGACCATCCAGTCCAGCCTAGCACTTACAGTCAGGGAAACTGAGGCCTTCAGTGACTTGGCGTAGTCTCACAGCGTGGGGCAGAACTGGACTCCTGCTCCCACACCTTTCTTTGCATCATTTGAGGAAGCAAAACTCACACTAGAATTAAGGATGTAGATCTCCACTGAAGTGTACCAATTCACACCTCACCGCCAGCATCTCCTAGTCCCGAGGGTCTTGGGCACGTCCTGTGGCATCCTGCCCTGACATACATGGCTGCCATAGGATGGGAGAAGTCCAAGCCCCTTATCTCCATTTTAGAGAGCTCACTCCCTGACTGGCGGTAAGGGTAGGGGGCGGTGCTGGTCCTTGCAAAGCTACACTGCCTGACCACTCTATTATTGGTTGGTGTGACTAAGTCCCTAAAAGCAACCTGAAGACTTAGCTTCACAGAGATTGAGGGTTAAAATGGTTTGATTCTAGACCTATAACTACTTGATGAAGGGGAAACAAGTAGTATCATGGAGCTGAAAAGTGGTGTGTTAACTGTCATGATGACCACAAATAAGGGCACAGCCATCTGTTCTCTTACCTGCAGACTAAGCATTTTCTTGCTCCACGGCTGCCTTTGCCTCATTTTTTGTCCGCAGCTGAGCAGGGCATGAGGGGGGTGGGCGGGGTCAGAAATGACTGTCATGGGGCTCCTTCACTGAAAATTCCCAGATCCGAACTCATGCCAGTCCCCGGCCGCCAGAAAGGAGGAACCTGTTATAGTTCAGACGTGAAGTGGGCAGGACCCAGCTTTTGAAATAACTACCACTCTGGACCATTCTAATACTGGAAGAAATGGCTTTATTCTTTTCCTCCCCCCGAACCCCCGGATATATCTGGTGCCTAGGTCCACACCTTGTCAGAATCACTACAAGTTCCATCAGTTTTCCTAGAGTATTTGGTACAAATGCTTGATGGAAACTAAACACATAAGAAATATATATGAGTCAGATAATGCAGAATTCAGTGATGGTCTTTTTTCTGCTTGTGGCAGCTCTGGCTGAGAGGGTGGCTGTAATCCACCCAGCCTGGCGGAGAACCCACTGGCGTCAGTCCACTCATCACTGCCCACATTAGATGCTGAGGTTCTTGGGGATTTCTGTAATTATCATTAGCTCTGTGTCTGAGTGGGGGCTAGGGGAGAATCAGGGTCATTCAAATCAAGACAGAAAACCATAAGATTATTAAGTGGATACAGAAAAGGCATCTGATAAAACCTCTGTTCATGATAAAAACTCAGCAGACTTCACCTTCAAGCTGATGGTGCATTTACACAAAGCCTGTAGTGATGTTATACTTAATAGCAACAGAAGTTCTACCTTCCATGTTTCTATTCAGTATTATATTGGCAACCCTAGTCCATGCAATAAGGCAAGAAAAATCAAAGGTTTAAAAGTCAAAAAGGACACAGTATATGTTGTACGTAATTTGATTGTATACACAGTCCAGATCCAAACAGCATCTAAATCTGAAAGGGTAATTTTCAGTCCTCATTTACCCAAGCTGTCAGTCTCTCCCTCCTTGAAACATTCCTTCACTTGTTCTCCTCGCTCCCGGCCCTCTGCCGACTCCCTTGGCTGGATCTTCCACCTCCCACCAGGGGTGGGGAGGCCCCAGGACCCAGTCCTCAACCTATCCTGTTTGCAGTTACTCCCATGAGGTCTTTGGTCACCGTGCTGGAGTGTAATATGGTGGCCGCTGGCTCCCTGAAGCTCTTTAGAATAAAGAAAACAGCGGCTCTTCAAGTGCGTAGTAGCCACACTGGACAGCTACATGAGCAGCTCTGCCAGAACATTCCCACCACAGTAGGAACTTCTGTGAGGCAGCCGTGCTCTGGACCACCTATTTCTGCCCACAGTCGCCATCATCTCTTGGATTATTTGTACTGAGTGGTATACCTTGTCCCCCTTCAGCTCATTCTTAACACAACTGCCAGACCTTGAAACCCTCCCTTATCTTCCATTTTCACTTGTTATAAATGCCTTAAGGTGTTTTTTAACATCCTACAACCTCTTTCTCACCTCTTTCTCTTGCACGATTTTCTAACTCCTCGGCCTGGAGGCCCCTTGAACATGCCGGGTCATGCCAGCCTGCATTCTGCGCTCCCGGCTCACACATCCTTCACGTTTTTACTCAAATGTTGCCTTCTGGCCATTTTATGTAAAGTTTCGATCTGAAAATTTGTGTATACAAATTTTCCATCCCCCTTCCCTGCCTTACTTAAAATTTTTTTCTCCATAGCACTTTGTTTACATTGCAGTGCGTCTTCCCAAACCAGAGGGCAAGTTTAAGCTTCATGAGGGGGAGAACTTACTTGTATTGTTCATTGTCCATTGCTAAACCCCCAGTGCCTGTCACATAATAGGTGCTGAGTGAATATTTGTTGAACAAGTGAGAAACAGAAATTGTCATCCAGTAATATCCCATGTGTGTTCTCCTGTAGGTCATTAAGCAGTTGATGAAAAAGGAATTTACTCTGGAGTTTTCACGTGATAGAAAATCGATGTCAGTTTATTGTACACCAAACAAACCAAGCCGGACGTCGATGAGCAAAATGTTTGTGAAGGCAAGTGCGGCAGATTGCAATTGAGATGTTCTTTCCAGGATTAGCATCCTGGGTGAGCCCAGTAAATAAAATTGTTGACCTAAATCTGTAACATTTCCAGGGTGCTCCTGAAGGTGTCATTGACAGGTGCACCCACATTCGAGTTGGAAGTACTAAAGTTCCTATGACCCCAGGAGTCAAACAGAAGGTCATGTCTGTCATTCGGGAATGGGGTAGTGGCAGCGACACGCTGAGGTGCCTGGCTCTGGCCACTCACGACAACCCACTGAGAAGAGAAGAAATGAACCTTGAGGACTCTGCCAACTTTATTAAATATGAGGTTAGCTAATGACAAGTTTCTTCCCCCACACCCTGCACATTCATTGTGTTCAAACAGTACTCCTTCAGTAAAAGGTCAAATGAGTCCTGCTTTTGCCAAGAAAGGGGTGTGGTTATTTGTTTTTCTGCAGGCCAAGTGCATCACCGTTCCAATTTGGCCTGCTGCTTCCAACCTATGTAGTTAACAGTTTAATACAAGTCTGTTACTTTCAGGATAGAATAATTAAGACTTAAGCTAAATAAACTTGTAAAGCCTATTTTGCAACTCCTCTGTAAATTAAGATGTTTTAACAATTGGGAATGTTTTTAAAACATTCGTGAGTTATTAAAGGTCAAAATATCCAAGTTGAGAGATTCCTTTCACTTGTCTGCTCATAGAATTCTTTCTTACCAGGTATGTGACTTCCTGAAGCACTGCCTGAAAGGAATAAGGAATAACTTGGGTACTATGGGCCCCTAGAGTGGCCGGTAGCAAAATGCTCTTATTCCTTGGTATGTTTTTCTCTTCATTTCAAAGGATTATCATCACAAAAGTTAAAGGATGATTTGGTTACCAGAATGTAGTGCTATTTTTCATCCTTTCCAGCTAATTGGAATTAATACTATTCCTTATTGGATTTATATCTCTATGAATATTAATCTTAGGTAAGAGTCACAGTTACAGAATTTATTATAGGAAAATGCAGAGACTTTTGCTCTTAATGTATAACTGGCCCTGTTCTACACCATGGGAAAAACTAGGATTTCCTGTTTGAACTAAGGTGATTCTTTTGCTGTAGACCAATCTGACTTTCGTTGGCTGCGTGGGCATGCTGGACCCTCCAAGAATTGAAGTGGCCTCTTCTGTGAAGCTGTGCCGGCAGGCAGGCATCCGGGTTATCATGATCACTGGGGACAACAAGGGCACTGCTGTGGCCATCTGTCGGCGTATTGGCATCTTCAGGCAGGATGAGGATGTGACGTCGAAAGCTTTTACGGGTCGGGAGTTTGATGAGCTCAGTCCTTCAGCCCAGAGAGATGCCTGTTTGAATGCCCGATGTTTCGCTCGAGTTGAACCTTCCCACAAGTCAAAAATTGTAGAATTTCTTCAGTCTTTTGATGAGATAACAGCTATGGTGAGTACCTTTGGACTCTCACTATGCAGACAGAGCAGGTTGTAATTTTGACTGTTAAATTTTTAGTAACCGCTCCCAGATTTAGAATATCTTGATTTTTGTCACAATCAGGGCTGTTTCTGTAGGCTTCTGTTGACCCGTAGTTGGTATGACCTGCAGGGAAGATTCTAGAGTAGTTTAAGAAGTAGAAGTATGCCTTCTGAATCACTTGTGGGGAAATATTTGGTGACATCTAGTCTTTAATCTTGGTTAAAGTGTACATGTTTCTTTGTGTTTTAAGATTTTATTTGAGAGAGAGAGAGAGAGAATGAGCCAGGGGGAGGGGCAGAGGGAGAGGGAGAAGCAGACTCCCCACTGAATAGGAAGCCTGATCCTGGACTCGATCCCAGAACCCTGGGATCATAACCTGAGCAGAAGGCAGACGCTTAACTGACTGAGCCACCCAGGCACCCCAAAAGTGTACATGTTTCTATCTATCTCAAGTTTCTAAAAATTGATTCAGGGTTAACTCCTTTGTGTTCTCTAACCCTACCTGAAATTAGATGTACTGGTCAAGCATTAAGAGCTGCCCATGTGCGAGGCATTTCCAGGATTCTTCCCCTAGTGTGAATCTTCACCCAGACACATTCACATTGTGCCATATTTGCTTTCTGTTGCTTGTCTGTAAAACTTTAAGAAACAAAGGTGTTATGTGAAAGCAGATATTACAGATATAACTCCCTTCCCCCTTCCTTCCTCTCTTCCTCTCCCAGAGGGAACCACTGTTCTGAATTCAGTGTTGGGTGTTCAATGTTGGGAATGATAGCTTTGTACCTGTAGACAGTATCTGGTCTTTTTGCATGTTTGTGACCTTCGTAAATATTACAGTTTCCATCTTTTTGCAGTCTGCACCTGTTCTACTTGAGCTTTCTCTGTGTGGATACAAGTGCTGCATCTTAACTGTCATGTGGGTGGTTTTTATTTTGTTTGGTAAAAACATAATAAGATGAATTTTGAAGTCCTCTTTGTTCCACTTCCCTCTGAAGTCTCTTCGGCTCATTGGGTAATTTTACATTTCCCAGGTGAAGTGTGTTTTGTGATGCCACTTTGTAAAAATGAAAATTCTCTGTGTCTGTGCCCAGAGGGCCATGGCTGCATTCGTTCCCTTGCTTCAGGATGGCCCAGCCTTTGTCGGGGGGGTGTGTGTGAGGTGGTGGCAGGTGTGCATAAACCAGCCCTCGCGTTCCCTTTCAGACTGGGGACGGCGTGAATGATGCTCCTGCCCTGAAGAAATCGGAGATCGGCATTGCCATGGGCTCTGGCACTGCAGTGGCTAAAACGGCGTCTGAGATGGTCCTGGCTGACGACAACTTCTCCACCATTGTGGCTGCGGTGGAGGAGGGGCGGGCCATCTACAACAATATGAAGCAGTTTATCCGCTACCTCATCTCGTCGAATGTGGGGGAAGTTGTCTGGTGGGTGCTTGAGAAAGACCACTTGTAGTCCTTTGTCTAAAATCAGGGCTTAGGATGACCAGGTTTCCAGATTTGTGGTTCATATGGCAGCAGCTTTGGTCTTCGTGCATAAGGAGGAAGGTAGAGGTTGTTCCGGCCCTTGGGAGGCTGTCCTGCAGCTGCCCTCGGGTGTAAAGCATGTCCTCGAACATAGAGATGAGTTTAACTACATAAAGTAACGTAAAATTCTTGGCCTTCTAACATTGTACTTTAACTCAAAATTAGGTATAACAAATGTTTTTATGGTGGCCAAAAAGTTACTTCAAGCAGTCATTGTTACTGTCCATTGATTTTTATGGAGGAGGAGAGGGTGCTGATGCTGTGTAAGTAGTGGCCAAAATAATTGGTCTTTCTCTTTCTTCGGGTGGAAACAGTATCTTCCTGACAGCAGCCCTTGGATTTCCTGAGGCTTTAATTCCTGTCCAGCTGCTCTGGGTCAATCTGGTGACAGACGGCCTGCCCGCCACTGCCCTGGGGTTCAACCCTCCCGATCTGGACATCATGAATAAACCACCCCGGAACCCGAAGGAACCCCTGATCAGCGGATGGCTCTTTTTCCGTTATCTGGCCATTGGCTGTGAGTATAGTTTTTATATCGTTGACTTTGAAACAAAACGTTCATGAGCCAACATTTTTGTAAATTCATTCTTTAAAAGCACATTTTTTCTTTTCTGTCCCTGTGTTAGGGTAACGGAAGATGGAGTTTAATAAACTATATACCCAGTTTACAGGAAAGTTGGTCCCTTGTTTTAGTTATCCCTGTCATTCCTTGGGTCTTTGTGAATGAGGTTTTCAGATTTAACCTAAGGGCAAAAGGATACAGGGGTGAGTAAGGGTCAGGCCTTCCATCACCAAGCTATGAAACTAAGCCCCCCTCCCACTAAAGTAGAGGGGGGAGCTCTGCATTCATCTACGGTGCATGGGAGCCACATGGGAGCCCCGGCCACAGGTCGGGTTCCTCATATGTCGTCTCTGGCCCTCCTGCTCCCGCCCGGCTGCCGGTTCTTGTCCTCACTTTAGACCTTAGGAAAGTGGGGCCAGAGAGTTAAAATAACTGCCCTGGGGTTCAACAGGAAGGTGGCTTTTTGTTTGCTTTTTTAGTATGTTCACATGATTTAAAATTCCAGAAGCACACAGTGGCATAAAGTGAGAAGGTTCTCAGCCAGTCAGTTCCCCTCCAATACTGAATTTCTCTTGTGCCTTCCAGATATACTCTAGCAAATAGATCTGTCCTGTGCATATATTTTTCCTAAGCGTTGGTGTGCTACACACACACGTGCTGAACCCTGCATTTCTCCCTATTTGTTGGGAATCGCCACGTCAGTTCGTGTGTGGCTGCCCTGTCCCTGTCCCCTTGTAATTGCCGGCTTCGAGGGAGTGTGCGCTTGTGTCTTCTGGTAGATGCTGCCACACTGGGACCGTCTTCGTGGTGTCCCTGTGTTCTCCGTTACCCTGTTGCTTTGTAATAAACTTGCTCAATTCAGAACTATTTGGTTGGGGGCAGGGGGGCGGGGGAGGTGGTCCCAGAATCGGCTTTGGGCTTTGCCACGTCGCTTGCGTTCTGCACTGACCACGCTGGCAGCATTTCCACGTAACGGTTCTGCCAGGCCTTTGGAGCAAGTAGGTGTCTAACTGGGAGCATCAGTTTTCCTAAAAGTCCTGGGGGGTGTGATCTGGCCCTGCGGCACAGTGAGGCGCTGTGGGGAGGACACATACCTGCAGCGGTAAAGCGTTAGCCTCCAGTTTGAGAGGGGCTTGGCTAGCGTGAAAGTCCAGCCAATTCCAGTAGGTGCTCCTCCTCCCACGCTCTGGAAGAAGAGTTGCCCAGTTTTTCTGTACACACCCCCCTCTGCTTGCAGAAGGCCTCCGTCTAGCTGCTTTGGCCGATGGGAGTGAGCACTTGCCAGTGGCAGCCCAGGCTCTCCTGTACCGTCGTCCTGCCCTGTCTCCTCTTGGCTGGACGCTGGCCTGCGAGGCAGGACCTGCAGGGAAAGCTGTGGGCTGCAGACCCGCCTGTGTCTCTTCCCAGGTTACGTTGGTGCTGCTACCGTGGGTGCGGCTGCGTGGTGGTTCATTGCTGCCGACGGAGGTCCGAGAGTGACTTTCTACCAGCTGGTATGTATCTGCCTTTTCTCCTCTGCCTTAGAGGCAGAGCGTCAGGAGGTCGTCCTTGAGTGCTCTGCAGTTTGGGTGGCTGCCAAATAATCTCAACACTCAAATAATTAGCAGTGGCCTCTAAGAGGATTCTGAAGGACCAGGGCTTCTCTGGGAGATGGGGGGAGATCCTGTGTGGGTCTGTGTCCTGGGCTTCCTGTGGAACGGGGACATGGACCTTGGAAATGTACTTGGCTGATAAAGAACTTGCTTGGACGTTTGTTGCAGAGCCACTTCCTACAGTGTAAAGATGACAACCCGGACTTTGAAGGAGTGGATTGTGCAATCTTTGAGTCCCCGTACCCGATGACAATGGCGCTGTCTGTTCTAGTAACCATAGAGATGTGTAACGCCCTCAACAGGTCAGTGAGTCCTCGACGAGCTGGGGCAAGAGCTCTGCCAGCCAGCACGCCGGGGAACTGGGTGTCGTGGTTGTTGGTTTGCAGGAAAGCTCCTCCCTCCCAGAAAGAAAGGAGAACAAGCAGCACCGGTTTTAAAAGCTTCAGTCGTCATCCCCTCCAGGAAGTAGTGGGAGTGCTTAACCACATGTTCCTTATGAGACAGCGGGGGCCAAAAATAGGGCCTCTCGTGCCCCTGTGTGCCCTTGTCCCCAGGGAAGGCACTCTTGCCCTTTAGCAGTGAGACCAGTGGTATCATCCAATTAAGCCAGTGACAAAAATGGAAATTTCAAAATAGCGTCAGTGTCAAGGGCAATTGAGAGCAGCTCTGAGTCCATTGAAATGGAGTCTGCTGTGCTGAAGCCTAGATTTAAAATTGGAAGTTTGTCCTACATCTGAACATTCTTCCTTTAACTTTGCCACAATAGAAACGTCACCAAGTGGAAGTAGGTCAGTGGGCAACGCCAGGTTAGCCACTGCCCGACTGAAGCATCGTTTGAACGGTCTTGGTCGCTCGTTATAAGGGCCTTTGCCTTTCGGGTGGGCGTATTTCATGTACCTCTCGTCGTTCTGCAGCTTGTCTGAAAACCAGTCCCTGCTGAGGATGCCGCCCTGGGAGAACATCTGGCTCGTGGGCTCCATTTGCCTGTCCATGTCGCTCCACTTCCTCATCCTCTACGTGGAACCTTTGCCAGTAAGCGCTGGGGGGACCAGGACCGAGGCTGGGGCCTCGCTGCCTGTCCCGCAAGTCTGGGGACTTGACAGAGCTTCTTTGTATTTCAGCTTATTTTCCAGATCACACCGCTGAATTTGACCCAGTGGCTGATGGTGCTGAAAATCTCCTTGCCTGTGATTCTAATGGACGAGACACTCAAGTTCGTGGCCCGCAACTACCTGGAACCTGGTAAAGAGTGTGTGCAGCCTGCCACCAAATCCTGCTCGTTCTCGGCATGCACCGATGGGATTTCCTGGCCGTTTGTGCTGCTCATAATGCCCCTGGTGATCTGGGTCTATAGCACAGACACTAACTTTAGTGATATGTTCTGGTCTTGACTGACAGTTTTACATAAAGAAGATGTTTAACTTAATCAATTAATTTTTTTATTGTTTAAAGCAACTGTCTATTTCTGCTGAATTTTCACATGAACATATTGGCTGGTGAAGGAGATTTCATACTCTAGATTTTGTTTTGCTTTTCTGACTCCAGTGGGGCAAGATTTTCCTTTTTTATACACATAATTAAAGTGTCCATTGACATGTACAGAGAACTAACACTATTTTATGCAAATATTTTTTTGTAGATGAAAAAGCATGTACAGTGTTCTGTTTAATAACTCATCCTTGTATAAAAAAATAGTTGAGCCAGCAGACATTGTCAGCAAATTAATTGGCAGCAGATTTTAGGAAATGAATGTGTGTGGTTTTTTTCTAAAACTAAATAGCATGTATTATGTCTTTTGCATGATCATCTGGATTTAATCTGAGATCACAGTCTAATTTTTATTCATAAGCCAATTTTTCTGCACTGAGCAGAGTACTGCTACCTCAGTCAGTATTTTTTGGTTTGCCACTCCCCTCACCCCCCGGCCCCCGTTCACTCCCACCCCCGCTCCCGGCCCCGCTCGGCTGCTTCTCCCGTAGGGTTCCGATGGTTCTGTTTACATCAGTCTTAACAAGAGGTATGCCTGTTCTCGCTTGTGCAGAAAACATTGTTCCAGATTCAATCGACTGGGTTCATGTCCCCCACGTAGTTTTTAAGGTTATTTATTTAAATGTCTAATGTATTTTATTGTTAACAGACATTGTTTTGCCAACATTGCCTATTTCAGTGGCACTTTACAATCTAGTTTAAAAAGGAAAATAAAACATTTTAAATGGACAGAAAAATAACTGTCTTGTTTTTAACTTTTAAGTGGCTTAGCTTAAACTATCAAACAGATGTGTCCAATTTTCTCTTAAGTTCTTAGAACTTGAGTTTTACTGTGCTCGAGGGGAAGGAGGATTGTGTTCTGCTGCAGAGGTAGTTGTAGGAATTAATACATAGGCACCTGCTGTCACCCATGATACTTTTTTGCAAGTTTCTGCTGGCCTGTTTTAGCCTGGTGTAGAGAATATAAGGGGGAGTGTGTGCGTGTTTGTGTGGGGGTATGTGTGTGTGTATGTGTTTTTGTAAAAATCTGTAAATAGCACATGACCAAATGAACATATGTACAGAACTATTTTTATTTGAATGTGGCACTAACCAACACCATGGTTACTATGATAGATGTTTGCGCATGTTCGAGATCAGTCTTACCAACCGTGTGTAAGTCATTAACTGTCCTAACTATGGTGTTTTCCTCCAATGCCTTCCAACATCCATCAACTAACGTGAGTATTCCCTGGCATCCTGATGCTTTAGCCTAAGGGTGACTGCCACCGAGCGAGCTAGCTGGGACACTAACGAAAACATCCCCTGGGTCATGTCCTGCTGTGCTCTGTGTCTTCGAGGGCAGCAAGCGTACGATGCGTGGTACCTGTGCACACGTGGGGTGGGTTAGATGCCCGCAGACTCCATGCACGGCCTTGGACAGTGGCTCAGCCGGATGTTGAGGAGGGCGTGGTGGGAGAGAAGCTCGTTTTGCTCTGGTCCAACTGACAGGCTGAGGGAATGCTGCCTTTGTTAAACTGCCAAGGTGAGGAGTCTCAAAAACTCAGGGTTCTCTGGTGGTTACTAGCTGCAAGGACTCCTCCCTGAGCCTTGCTACCGTGTTTGTTAACAAGTAAAAACCTGGTGAAAGCAAATAATTGAGCAGTGAATTCATATATCCATAGGTTTGTCTCAAATAGGTGGCCACCTTTTTCCACCTTCTGGGTCATATCCTTTGCAGCTGAGACTTGTCTTCTCTTTCTCCAGGGTATGAGAAAGCGCAGTTAGTAGGGCCTGGTTCTGCTAGCAACCAGCCGACCAGTCATGAGCCAGGGTGAGGGAGGCCTAGGCAGCAGCTCCTTCCCTGTGAGGCCCTGACCTTTCTTGTGAAGGGACCGGGGCCGCCCCCAAGATGTGCCATAAAGGCTCAGTGCTTGGGGAAAAGTTAATGGATATTAAGCAGGTCTGAGTATAAGGGGATGGAAGTCCTGGCCTGACTCATCGAGGTCTCTGAGGAAGGGAGGTTGGTTTGTTTGGCAGAGAATATAGGGGGGAGGAGGGTAGGTTTTTGCCGATTTTGGCGTAAAAAGAAGCAGGCTGAGTGGTCGAATGCAAGGAGTGCACCTTGGCTGCAAACCAAGACAGGATGTCTGAGCTTGTTGGGTGTGCTATTCAGTGGAAACCAGACTTACCAGTCAGCTTTTCCTGATCTGGTTCCTTGATGTGGTGGCCTTTACAAAAGAAGCTGAGTGTGGTTTGCTGCTGTCGGAGACGTGCACAGCCCCAGCTGGGCCTGGGCCGGCTCTTGTCTTGTGGTTTCTCCGCTTCGGGCCTGTCCGGCCCATGGAGGTGGTTTAGGCATCCCCTTCCCTCAGCCCGGGCCCCTGGGAGCATCTCCTCGTCGGCTCTGCTCCAGGCTCTGCTGCTGAGAAACAGGCCCCCGTGAGCCCCTGTCCTCAGCCCCTTACTGCTGTGGGCACATCCCTGGCCTCAGGCCTCAGGCCTCCTGTCCCAGACCTAGCCTCACCCAGCACCTGCAGGAAGGCACAGGCGGCCTCTGCTTTTGCCGCCGTCAGGACTAGACAGGGTGGTGTCGTGTTCAGACTCACCAAAACTTGTTCGTGTCCTCACCGACGGGCAGGTAGGCCTTGCACAGCTGCTTTGATGGGGCTTTGCCTGGAAGATGGCGGCCTCACACGTCCCGCAGCTGGGATCCCTCTCCAGCGGCTCATTCTTCATCACAGCACACGTGGCACATGGTGCAGAGCGAGCTGCGTGAGCCCCCGCACCCTCCCCCCCTCAACAAGCAGCTGCTGGCACGCCACCCTCAGACCAGGCCCCGGCCCCCTGAATGTCCTGGAGGTGGTAGACCTCGGGAATAGGAGACCCCAAGCACTAGCTCAGTGTCCGTGAAGCACCTACCCACCGCCGGAGCGGTCTGCAGTGCCGGTGGGCTAAGGCAGCCCTTTTAAGGTCACCACCAATTTTGCCAAAGCCACCACCGTGCAGCTAACAGCGACGGTAATCCCCAGCCTGCCTGCTTCAAAGAGGTGGGTGAGGGCCGCAGCTCCCCTTCTAGGACCAGGCAGGGCTAGGCCCCCTGGGAGGGAAGGGAAGGGAAGGGAAAGGGAGGAGCTGAGGCTTCGCACTGGGCCACACTGCTCACCTCTGCTTCACCTTCCTTACCATCTGCACTGCTAACCGGGAACTTCCCTCCTCTTGCCCATCTCCCTTCTGTTACATCTGAAGCGATTCCATGTCTGCCTGGTGGGGTTCTTCTGTGAGCCAGGGTGACAGGAAGGGCCCATGTCGCCAAGCGAGTGCTTCTGGCTGCTACCCTGTGTAGGCAGCGCCTCAGGGACAGTTAACTAGAAATGCTGGTCCTGAAATCTTAAAAGGTCAAACTGAATGTTCCTTCTCACTATTCCTTGTCACTATTAATCTTAAATAGTTATTCTAACATTTCTTCCCGTATTTCATAAAGCTGATTTCCTCTCTCTTTCCTTTTCAGCAATACTGGAGTAACCGCTTCCTAAACCATTTTGCAGAAATATAAGGGTGTTCGGTTGCGTGCATGTGCGTTTTTAGCAACACATCTACCAGCCCTCTGCATGATTGACGTTGGGGGGAAAAGAAAAGTAGAAAAAAAAGTCCCCAACTCATTGTGTGTTATGTGGAGGAAACGTGTATTACCAACGGGGTTTAGCTTTTAAATCAAAATAATAATTACAAATGTACAATTTAGCTTAATGAATCAGAACGCCTCTCCAGAGAACTTTGGTTTCTTTGCTGCAAGAAGAATGAGGTTCTGAAACCTTATCTAAGAACTTAGAAGCCATCAGCCAAGTCTCCCATGTTTCTCTGTGCAAAATGTCATAGCCTATATAAATGTACCATATTCAATTGTAATGCATGCCTTCAGTTGTAAGTAGCCAGACTGCTCTATGGTGTCATTTAAACATGCTACTTTTTAATTGGCCCTGTACAGTTTGCTTATTTATAAATTTATTGAAAACACTACAGGTGTTGAAAGGTTAGAATGTAGGCCTCCAGTTCATAACTTGTTATTTTTTTGAGTGTGCAAACAGCTATTTTGCACTGTATTAAATGTAACTTATTTAATGAAATCAGAAGCAGTAGACATGTTGGTGCAATACGAATATTGTGATGCATTTATCTTAATAAAATGCTAAACTTCATTTATCACAACGCATGTTTGACTTTAGACTGTAAATAGAGAACAGTTGTCTATTTCTGTGCTGGTAACAACAAGCATTGCACAGACATGGTTTCAGGTAAATAAATCTATTCTACGATAAGTTCACAGTGTGGTGCTGACTGTTCTCCAGCGGGAGGGGTGGGCGGTGGGCACTGAGCGCCTCCAGCCCCGCACCCCGAAGAGTTTTTACCTTCCGGTGGGGGGAAGGTCTTAGACTTGACTTTCTGGGGACAAGGTCTGCTCGTGTGTCACATGACTCAAGTGTGGGGAGAGCTGAGTGGCTTGTCACTGGGTTTTCAGAGATAATCAGATTTTAAAAGTTGTCAGCAGCTTGGAGGTTGTACCGATGGAGAGATGCTTCTCATACTGTTCAGATGGAAAATGTAAAATTCTGCACTCCTACTGTGAGTAGATAAAAGTGAACTGGAGTGGCTGCCGCAGAGAGCAGAATTCCTCCATTTGATGGTTATTTAGTGCTTATCAGGCATGGGTTTGGTGTGGGGCATTTCTCTCTTTTCCAAATTACTGAAGATGATTTATCATTAAAAAAAAAAAGCAGTGAGGCAAGGATAGATGATTTTATAAACCTAATGACAAAAAACACAAGTCCTAGCAACTACAGAGATGGAAGAAATATTTGATAAAAATCTGATAAACTAACATCCATTCCTGACGTAAAGAAAAAAGCAGTCTCCATGATCCCCATTTAATAACTCACTGAAAAATGTACCAGAAGTATTGACACAACCAGAACCCCACTCACCATACGCTAGTGCCCACCACTCATCACTGTCGACAGTCTCTGCAAACCAGCAACCGTTGGGACGATGCCTGCGAGGGAACAAAGAACCCCAAGAGTTCATTAGATCGATGGTAATACCTTGTTCTTAGGAGAGTTTTAATAATTCAGGGAGAATGGACATCTTGAGGTAATATGTAATTCATTTATTAATGATAAAATACCAGCAGACATTTCATTTTATTTATTTTTTAAGATTTTATTTTTTAACACAGAGACAGTGAGAGAGGGAACACAAGCACGGGGAGTGGGAGAGGGAGAAGCAGGCTTCCCGCTGAACAGGGAGCCTGATGTGGGGCTCGAACCCAGGACCCTGGGATCAGGACCTGAGCCGAAGGCAGACGCTTAACGACGGAGCCACCCAGGCGCCCCTACCAGCAGACATTTTAGTCAAACATGAACAAAAGAAAAAGAATAGCAAGTGCAGCAAACCCTCAGACATAAAGCTCCAGTTGTTAAATGCACGGTGTGAGAAAGGTGGTATTCGCTATGTTGTTGGTCAGCTTGAAGAAAACAAAGCTGTATCCCCCTTATGCCCAATCAACTGCAAATGCATCCAAAAAATTTGAAAAATGAAACTATACCCCAAAAGGAAAATGGCTAAATGACCCAGACGAAAGAAAACGTGAATGGCTTATAAATACAAGATGTACAGCCCCACCAGCCAAATCCCGGTGAGATAGCGTTTGTGCCCATCCGCTGACAAATGGGCCGTGGGACACCAAGGAAGTGGAGAACCGCCCTGTACGCTACGCTGCAGAACAAGTAAGTACCTCGATTTGTGCGTGCCCTCACTGTACAGCCCGGCAGGCCCACGCCTGCACCACCTCCAGAGACCCCCTCACATGGGCTGGGAGAGTCACACCAGCGTGTTTATAAAAGCATCGAACAACCGAGGTGACCAAAAAGCAACAGGGAAACAGGTACGTGGCCTTTGAGACAGGTTTAGATCACTCGGCAGCAATGAAAATGAGTAAATTGGAACTGCAAATAACAACAGAAATCTCCCTGCACAGGGGAAACCAAGTGTGGTGTATACAAAGTTCAAAATCTGCAAAAAAAAAAAAAAAGCACTTAAGTGTTACATGTGTGGGTGTTGTTATGCCTGTTTACATGTCTGGGGTTTTTTAAGAACACCATTAAAGTATTAGAGAACATGGAAGATGACAGACAAGCCTTTCCAAGCAGGACACAAAATCCCAGGAGAAAAGGAATAAATTGACTACGTAAAAAGGTAAACATTTGGAACAAAATACCCCTCTTTTGAGTTAGGAAAATACATTTGCTGTGCCTTTGACAAAAAGCGAATTCCTTGCACATGATTGGCAGAAATCGAAGGCTGACGGATATTGATCTCTCCCTTGCAGTGGCATCAGAAAACCATATTCATGCTGATGGGGAGCCTATCAACCGGCCCAGCCTTCGGAGGGCAACGTGACAAATCAGAGGCTTTTTAAACATCCACACCCCTTGATCGAGCACTTTAGTGAAATCCTCCCACATGTTCACAGAAGCAACATAATCCTGCTGTAGGATGATGTAGCCAAAAATTGGAAATAGCCTAGATGCCCATCGATAGGCAAGATGTTGAATAAACTAAGAGCATTAATACCATGGAATATTACGCAGCCTTCAAAAAACACAAGGTAGATCTGTGTGAACCAGCAAGGAATGATACCCAGTCGATGATGTCTGCCAGGGAAACATTCAAGTGCAGAACAGTTTTTTATAATACTCTTTCATTTTTTAAAAACAGGAGGAAGTTAAGAGTTTCCAGTAATGATGGTTGCTGAGAGTAACTGATAAGACTGATACAGATGGCGGATGTTGGGAGCCATTGTTCTCACTGTTGGGAGTGGGAGGTTACAGATAAGCAAGGGGAGAAGGCTAGAAAGATTCATGTAATGAATTACAGCTGGAGATACCAGCATAAATTAATATTTCATTTAATACTGATACAGATGATCCTATACAGAAATATTTCTAGGGGCGCCTGGGTGGCTCAGTCGTTAAGCTGAGATCTGCCTTCTGCTCAGATCATGATCCCAGAGTCCTAGGATTGAGCCCCATGTCAGGCCCCCTGCTCAGTGGGGCATCTGCTTCTCCCTCTCCCTCTCCAGCTCCCCCTGCTTGTGCTCTCTCACTCTCTTTGTCAAACAAAATCTTTTTTAAAAACAAAATATTTCAGAGCGCCTGGGTGGCTCAGTCATTGAGCGTCTGCCTTCGGCTCAGGTCATGATCCCAGGGTCCTGGGATCGAGTCCCACATCGGGCTCCCTGCTCTGCGGGGAGCCTGCTTCTCCCTCTCCCACTCTCCCTGCTTGGGTTCCCTCTCTCACTGTGTTTCTCTCTGTCAAATAAAAATGAAAATAAAATCTTTGGGGAAAAAAAAATAAATATTTCTAGTTAGGTGTATGTACACCTAACATACACCTACATACATGGTATATGTACATAGTATGTATGGTGTGTGTACACAGTCCCTACACCATGTACTTGCACCAGCAACTGAGGGGACCAAGACGCAAGGACACTGCAGTAGCGATGAGCATACTTCCTAGTTTCAGGTTTCTCATACCATTCTTCAGTGAAAGAAATCAAATCTCCTTAGACAAATGGCAGGTTCTAGGGCAAGGGCAGAAAGTGTACAACACGTGCCTGGAGAACACTACTGTCGGGAGTCCGGAAGTACCAAACAAACAAAAAACCGATGAGCAAAGATGGGGTATGTTGAAGGGTCAGAGGAGCCAACTGAAAAGGCTCTGAATGGCCAAAACGGAAACAATTTCCGCAACAAAATCATGGCATACTGGATTATGATCCAAAGTATGAAATAAATATCCACGAGTCTATCCTGACATAAACAGGAGCGACTAGAAATCTCCCATGCAGAAGAAATCCAAATAATTTCTGTAGATAATTCTGCCCTCAGGGAGGTGAACCATAACTCCCACTGGTAAGTATGAGCGGAGCCCAGTGGCCTCCTGCCCTAGAGGACATGTCGCGTGGCTGGGGAAAGTCACCCACAGTAGAGACCCCTGCAGACACTACTTCAGCCAACTGAGGTCATTTTGAGAGCACGTACCCTTGATATGAAGTGACAAGAGGGGCATTTTACCTGTGGTCTTCCTCCCCAAAACACATAACCTCAGTCTAATCAAAGAGAAAACATCTGACAAATTCCAAAGACGATCTGCAAAATGCCCGACCGGTACTCCTTAAAACTGCTGAGGTCATCAAAAACAAGGAAAATCTGAGACACTATGACAGCCAAGAGGAGCCTAAGGACACATGACAATGAAATGTAATATGGGATCCTGGATGGGATCCTGGAACAGAGAGAGGCAAAAACTAAAGAAGTCTGAATGAACTATGAACTTTAGTTAATAACACATAAATATTGGTTTATAATAATATATAAGTACTGTGACGAATGTACCATATTACCGTGAAATGTTAAAATAGGGGAAGTTGGGTCCGGGGTATATGGGAACCTTCTGTGCCATGTGTTCATCTTTCCATATGTCTATAAATATTCTAAAATAAAAAGTTTATCTTAAAATGCTGGGATAAATATATTTTTTTAATCTGCATAGAAGCATCAAAGAACTACAAGATAGTACAGAACTTCCAGGCCAAAATCTAAGCAGCAGCAAGGAGAGAGCATCAGAATCTCCAAGGTCACTTTCCCCTTGTGGCATCTACCTCTCCAAATAAGCTAAGCTGTGAAAACGCGAGCAGGGGTTTTGGGAGCTCACAGGGTGAAAAAGGCAAAGTCAAAAATCCAGGGCCCACCAAAAGTGAGAAGTCTCATAGGCCATTAAGCTGTGACCCCAAAGGGCTAACACCTCAGGATAAAGGCAAACCAGAAATAAAGCTGCCCTCCTTCCCAAAAACTCAAAGCGCTGTAGGCAGCACTGCCACGGTGCAGAGCAGAACCAGGAAAATACACCCACCCCGGAGGGAGTGGAAACACTGGCTCTCAAGGATGTGCAGCCCCAACTGTATCCTAGGGGTGGTCTATGAAGCTTCAAGGCATGAACTTAAAGTCACAGGCAGTACTCCTAAGCCCAGGCGGAAATAAATGTCAATCCTCCCTAGAGGGAGACACCTTCATTTTATGTCTTAGGAGATCCACACGATTATCTTACAAAGCAGCCTACAGTAAAAGCTAACCAAGTACACAAGAAAACAAGGCCCTATGAGTGAGATGCAGCAGAAATAAACATGACAGGTCCATCTAGACTTCACATATTAGAAGTATTAGATATACATCAAAAAACACTCCTGGCTTACTTTGTTTAAAGAAAAATAAACAGGGTGCCTGGGTGGCTCAGTCGTTAAGCGTCTACCTTTGGCTCGGGTCAGGATCCCAGGGTCCTGGGATCGAGCCCCCATCGGGCTCCCTGCTCAGGTTGTCTGCTTCTCTCTCTCCCTCTCTGCCCATCCCCACCGTTCATTCTCTCACTCGAATAAATAAATAAAATTTAAAAAAAAATACAAAATAAAGAACAATAAACCTACTTGAAAATCTGCAGGAGACAGGAAATGATAAAAAGTGAACATAAAGAGCAGATAGGAAAATCAAACAGAATCCTAGAGATGAAAAGCAAATCACCAAAATTAAAAACTGGGTGGGGCTGATGTGGCATCAGAGTGGACACAGCAAAATAATAAAGTGAAAGACAGCTAAGAAATGAACCAGAAAGCAGCAGAGGAAGAAAAAAAAAAAAGCTGCAAAATATGGAAGAAAGATGAAAATACCTGGAAGATAGGCTGAGAAAGGTGACAAAGTCAAACATACATTTAATCGTGACTTCAGATGACAAGAGTGTGAGGAGGGTATTATTTGAAGAGATAACAACCGACAATTTCCCAGAAGTGATAGAAGACAGCAATCCACAGATGTAAGAATCCCAACAAATCCCAAACAGGATGAATAAAAAGAAATCCAGCTGTAGACATGTATGGTGAACAGCAAAAAACCAAAGACAAAGAGAAAATCTTAAAAGCAGCAGAGGGGGGAAAAAAAGCCATTCCCTTTACCTTCACAGGAGTGACACCAATGCCTCTGGCCTGATGGCTTCGTGGGCTGAAAGAAATGACTGAGGGGCATCTGGGTGGCTCAGTTGTTAAGCGTCTGCCTTCGGCTCAGGTCATGATCCCAGGGTCCTGGGATCGAGCCCCGCATCGGGCTCCCTGCTCTGCGGGAGGCCTGCTTCTTCCTCTCCCACTCCTACTGCTTGTGTTCCCTCTCTCACTGTCTCTCTCTCTCTAATAAATAAATAAAATCTTTTTTAAAAATTAGTAGAAATTATAAAGTATATTTTGTAATTTCGGAAACTACTCAAAATGACTTGATTTAGGATTAAGAATATATAAAGTTTAACATTTATATCTCTTTGATATTTATAAATCAGGACCTGCTAAGAAGCCGTCTTTATTGAAAATTAAGAGTCTGGGGGTGCCTGGGTGGCTCAGTTAAGTGTCTGCCTTCAGCTCAGGTCATGATCTCAGGTCCTGGGATCGAGCCCCGTGTCAGGCTCCTTGCTCAGTGGGGAGCCTGCATCTCCCTCTCCCTCTGCTGCTCCGCCTACTTGTGTTTTCTCTCTGTCAAATAAACAAACAAAATCTTAAAAAAGAAAAGAAAATTAAGTTTGCTTTTTTTTTTTTTTTAAGATTTTATTTATTTATTCATGAGAGAGAGAGAGAGCGCAGCAGAGGGAGAAGCAGGCTCCCAAGGAGCAGGGAGCCCGATGCGGGACTCGATCCCAGGATGCTGGGATCATGACCTGAGCCGAAGGCAGACGCTTAACCGTCTGAGCCACCCAGGCGCCCAAGAGTTTGCTTTTTAAATAAAGTCTGCTGATGAACTCTGCAGCTGCAAGAAGTGGGGTGGTATGCACACATAGACTCGGACAACTTCATATTAGTTCTAGAAAAATACGCAGAAAACTATTAACTACAGTCACTTCTAGAGGAGGGAACTGGGAGAAGAAAGGCAGACTGAGGAAATTTTACCATATCCCCTTTTGAAAATTATGAATCTAACTTAAAAAATATATTTGACCCTCTGATACTAACAATTTTATGGAAAGACAGAGAGCTAAAAATACCCAAAGTACTGCTAAGAATAACATCAGGGGGTCTTGCTATTCCAAATACTGACAATTTTTATAAAGCACTAGTAATTAAGACACCATGGTGTAGGTGCTAGGACAGAAATAGACTGACAGTACGGAAGGGAGTGCGGAGACAGATGCACTTCTCTGGGAACACCTGACTTGGGACACAGCTGGCTTCACAGGTTGGTGAGAGAAGCAATTTTGCAATAATTGGTGGTTATGCATGTTTAAACATAAATGAAAAAAATCAAGAAAAATGGATCCCCACCCGCCTGGGTGGCTGAGTCGGTTAAGCGTCTGCCTTTGGCTCGGGTCATGACCCCGGGGTCCTGGGGTGGAGCCCCACATTGGGCTCCCTGCTCAGCGGGGAGCCTGCTTCTCCCTCTGCCTGCCGCTCCCCCTGCTTGTGCTCTCTCTCTGACAAATAAATAAATAAAAATCTTAAAAAAAAAAAAAAATGGATCCCTACCTTACACCATACAAATGGGAGAACAGATTTTTGACCCTGAGATACAGATTTTTTAAAAGTAAGAAAATACAACTATAGGGCGCCGGGGTGTCTCAGTCGGTTAAGCACCCGACTCTTGGTTTCAGCTCAGGTCGTGAGATCGAACCCCACCTCAGGCTCCACGCTCAGCATGGAGTCTGCTTGAGATTCGCTCTCTGCCTCCCCTCTGCCCCTCTCCCCACTCATGCTCTCTCTAAATAAATCTTAAAAAAAAGAGAAAATACAACTATAAAGAAAAAGATATATAATTTACATTAAAATTAAGACCCTGTGTTAATCAAAAGATATTATAAAGAGAATGAAAAGGCAAGCCATAAACTGGAAGATTTTACCACTCCCATTCTGAATTATATCTAGAATATATAAAGAACTTCTGTGAATTAAAAAGAGAAAAATACATGACCCAATAGGAAAGTTGAAGGGGGGGGGAGTTTTATAGAAGAGGAAACACAAATAGTTGCTAAACATATGAAATGATGTTCAATCTTGTCATAAAACGGAAAAACATAAATTAAAATCATTGTATCATCTCACACCTACTCTGTTGCAAAAGTTAAGGATTGATAATATCAAATGCTAGCAAGGAATTGGGACAAGGGACTGCAGTGGTCTTTTTTTTTTTTTTTTAAGATTTTATTTATTTGAGACAGAGAAAGTGAGCACAAGCAGGGAGGAGGATCAGAGGGAGAGGGAGAAGCAGACTCCCCACTGAGCAGGGAGCCCAACGTGAGGACCCTGAGATCATGACCTGAGCCGAAGGTAGACACTTGACCAACTGAGCTACCCAGGTGCCCCCAAAGGACTGCAGTTGTACCTGTAAATGTATAAAACTTCTTTGGAAAACAGTTCGACAATAACTGGTAAAACTGAACATGTCTATACTCTGTACCCACCAATTCTGCCTCTGGGTATAACCCTACAGAAATGTGTGCTTATAAGCCTAAAAGACACATACGAAAGTATTATAGCAACACTGTTTGAAACAAAAGATCAGGAACTGAAATGTCCATCAATGGAACTATTAGTAAGGTGTGTTATAACCATACATTATACACTAGAATATTATATATTATTATATAGCAATGAAATTGTATCACATAGCAATGAAAAATGAATGAGGTACCCTACAAAACCCCTGACCATTCCTCCTCAAAATCATCAAGGTCATCGAAAACAAGTCTGAGAAACTTTCACAGCCAAGAGGAGCCTAAGGAGACATGATAACTACAAGTGATGTACTATCCTGGATGGGATCCTGAAACAAAAAAAGGAAATCAGGTAAAACCTAAGAAAATGTAAATAAACTATGGGCTTTTATTAACAATAATGTATCAGGGCGACTGGGTGGCTAAGTCAGTTAAGCATCTGCCTTCAGCTCAGGTCATCATCCCGGGTCCTGGGATTGAGCTCAGAGTTGGGCTCCGTGCTCAGTGGAGAGTCTGCTTCTTCCTCTTCCTCTGCCCCACCTCCCCCCACCCCACACTCATGCTCTCTCTCTCACTCTCTTGCTAATAAAATCTTCAAAAATAATAATGGATCAATCTTGGTTCATTAATTGTAATCAATGTACCATATTGATATAAGGAGATTGTGCAAGGTAATTGGAAACTCTATGTACTAGCACTCAATTTTTCTATAAATCTAAAAGTGTTCTAAAAATGTCTATTAATTAGGGTACTGGGGTGTACCAGTATCCAACTCTTGGTTTTGGATCAGGTTATGGCCTGTCACTAGCTGTGGTCACAGGTAACTCTCCTGTCATATACCACCAGGCTCAGCAAAGCAACAGCACAGGTTATGATCTCAGGGTTGTGAGATTAAGCCCTGTGTGGGGCTCCGTACTCAGCGAGGAGTCTGCTTGGGGTCCTCTCTTTCCCTTTCCCTCTACCCCCCACTTCCACTTGTGCTCTCACTCTCTCAAATAAAATCTTAAAAATGTCAATTAAAACATGAATGAGTTATAGCAGCATTAACATGGATCAATTTTTTTTTTTTTAAGATTTTATTTATTTATTTGACAGAGAGGGAGACAGCGAGAGAGGGAACACAAGCAGGGGGAGTGGGGAGAGGGAGAAGCAGGCCTCCTGCGGAGCAGGGAGCCCGATGCGGGGCTCGATCCCAGGCCCCCGGGACCACGACCCGAGCCGAAGGCAGACGCTTAACGACTGAGCCACCCAGGCGCCCCATTGCTTGATGTTATTTTTAAAATTGATCCATGTTGGGTGCCTGGGTGGCTCAGTCGTTAAGCGTCTGCCTTCGGCTCAGGTCATGATCCCAGGGTCCTGGGATCGAGCCCCGCATCGGGCTCCCTGCTCAGCGGGAAGCCTGCTTCTCCCTCTCCCACTCCCCCTGCTTGTGTTCCCTCTCTCGCTGTGTCTCTGTCAAATAAATAATAAAAACCTTAAAAAAAAAAAAAAAAAAATCAAGCAAAAGATACCATGGAAAAACAGACATGACTCCACTTACATTAAGTTCAAGACAAGCAAATAAATGTGTTGTTTAAGATATGGTAAAACTACAGCTGAGTAACGGTATTATTTTTGTACAGGTGAGAAAAATTAGCTCACTACTTGCTCAAGGTTCACAAGACCTTCCAGGGCCAGAAAATAAAGGAAGAATAAAAACAAAATTGAGAAGAGTGGTTGCCTCTGGTAAGGGGAGCGTGAAAGGAGGAAGGGAAAGCGTTGTGATCAGGTCTAAGTACATGGCGGGGTTGGGGGGGCTGCTTCTGGGATTGTGAAGCATTCTATTTCTTGTCCTGGGTGGAGTGTACATGTGTGTTCTGTGGTTCTTTAAACACTACATGTTTTCATACACTTCTGTATGTGTGCTATACTTCACAAATTTATGTTTTTATTAAAAAAGAAAAGAAATACTTGTCTGGCCCCGGAGCAGGCTCTGGGCCCTGATGTACTGGCAGAATTATTTTATATAGGAGGCTGCTCTCCTGGACCTCCTTAGGGGTCTCCACATGGCCCTGACCTCCGAGGTAGCTCCCCTTGGATTCCCCTAAGCTGAGGGAAGCTGTCTTCTTCGTCAACGCATGCCTGGCTTAAGTTCATGCTCACCACTCCAAAAAAAGCTCCAGATGGGGACTGTGCATAGGGGTCATCTCTGTCCCTTCCTGTCATATACCACCAGGCTCAGCAAAGCAACAGCACAGGAGTGGGAAGCAGCCTGGGCCTGTGGGATGTTGTGGGTCAGCTTGTTTCAGCCAGTCCAAGATGAGGCTTCAGTCTGGGCACCACCCAGGCCGGAGGGCACAGGCCTCTCTCAGGACAGATGGCTGCTTGCTGACACTCCCACTCAATTCTTGGACCAAAAAATCCCCACTGCCCCAAGGGACTGATAAGAGAGATGGGCCAGTGGGCCAAGTAGGCTGAGGTCACGGATGGAAGATGATCTCTGGGCTACAGAGCATGAAAAACTAAATCTGTCACTGAGAGGGGCTCAGGGCAAATCTGTTGATCCAGCGCCAAAAGGGGTACAGCCTGTAGATCACTGATCCCGTTTATCCCTGGGAGGCTGCTCCCCTCCCACATGCTCCACCCAAGCCTTGAGCACCGATGTCACAAACCGCCCCCTACCCCAACAACAGGGAGACAGAACCAGACTCTGAGTTCTCTTCCAAAGGTACATGGAGGCACAGAGAGCCTGGGAGTTACCTGTGACCACAGCTAGTGACAGGCCATGGACCTTTGGCTTCCAGCTAGTGATGGAGAGGCCCTCCCCTTGAGAGGCTCAGCCCTCCTACTGGGGTGAGTGGGATTCCTTCAATGCGGCATTGAAAGAACATAGGTACTCAGAACACAAGTAGCCATAAACCTTATCAAGTCAGCCCTAGATAGAGCAAGCAAGATCTGATCTCAATCTAGAAAACATTCCCCAACCTAGAGCCAGGAAGGGTTGTTCCATGGGGGAAGGGGCCCCAAATCCCAAAGGCCCAAGAAAGCAAAGGCAGATGCCTTGGCAGACATCACCAGAGTCCACCACAAGCTCTCAACTCCACTGAGAGAAGGGAAAGTTTCAGAGATTAGAGAGCTCCTGGTTCACCCCTAACCTGAAGCCAATAAATGGACTGACACCCTGGGTAGACTGGGATGGCCAGAAGAGGCCACATCGACAGGAGAAGGGGAGGCCACAGCGCCAGCCTTGGCTTACAGATTCACTGAACAGAGAGAGGACCAGCCAACCAGACCCCTTAAACATTCCAAAAAAGATTATGCACTATCACTCTGAAATCCCCCTCCTGGGAATTTGCCCAAATAAGGAAAAAGCTGTGTGCACAAAGGAGGTCACCAGAGGGTTGTTTATAGACAGACACTGGAAGATTTAAGTGACAAACGAGAGAGCTGAGAGCTATGTTGTGATGATGTTGCCCTTGACAGTCTGGCTGGCAAGGTTTAAATGCAGCAAGGCTGAGGACCTTGGTCCATTTTCTCTTTATGCCTCAGGGGTATAATGTTAAGATGTGATAACATAGCAAACGGCTTGCTTGATCACTCAAATTGTAGCTCAAGCAAATAAAAATGATGGAATATTTATCACATCTAAAACTGGTAAGAAAAAAAAACCACGACACTGGTATCAGTGAGAGTGCAGGAAACAAACTATTGGAGAGCAATCTGACAGCATCCATCAAAGCCTTAAATGGACACAGTCTGAGATGCAGAAATTACACTACAAAGAACTTGACCCGTGTCTTTAGATTATGCCAAAATATGTTCACGACAGTGCAGACCGTAATAATTATATACAAAACTGGAAACAAGTGTCCACCAACAGCAGAAGGATTACAGAAATTGTTCCATCCACAGAATGGAGTTCTGTGGAACTGTCAAACAAGAGCACGCAGACAACCTCGGACAGGAATTTCTCAGAGTGACAGCATGACTGCTTTAGTGTAACTTTCATGTACAGATCATTAAGTAAAAGCGCAAAACTTTTTCTAAAGGTAGAACTAGAACATTTATTTTGTAGAGAGGCACTGGGATTCAGTGGGTAGATTTTAATTTTATACCTTTGAATTTTTAAAATTATGTGTACATTCATACAACACATATATAATTACACGTGTTAATGGGGCTGTCTGGATGACAGAATTATAGACCATTTCTTTACTGGTTTTTAGTTATATATATATATACATATAAAAGTATATATATACATAGTACATATGTGTGTGTGTATATATATACATACATATATATATATCTATCTATATATATATATCTCTCTCTAGATATAAAATTTATCATCTTAACCATTTTTCAGATTGGTGGCATTAAGTACATTCATGTTGTGCAACCATCACCACCATCCATCTCCAGAACCTTTTCAACATTCTAAATGGAAACCTTTCCCTGTTAAACACTAATTCCCTATCCCTGCTGCCTGCCCAACTTCCAACCAACATTCCACTCTCTATGAATTTTGGCTTCTCCAGGGATCATGTTACAGTATTTCTTCTTTTGTGACTGGCTTGTCACACTTAGCATGTCCTCAAGGTTCATCCATGTTGTGCCATGTGATAGGACTTTCTTCTTTTAAAGCTCAATTGTATTCCATTGTGTGTATATGTATGTATACATACATACACACACACACATACTGCATTTTTGTTAATCCATTCATCCAACAATATAATACTTAGGTTATTTGCACCTTTTCACTGTTGTGAATAATGTTGCTATGAACAAGGGTGTGCAAGTATCTGGTGAAGATCCTGCTTTAATTCTTTTGGCTATGTACCCAGAAGTGGAATTGCTGGATCATATGGTAATTGTTTAAACGTTTGAAGAACTGCCAGACTGTTTTCCCCACAATGGCTCTATCATTTTACTTTCCTACCAACAATGCATGAGGGTACTCTTAATTTTAAACGGTTTTAATGGCTGCTAAGGAGACCGACTTGGTGGCTTCTGGCTTGTTCCTGGTATTGCTGCTACTGTGATTTGTGAAATAAGTGACATGTTCTGTGTTGCCAATACCTGACATCTTCCACAGTAATCTGGAAAAAAGCCCAAACACCTTGGCCCTGTCTAGTGGTGCAGCCAGAGCAGCTCAGAAGCATCGAGACAACAGAAGCCTGCCATTTTGTGCCCCAAGAGGGAAAGTGGCGGCTGGTATACCACCCCCTCCCCTCCATCCACTGCCCCAGGGCAGAGAGGCTCCGAAGAGAAGTGGAAAACCTTAGTGAGGCACTTACCTCAATGGGCCCTCCCAGTGCCAGGGATTCCTGGCTGGCCTGGCCAAGGCCATGCTCCCGGAGGCCACGGGTGAGGTGCGTGTCGAGTCAGGCCTCACTGCCTGTAGCCAACGGAGAATACAGTTACCATGCAGCAGGCAGAGCCTGTGGCCTCAGGTCTGGCCAGCAGGTCTGGCCATGGCCTCCAAAGACCTGGTCAGACAGCTGTACAGTGAGGCCCCCACAGGCCTTCTGAGGTGAAGCCTACAGCTTCTGGGACCCTCAAGTCCCCTCCCCCAGGTTTCTCAATATTTGGACCACAAAATGCCTGCATCTGAGTAAGAAATCAAGGCGGGAGTGATTGAAGATGCAGATTCCTGGGCCTGAGCCCTGGATTTGGATTCAGGTTTGCTGCTGTGCCTGGTAATCTGCATCATCTATTTGAGAATTACAGATTTTGGCAAAAGCTGGTCTCATTCTCTGAGGAAGAACTCATAGGCAGGAGCATGGCTCCCAAACTAAGGCTGGGAAGGAGCGCTCCTGACATCAACCCTGTACGGGCCATGTCTGCCAGGTCCCTGGCATACAGCAAGGGTTCAGAGTGTGAATGCCCAAGACAGGGGGCAGGAAGCACCCTTCCTTAGGACCCTGCCTCCTTGCTTAGCTGAGGGACCTCCAGGAGAAAAAAGACAAGAAGGCTTCAGTGATACCACCAATCCTCAATTCCTAAGGGAAAGACTGGCAGTCTGGCATTTACCCTGGTAATGGTAATGGGATACACAATGGGCACCATACTGAACTCCTTGTGGGCTGATTCCATCCTCAATCCTGAAGCTATGGGAGCTCAGGCCACGGAAGCGAACTAAATGGCCCCTGACCTGCAGCTCTGACAGTGGGAGAGGAGGGACTTTTAAAGAACCTAGCCTAATTCCAAACTGGTGCTATGAACAAGCTGGAAGCAGTTGGAGGGAAAGGATAGGATTAGTTAAAACATCCTCTTCCTTATTGGTGTGTGAAACTCCAGACACCAGAGGGTACCTGTGGTTGACTACAGGCATTTGAGAGCCCATCCCTGGTCAAGATGCTTCGTCTCCTGGAAGGTGGCTCAACGAGACAGCCAGAGAGCTGGGCAGCCTGATTCTGTTCCTGCTTCCTGGGGCTCCCTGCCCTTATGACGTTTTTTTGTGAGACCAAGTGACAGGAGCAATGCCAGGTGAGATCTTCAGCACCCTTTAAGTCACACTCCTCCCATTCTTTGATGTGGACCAAGAAGGTCTTCAATCCTACATCAGGTGCACTAAAAAATGTAGCTTCAGTTGCCTCTTCCAACCCAGTTTTCACCCTAACATGGCCAGGATAGAAATGCTGGAGCTGCAGGTGGGAGGGGTCAGAGGGATCCAGCCCAGCGTGTTGCTGGGATGGAGGGGCCTGGGATGATCCAGGGGCTAGCAGCAGAGCTGAGGGCCAGCCCAGGAAAGGGGAGGAACATGCTGGTGCTGACAGAAGGTAATACACAGGGCGTGGGCTCCAAGGCACATCCTGACCCCATGGGAATCTCAGGGTTAACAGCGACAAGCCTGGCACGCGGCAACATGTAGGCTGGGTGTGGCTGGGCTTCTTCCCCAAGCCAGGGAAATGGCAAAGAGGTTTCACCTTTTTTCCCAACGCACTGACTTGTAACAGCTGCTAAGAGGAAGCCGAAGGCCATGAAGCTACATCCAGAGCAAGCACCGAGGCCAATGAGCAGTGTCTTCTCCCGGCAGCATGCTCCCCTGGAACAACCCCAACTGCTAGCTGGGCTCTTTAAACACTGTCTGATCAAATGGTGGCTGCCCAGGCTTTGCGTCTCATACTGAAAGATACTCGAACAATAACATTTTTGCCCACTTGAAGTTGTAGTTATCATGTTCTGAGCTCCTAAACTACTGCACACTTCCACTGTTTTTACACTTTGGACAGAACTTACCATTTGTATCAAAATCACATTTTGTATCACCTTTGACTAATCTTGTTTTAGTGAGTATTTGGGGTTAACTGTGCCATTCTCCCCACCTTCACCTCCAAGTTAAGGATACAGTGAAAAGCATGGCATCTTAAGAAACAAGAGGGTAGGTGAAAGCTCCCAGCACCAAGCCCAGGGAATGCACCCCCTGCTGACCCCGTGACAGAATGCTGTAACCAGACACCGATTTGTTTAGTGCCCTCGACAGAAGTGAGCAGAACCAGCTACAATCAGGCCAAAGTCTCTCCCCCAGGGGAATTTAACCAATCAAAAATGCAAATAGATGAACCAGCTCAGTGTTATCCAAAGTTCCCAATCTTCCTGGCTCCCAACACTCTGGGAAGAAAGGGAGTGTATTTATGGCAAATAATTCTGGGGCTGAATCAATGCATTGTGAATCAGAGACACCCCCCCCCCCCCGCCAATAAGAATCTATAAAGGGCTTCCATTCTGATCAACCCAACACCATTACTGTACAAAAAACAGTTTTATTAGTTAATTACCCCAAGTGTGCCTTTGTTCATGCTCTAGGTCACACCCGTTTCTCAGATCCGGCCCAGGCTCATAGGCAAGTTACCAGATTAGCAAATAAGAAAATTGTTCTGCAAAATAGCAACTGTCAGCTTAAGGCATTACTAACATTGCAGAAGGAAGCAAGGTTACTAGGGAAGTCTGGACAGCTCAGGATGATTTCCGGAACAGGAAACCCTCTCTGAAAGGGCCAGCCCATGCTGCTGTCTGACATGGCAGAGGACACTCTTGCTCTGGGTGATAGGTCACTCCTTTAAACTCACCCACAATGTCAGAGACAGAACTGTCTATTCCTCAAGCTTTCAGATTTAGAAATTAGTTATATAAAAAGCACTCTGTCCCAGAAGCCCTGGCACGTCTGCAGGCCCCCCAGAGAGCTCACTCGATCCTCCCTGACTGGAGCAGGGGAGGACAGAGATATATGTAAGGTCGGTCAGGCTCAGTTTTTAAAAATGAATTCACTACTAGAAATAGGGAGCAAGGGGTAGAGACCCCTGCTGCAATTACATGCGGAATCATTGTCCTCCCAGAGAGCGGGCTCCTCCGGGCTCCTTCAGTCCACAGAAGTGCTCAGAGCAGGGCAGGCCAGTGTGGCCACAGAGCTGCCGCCTGCCTCACTGCATGCCGAACCACTGCTCCTGGTCAGCCCACTGGGCCGCCTCACTGTCGCTGCCCTCCAGGTCCCCTTCTTCCCCACTCCCTTCCATGTCGTCCACATCCTCCTCCTGAGTGGCATCCGTGGGACTCTCCTCCTTCTCCATCTTCTGCATCCCCTCTAGAGACTTCTGGTCATTGGGGTCCAAACTAGGGGACAACAAAACAAAGGAGAGGCCTGAATCTCTGCCTTGCTTCTTGCGGGCTGATGCGTCATCTCCCTGGTACGGCAGTGAAATGACCACCCAGTCACAGAGAAACTGCTAACGCCTGGCCTCTCCAAACAACTCTGGTTCCACAGGCGAGATCCAGGGAGTCCACCACTAGAAGTGAAAAAAGGTGTCTTGTCCTAATTTTTAGAATTCTCAATTTGAGTTTTTCTCCACGTATTTCTTAAACGTTTTCACACTTATTACCCCAGCGTTCTGCTGGAGGAAGATACTAGATAACACAAATGAAAAAGCAGCAAACAACCTTTAACAGAAAAATTCAAATGTAATTTCTTAACAATATCAGATTTTTAAGCTACAAAGTTACAAAAAAATACTTATTTTTCTGTGAGTGAAGTTGTTTCATGTTATGATGTAATTAACCACATCAGCATTTCAGTAGTCAACCAAAATTGTCATGCTTACCATGGAACACATCTGTCAACTCCTAGGTTAGACCCCAGGACCCAAAGCTACCTCTGCCTGGGCACACGAGTTTAGCAGCTAAGAATCATTACACATGCCAAAATCCCCAAAGTTCAGAGGCTCCAGAACATTTATTTACTTGGCTTCTAAACAATTCTTCCTCTAGCCTTTGTGATTACCATCAAGGCCAGGAGGTGTCCAATCTCCAGCAAATTCCACCTCTACTTATGTAACTGTAGACTGATTGGTAACCTCTTCTCTGAAACCTTCCATACAGTTCTCACCCACACCCAGGGCTCCCCACCCTTGGGACTCCCACCTTGCCTTCTAGAGACTGCTATGAAAGCACTTAGGATGTGGCATCCATCAGTCTACATGCCTGAGACTGAGAGCTCCCAGAATCGCAGCATACCCAGTGGTTACTGAGATGCCAGGTGCTCAACTGCTGAACAAATAAATGGATGTGATCAGACTCGATTAAAGACAGGCCTTCACCATAACCTTACAGACACACAGACAACCCTCAAAGAAATCACTTCTATATTAAACAGTAAGAATACCACTATTTATTTAGTATTTACTATGTACCAGACACAGCACTAAGAGCTTTACATGGAATAATAATTTAATCCTCATTTAACCATTTAATACCTAATAAGGTAGATATAGACAAATTAGTAACTTGCCCAAGATAACAGGTGAAGGTAATATTCAAACTTCAGAGCTTAAGTTCTTTACTACAGTAGGTAGAAACATGGGAAAGTACTTACAATACTTTGATTTGAAAAAGCAGAATATAAAATATATACTACATATACCCTATAAAAATATGTTTATGTGTGGGCAAGGCCAGGAAGATGATCTATACAAATGAAAACAGGTGATATAGTGATATGGGCTGGTTATGAGTGAAACAGTTCAATGTTGCTTATACTTTATGAATTTTTTTTTAGAACTCACAAATAACTCTTCTACCATTACTATTATTACTCTGTTTTCAACCATGGGCACAAAAGTGTGTGTTTCCAGAATTCCTATTACATAGTTCCCTGACTCCTCTTCCCCTCATTGACCTTCCCCCCATGGGAGGCTAAGTGCCTACCTTAGTGCTATACTATATTGGTCCATTGCCTCCTGATACTCATTGACAGCTACAAGGAAATCTCCTAGGATCCGATGCAGGACACAGTCACTCTGATTAGCTAGTGCGTTCCTCAGCAAAGCAATTCCATCTTCGTATTTCTGTTCTCTGCCTAAAAAGAAAAAAGATCCTCATTTCCCCACTTAACACAACATTTTGAAAATACACTCCCATCTCAAATCATATACACAAAACCACAACAATGATCACAATCCAATAATCTCTTTGTAGATGTCCTTAAGAGAATAGTGGTATGGCAAGAAAGAAGAAAAAGCTCATATGAATTCCTATTCCATTAAGAAATGTGGAGCTTGGGCGCCTGGGTGGCTCAGTCGGTTAAGCGACTGCCTTCGGCTCAGGTCATGATCCCAGGGTCCTGGGATCGAGTCCCACATCAGGCTCCCTGCTCTGCGGGGAGCCTGCTTCTCCCTCTCCCACTCCCCCTGCTTGTGTTCCCTCTCTCGCTGTGTCTGTCAAATAAATAAAATCTTTAAAAAAAAAAAAAAATGTGGAGCTTGAGTTCTAATTTTTTAAATTATACTCTTAACCTAAGTTCAAATAAAAAGCCAAAATGCATTTTATTTGCCAAACTAGCCCAATCCCAGGATTTCATCATAAATCAGGACTAAAAAAACCAAAGCTAAAAGGAAAGTCATAAGCAAATCAAGATGGGTTGAAATAGTTCAAGCTGGCTAAAACCAGTTCTATTCAGCCCAAACTAGTTCAGGAAAACCAAAACCAGATCAAAGTGATCTGAACAGGTACCAACCAAGTGTAGCTGGTTTGAGCCACTCAAAAAGTGAGTCACTGCCAATCCAAGCCGGTCTAAGCCATCTACATTTGGTTGTGCTAAATATACACCAATTCATATAGGCTCAAATCTACTACAAAAGGCACACACCTGTCTGGTCATCTGTAACCAGCTGGGACCAGGAACTCCAAATGAGATCAGATTTTATACAATTAACAACAAAAGGGAAGTAAATAAGATACACTTACTAAGTAGTTCTGCTTTTTTCACCACAGCCTTAATGTAATCCGGCCTTTGGGTCAGGGCTTTATCTAATAAAGTTTTGGCTTTCTCCTGTGTCACTGGGTCTTCAAGACAAACAGTGGCTAAAAGGGTAAGGGTCTGTGCATTTGCTCCTAGAGTTTTGTAAACGTTGTTAGCCATTACCATTGCTTCACGAATACTGTTGGAAGCCAAGTAGCATTCAATGAGACCTGAAAAAATAGAAAGTTCAACCACATTACTATTCTAAGCAATGCTTCCACTCTGACAGCCTTCCAAACTGCAAACCTTCAAAGCTTCAGACAAAGGGCAGGCCAGGGGAAAACTCTGATGACATGGGACTAGAGAGTATGTTGATGCAATAAGAAGTGCTCTTCCCCAGGGCACTTCAGGGATGTAGAAAAAGGCTGCATGCATTGCAAAGCCTCCTTTAGTTAGCAAAGGAAACAAACACGCATAAGTAAAATGAAGCAGGTAGGCAGCCCAGCTGAATGTCAGAGGAATAAGACCTTAATCATTACTTGAAATAGAGATGACGTTGACAACAAAGCGCAAGGTTCCATTGCCTCTTAACGAGCTATTAATTTCTGGCTGTATTCAGTCACCTTTAGTCCTAGGCTTATGTGGAAGAGCTTTACAGTTCCAAGTGAATGTCCGGTTCTACAAAACTACTAGTTTAGTGTAATTTCTAGTAATGGACCTACGGAAGAACCTAAGAAGAAAGGACAACTTTTCATTTGAAACATAAAAGTTATCTCGAAAGACATTTGCTGAGGGTTTCCCTAACCTAGGTGGAAAACGCTTGTCAGATGGACCAAATACACAGAGACTGGCAGCTCCTGCCTCTTACCATGCCCACCAGATGCCCTATGGGGACACCTCAAGCAGAGACAACTCTCAACTCTTCTTGCCAAGAACTTGAGAACAGAGGAAGTACTTTTTGACAGAAAGCTCTCATCAAAACAGAAAAACAGCTTAAACCCCAAACCCACGCATCCCTGGCAGATTTTCTCTATGCACTCCTCCACCCTAGCAGCATTTATAATATTTGTGCACATTCTACCACACACTATGGTTACTTAACCAGAAATTACTTAACTCTTCAGGCCAACGTGCTGGATTCAGAATATAGTTGTTTGCAACTACTTATTGAGCAGTTTTATTTCCCTGCTAAAGTCCCTCTTGGAACTTCAGAAGGAAATGGAAAGAATGTTCTTCACTACTCCAATGCCTCCGCCAATAAAGGAAGCTCAGAGGGGGTTACAAGAAGCACCAGAGAGCATAATCAGTTACCCTACTTCAAAACTCCAAATGGTAGCTTGAGTGCAGGCAACCCATGAAGCCTCACTGGCCTGAGAAAGGTCCTCTGCTCCCAAAGACTCTAACCATCCTCTGCCCAAGCATTGTGGAGTTCATTATTCAACTGCAATCCTGGGCTCTTGTGAAACAGGCATGCAGCAGAAAGGAATTAGTGTGATAAAAGCAGCTGAGAGGCTAGGTAGGTAGTTTCAGGATCAAAAATTTAATCTGGAACCAAAATCTTGGTTTGCTGGGGATACTTTAAGAACAAATCCACAATATGCATAGTTCTCTATCTAAGCAGATTTGTTCTTTACCCCAACTTCCAAATTTTCTCAAATCTGAACTCATCTTCCTGTTAAGAGCAAGTCACTCTAGACTCCTGGGTTTATTTTTAAATTCTTATAAAAATATGCTTTGGAGGAACTGCATCTTTTAAGATCTATTTTAACATCTGTGACTGAGTCACCAAATGTTGCTGAAGCTGGCATGCATCCTTTGAACTCCTAGGGTCAGTTCACACGAACTTAAAATAGTACGTAACAAAACAAAGTTTGACCCTGATCATGCCCACTCAGGAGGTCACAATGAACTGACTAGTTCCCACAACCAACACTGTCCTATGGATATGAAGTTACCCTCTTGAGTAATATTTCTGACCCAAGGTAAAACAACTGTTAAAAAAGAATAAAGACAAAACCAAGCGATCTAGCACAGTGCCAGCACAGATTCACATTAAGGAGTGGGCCATGTCTGAGAAATAAAAATAGGACAAAAGACCATCCCCAACTACTCCCTCACCAAAAACCAGGAAAAGAGAGTGAAAAAAATATATTCTGAAGGTCCAGTGAAAGCCATAAATGATTTTTTAAATGCCTAATGCAGTGATTCCCAAACTCATCCACGTACTGGCAATACCTGGGGTCTTCAAAAAAATACTGGTGTCTATCTCCCAACCACAATATTCTGATTTAGATAGTATTGGAGTGACCTGGCATGAGGATTTTTAAAAATGCCCCCAGAGGATTCTAACATGCAAGAGAGTTTGGGAACTGCTGGCCTCACAAAACCTTCCATCCGGGGGCGCCTGGGTGGCTCAGTAAGTTAAGCATCCCAACTCTTGATTTCGGCTCCGGTCATAATCTCAGGGTTGTGAGATCAAGCCCCCATGCTGGGTGTGGAACCTGCTTAAGATTCTCTATCTCCCTCTGCCTCTTCCCCCTATAACTCGTGAGCGCATATGCTCTCTCTCTCAAAAAAGCAAAAATTAAAACCTTCCATCTGAGAGCTAATGCTACACACCTAGAGATTCACACCATCCATCTCTATTTTTCATCTTACCTTCATAACAATCTAAGCGACAAGGTGCAAGCCGTATAGCCTCCCGAAAGTGGATTATTGCTTCTTGGACTCTGCCCATGTTTCTAAGTGCTGCTCCCTTAAGTAGCAAAGCTTGAACACTATTACTATTCAGCTGAATGGCCTTGGCTCCTAAATAGAGGGCCCGAGAATAGCGTTTGCTATAAAAGCTATGACACCTGGAGAAAAAAAAACAATGCAACATTACCTGCGAGAAAATGGTAAAGAAACTTCATTCAGAACCAAACAGAAGGACCTCTACCTGATCCTTATTACAAAGCAAACTTACAGCTTTACCTGAGATATTAGCGGGGGGGGGGGGATGACAAAAAAAAAATCTAAACGTTTATTTTGAAGGGGAAATATTGATATGGAAGGGAAAAGTTATGGGAAAGAACCTGATATCTGGATATGTTATTATATTCAGAGAAATCTGTAAAGCCATGGTAAATAACAAAGCAGCAGCTTCTGGCCTGTTCGCTGATGGCTTCCAGTGCTGAGCACGATGCACTATCTCAGTGGATACCTACCCCATGAAAGTCTGAGAAAAGACTCAGTGAGTTAACTAATGTGTCCAAAGTCAAAGAGCTTGATCTGAATTCTAAGTCTGATTATCTCTTAAACCTGTGTTTTCAACCTATATGCTATTTGGGAGGAACCACAATTTCCCAAAGAGTGTACTGAAAACTGGAGAGAAAAAAAGAATGCATAAACATACCCAGAGACCACCCACGGTTCTGCATGCTGATCAGAAATATTGAAAAGGCGGCAGCCAAGGTTCTCCACATCCTCTAGCCGCCCTTCTCTTGCCAGGAGGTAGCCATATACATCCATTCCTGGAAAGGAAGAGGCGTTTTTAAAAAGCAGCAGGTGTCCTTTATTAAAGAGCAACAGCCTTCATCAGAGCCCCACTCAAGCCCCAGCTCCAGCGTGGTCTGAGCCCTTTCCACCAGCATGAGCTCCTCCCACCAGCATTCTCACTTTCCTACAATATGACTATTAAAGGGGCACCTGAGTGACTCAGTCAGTTGGGAGTCTGACTCTTGATTTCCTGAGTCATGATCTCAGGATGGTGAGATCAAGCCCCACGAGGCTCTGTGCTCATTGGGGAGTCTGCTCCCAGCAGGGCTCCCTCTGCCCCTCCCCCCACTATGGCTTATGAGCTCTCTCTCCCTCCCTAAAATAAATAGATAAATCTTAAATTAAAAAAATGACTTTTTAAAAAGAGATTTTATTTATTTGTCAGAGAGAGCGCGCACACCAGCAGGGGGAGTGGCAGGCAGAGGGAGAAGCAGGCTCTCCCCTGAGCAAGAAGCCCAACACGGGACTTGATCCCAGGACCCTGGGATCGTGACCTGAGCCAAAGGCAGACGTTTAACCGACTGAGCCACCCAGGTGTCCCGAAAAAAATGACTATTAAAAAGACAAAACACATCCAAAAAGTTTAAAAAGCAAAGGAGTAGAAGGGTCTACAACTCACAATTTGAAAGCCAATTATTTTTGGGAACTGTTTGTCCTGTGACATGATATACAGTTATCCTAACTCATAACCAGGAAAGGCCCAAAAAGGCATCACGTAATTTCTTTTCTTCAAGAAGCCTGGGCACAGTCCAGAGTACATACTTAATATGCTGGTTAGTCTCAGAAAAAGTAGCCTATTCCAGAAAAAGCAACTAGTTCTTTTGGAGTCCAGCTGATTTAAGATCACCCCACTCCCTGCTTATTCTTACTCGTGTTCTATAAAAAGGGTCCCATGCTTGCTGTCATCCATCTCTTACCACCATCCCCTTCATTCCTTGTTACCCCTTCAAACTCCCAGGAAAATGTCTCTCTTGCCAAGATCACTGCAATACTCCCTGCTGGCCCCCAAACTCGGGCCTGAGCTTTCAACTCCAAGCTGCCAACTACTGCCAGACTAGTATTTCTAATACACCATTTTCATCATGGGCACAGGCAAAACTCAGAGAAGAGAAATAAGCACTGGGCAGGAGGGAGACCTTGGGCAAACAATTTCATCTTTCTGGATCTGTTCTCTCATCTCCCTGCTCTGTAGTTCTCATTGCTTAAGAGTCTACAGGACTAACTACTGTCACAAGGCCATATTTTTCTGATGGCCTCTTCTGGGACTTTATAAGCAGATTCCAGCCTGTCAGACTTTATTTCCTACTACCCATCACTCACTGCCAGTCACTGGACACTCATCCTTTGGAAGTCCCTATAGCTCACCCCTTCAGCTACAGTCTTTGAAATCAATTTTTTGTTGTTGTTCATTCCTAATTACTTCCTTTAGTCACCTCACTCCTTACTTAATGCCTGTTCACTTACTCCCTTTTAAGTATACTAAGGATACAGTAAAGCTAAATCCCCTAAAAGGATATTATGGTTTTGGGGATGCCATCCAAATTCTCAGTCAGGCACACCAGAAATTTAAAAATCGTAAGGAAGGGCTATCACCCTTCCCCCCAAAAAAGCCAAATAATGATCTGCCTGGAGATGACACTTGAATTCAAGCAAAAACAACTACTCAAAATGGAATTACTCAAGTGTTAGAGACATGTATCAGACGTAAAAAATGGTAAAAGGCTACTAGAACAAGTTTCACAAAGTATTTCTATGAAAATGGTATCAGAATATTATGCTACTGGGGCGCCTGGGTGGCTCAGTCGTTAAGCGTCTGCCTTCGGCTCAGGTCATGACTTTTTAAAAAAAGATTTTATTTATTTGTCAGAGAGAGAGCGCGCACCAGCAGGGGGAGTGGCAGGCAGAGGGAGAAGCAGGCTCTCCCCTGAGCAAGAAGCCCAATACGGGACTTGATCCCAGGACCCTGGGATCGTGACCTGAGCCGAAGGCAGACGTTTAACCGACTGAGCCACCCAGGTGGGATCGAGCCCCGCATTGGGCTCCCCGCTCAGCGGGAAGCCTGCTTCTCCCTCTCCCACTCCCCCTGCTTGTGTTCCCTCTCTCACTGTGTCTCCCTCTGTCAAATAAATAAATAAAATCTTAAAAAAAAAAAAAGAATATTATGCTACTTTGTCTCCCTTTCTTTTCTGATCCTCCCCTCTGCAGCCACTTCCACCATGCCTCAAGAATTACTTACCTTTTATCAAATAAGGATCCAACATCTGTGCCTGTTCAAACTTGAGGACAGAGTTTTTATTGTCTCCAGCTCTGAAGTACAGATCTGCTAAGCTTCCCAGCAGGTCCACGTTATCTCGCAATAAGGACTTTTTCTCTAGTGAACTTCAAAATATTAAACATTGACCCTTAAGATTTATTATGAATCCTCTTAGTTTCTGAATCTGGGTGACAGGCATATAAGCACTATTTTCTTGGCATACATACGACATTTTTCATAATAAGCTTTTCAAACAAACCATATACACTAGATTTTCTTATTCTGAGCTTATGATTTAAAGAAAGTTATACACAATAAGAAAGTCAATATACAGAATGATGCAGAATTCTCTCTCATTACTGAGAACTTTCTGGTTGCAGGTTTTCAGAGGACAACATGGTGCTAAAGGTAATGTCATTCAAAAGTGACTTTGCATAACACAAAACCCAGTCTCTTATCCTTGGACTTCAATTGACTAGAAAGAAAATCCCAGTCCTAAAGAGGCAACCCAAGTCAGATGCTGCAATCTATGCTTCTAGGACATCCAAAAAGCTGTTCTTCCAGGTTCCAGCATGAAAACTGACGCAGCCGGCTGTGCAAGGGTTACCACTTTTGCAAATACAGAGCTGAACTCGGTCAAAGTTTACATTTAACAGGTCCTCACAGCAGAGATATTATCCTTAGGACCATTAAGTACATTAAGAGACTAGGGGCGCCTGGGTGGCTTAGTCGTTAAGCATCTGCCTTCGGCTCGGGTCATGACCCCAGGGTCCTGGGATCGAGCCCCGCATCGGGCTCCCTGCTCTGCGGGAAGCCTGCTTCTCCCTCTCCCACTCCCCCTGCTTGTGTTCCCTCTCTATGTCTCTCGCTGTCAAATAAATAAAATCTTTAAAAAAAAAAAAAAAAAAAACTACATTAAGAGACTAAAGCAAGCCTGAGGACAACAGGCTGCAACACCAAGAAATAAGCATCTCATACTTCTATTTTGCTAATTTCTATTTCACACCAGACCTCCATAAAGGACAGGGCCTCAAGAACACTGAATTAACTTTGTGGCTCTCACCAGATGGTATTGATTGCTCTCGAGTTGTCACCAGTATGCACAAAAGCATATGCTTTGATCCACACAGAGAGCCAATCCAAGTTAGGCACAGTCTGGATCACATTCATTGTCATCGATGCCACCTCTGCGCCTTTTACAGAAAGGGAAAGCAAACCTAATCCAACAGAAAACAGGAGAAATAAGGTGAAGCATAGCATCCCTCTTCCACAATGCAGGAAGCATTAGGCTACTCTTTCTGTTGGCAACGAGGTAACCCTTCTGCTATTCTCAGCAAGATGCAGATGACGAAACAACCATAATTTAATGTTTCTTGATCTGTGAAAAATACATGACAACAGTAATCTACTGAATCACTCTCTGGAAGTTAGGCAGGGGCAAATTTTTTTTTTTAATTTGCCTTTTTAGTAAATCTCTACACTCAACATGGGGCTTGAACTCATGCCCTGAGATCAAGAGTCGCAAGCTCTTCCAACTGAGCCAGCCAGGTGCCCTGGCACATACAGATTCTAATGTACAGCTAAGAATGAGAACTACCATCTCAGAGAGTAAACATCCATAGAAATAGGCTGAGAATGACCTGTACCTAGTATGGCATCAAGGGCTAAAGGGCACTGCCTCAGCACTTCCTTATAGCTGGTGACTGAAGGGCGCTCCTGACCAGCCTTCTTGTACAGGTTCGCCAGCATCATGTTTATCTGTAATAAACAAAAACAAAAGACAGTAAGATACGCGCATATTGCAAAGAAAATATCTCACCGCCAATTAAGTCCTGATTTTTTTATTACCAGCTACTATTCTACTTTTTCCTGGAAAATCTACCCACAGCCCTGTGGAAATAAATGAAGACCAATCCCACTCTTCAAACCAAAGAGAAATTACTACCTTCGCTCTTCCTACATCCTTCCATTTCTAAGAGGAAAGTCAAATTCCTCTCACTTACCCAACCAAAAGGTCCCGTACTATCTGGACCAAAGATGCTGTCTCTGGAAATGGGAGTAATATTTATTTGAGAAATGTTACAGAATTCTAATTACCTTGATTCTTTCTTGATCTTAAGAAAGAAGATGAACTACCCTAGAAGTGCTCAAGTTTACATATTTTAAATGCAATTAATATCAAGACATAAGAAAATGAGGAATTCTTAACATAGCTTGTTAAGAAAGAGCAGATGAATTTTCCCCAAAAAGAAAACGACAGATACAGAATTAAATACTTGGATTCTCTCTGACAATTATCCTGGCAGCTAGACTCTAGCTTTTCTAACACTGAAAGCATGGACCCACAGGTACTATCTGACTCATCAAAGTGATGCTACAAAAATCAAACTCTAACTCACCTCTGGAGGTACAATGATCCAGAGATGAGCTACATCATTTAAATCCAGTAAATACATTTTTAGCACAATTCAAATTTGTAACTCAGTAGAGCTCTTTTAAAATAACCCTTTCTAAAACACAACAAGGAAAATCTAGGAAAACCTAAAAGTTCCAAAGAACGTAGAAGTTACAAGGAAAAGTAAATGATCTTAATAGTACAGAGAGAAAAAAAGAACATTCCAATTTAAAATTAATAAATCTTAAACAAAGCAGTGTTTGCCAGATCATTAACCTACGGAAGCAGTCAACATGAGGATATACAAAAAAAGCCAATCCCCAATCTCTTTGGTTATTTGTAGCCTGTACGCCAGATATTTACTCAAAAGAGGGCTCTGAAGATGAAGAACTCTGTTCCAATTATGACTTACAGTATATAAAACAATCTAGTATGGCATTAATCCATACTGATGATTCAAATAATGAAATAATGAAATACTAGAAATAAAACTTTATTTGGCCTCAGCTTTTCCATTTTAGGCTATGTTGAAAATGCAAAAGAAAATACTTAAAGGAAAACTCCAGTATTAGTGTCAATACTTGAAAAGAATAAAAGGTTAAATTTAAGATCCTTTCTTGACTGCTTGTGATTAACAAACTATGACCTAGAGACCATCTGTCTCAACAAATATTAAAATTCCCTTTAAACTACCTGTCACTTCAAAAGAATGAGTTTTGGGTACTACCTATGAGAAAGTCAATTCTCTTTAGAACAGATCCTTACTTGGGAACATCACAAAGCCATATTCCACCAGTTAGAAACATAAGCAGTCATCTTTTTCTTAAAACTGAGTGAGAAATTTTATGTTGATATGTTTACTCTTGAAAGTTGAAGATTTACCAAGTTATAATAATCTCACACTGGAATTTTCCTTTAAAATGTGAAGAAATGTGTGGTGGTGTTTACCATACATTAACAGACGTTCATTTAGACGTATTTTGACTCACTTCCTTGTCCTTTACACAGACTGAGAAGCCAGTTAACTCCCTAACGGACAAGAAAGAAAAACTGTAAATATTATAGGTTTATGTTTGAGGCACACATCTTTGTTTGTTCCTGGCTACAACAGCTCTACAGAATGAAGGATATGTACTCCTAACAAATGTGGACTCCTCCAGTCCCTCTTAAAATGATGGCTTTAAACACCAAAGCGTTGGATACCACAAACTGAGCTTATCTGCCATTACTCATTTTCAAAAAATGTCCCCACCCTCAAGTCATTGAGGAAATTGTGGTACATTTCCAATAAGATAAGGAAAAGGCATCATTCAAGTTTATAATCAAAATGGCATCTTCCAAAAGGAAGACACTCTTCACATATGTAAAAAAATTATACTTGGGATAAGTCTTTCATAGTGTATCAGAAAACAATTTAGTATAAAGCATGCAAGCTTATTTTGAGACAGGTTAGTCTATAATATGCTTCCAAATGTTCTTAATAGCATAAAATAAACTAAGGAAAGAGCTTAGTTTTTAACATACTCAGAAAATAGTAAATAAATTCTCAATATAAGGAGATGCTTAAACACATTCTCATCAAGTTTTGGTTACTTTTAAAACTCAGCAACACTTAGGTGAAAAAACACTAAATATTACCACTGCTTAGATTCCTTTTCTTTTAAGGGCAGGAGAATGTACACAGACATCTTACATATAAAATTCCTCATTGTTAAGCACAAGTTGCACCGAATGGTTCTTCAATGAAGTGAGGAAGGCAGGCGACATGAGAGCAGATGTTAGAATATTAACTACTGATGTGAATTCAATACTAAGAGCAAGGATTCTCATTGTTCTTTTAAGACTCAAAACAAACTGTAATCAAAGATATCCAATATAATACTCCTTACAGAATAGTATTTTAAAAAGTATTCTTTCACATATGAACTTATTTATTTTTCCAAAGGTCAGCAAAGTATTATTAACCTCATTTTATAAATTAAAAAAAAAAAGTAAAGTTCAGATTGGTAACTTGCTCAAGTTCACACTACACAGTACACAGCTTGTATGCCCTAAACTCAGACAAGATACCAGATCTCTTGATTTCAGTTGAAGGTGTTCTACTGATTATAATATGTTGCCAAATCAAACACAAATATATATCCCACATACAAATAAGTAAAGATCTTGTAATCTTGGATTTTTAAAACAAAGGGATTAATAAGCTCATTCACATTATCAAATGGAGGCGCCTACAGCATGCAAAACATGAGTTCTAAAAAAAGTACCATTGCCACCTGGAAGCATTTGCAAATTATTACTTCCTATGGTAAGAAATACCAAAGAATGAGCACTTGTAGTATTCTCCAGCTATCATTTTCATCAGCTGAATTTTCAGGGTTTCCTAAGAAAGTAATTCTTCTATCTCTCTGAACCTCATCCACTCCATTAACAGGGGAACAAAGTGAGTCAAGAGTAAAATGTTCAGATGGACTCCCTAAGGCATGGAGAAAACATGGAGGAAGTGGGTTGGAAGGACCGGGTAGATGAATATTATGTAACAAATTGTTAATTCAACTTACTTTGGGAGTCCTTTGTCTTGAAGGGATCCCATCAAGTATAGCAATGGCATCTTTATCTTGTTTTAGCATTGTATAACATTCAGCCATTTTGTATTTCACTTCAATTTCAGATGGAAGACACTAAGAGGCAATGAAGACATTTCTTCAAAATACTACTTCAAAATATGGCAGTTCTTTAAAATGTTATACACAGAGTTACCATATGAGCCCGCAATTCTGCTCCCGCACATACAGCCAAGAGAACTAAAAACCTATGTCTGCACAAAAACCTACACACAAATGTTGGGGTGCCTGGGTGGCTCAATCAGTTAAGCATCCGACTCTTGATTTCAGCTCAGGTCATGGAGCCTACTTAAAAACAAAACAAAAAACCTGCACACAAATGTCCACACCAACATTATTAATGATAGACAAAAAGTGGAAGTAATGTCCGTCAACTAATGAATACATAAAATATGGCATATCCATACAATGGAGTTTTTTTTTAAGATTTATTTATTTGCAAGAGCAAGAGAGTGAGCACGAATGGGGGGGAGGCGGCAGAGGGAAAGAAGCAGACTCCCCACTGAGTAGGGAGTCTGACTCGAGGCTCGATCCCAGGACCCTAAGATCATGACCTGAGCCAAAGGCAGATGCGTAACTGACTGAGCCACCCAGGCACTCCCATACAATGGAATATTATGTGGCAATAAAAAGGAAAGAACAAAGAACTGATTCATGCTATAACATGGATCAAACTTGAAAAAATTATGCTAAAGTAAAAGAAGCCAGACACAAAAGGTCACATGTTGTATGATTCCATTCATATGAAATGTCCAGAACATGCAAATCCATAGACAGAGGGGTTAGTGATTCCCAGAGGCTGAGGAGGTAACAGGCATGGGAATTTTCTAGGGTGATAAAAATGTTCTGGAATTCAACAGCGGTGACAGTTGTGCAATTTTGTGAACATACTAAAACCTACTGAATTGTTAATTTTATGACATTATATCTTAATTTTTGAAAAATTCCTGGGGCGCCTGGGTGGCTCAGTCGTTGGGCGACTGCCTTTGGCTCAGGTCATGATCCCAGGGTCCTGGGATCAAGCCCCACATCGGGCTTCCTGCTCCGCGGGAAGCCTGCTTCTCCCTCTCCCAATCCCCCTGCTTGTGTTCCCTCTCTTGCTGTGTCTCTCTCTGTAAAATAAATAAATAGAAAATCTTAAAAAAAAAAAAAAAGAAAAAAAATTCCTTAAAGATTAATTATAGAGAACTGATAGTTACCAGAGGGGAAGGAGGTGAGGGGAGGGGTTAAGTAGGTGATGAGCATTAAGGAATGCACTAGTCATGATGAGCACAGGGTGATGTATGCAAGTGTTGAATTACTATATTGTATACCTGAAAATAATATGGCACTGTAATGGTAACCAACTGGAATTAAAACAAAAACTCAAAAAAAAAAATTTTTTTTAATGTGAGATCAAAAAAATTCCTTAAAAATTAAATGTATTTAATTAACATGAAAGGTTTAGCATGGTGCTTGGCATACTGAATACTAAAAAGTTAGCTACTTCTATGAATGACCCTATGTGGATAATATACATGACTTCCATTCAGTGCCAGAAAACAGAAAATCCTGGGGTGCCTCGCTGGCTCAGTCAGTGGAGCATGCAACTCTTGATCTTGGGGTTGTGAGTTTGAGCCCCACACTGGGTATATAGAGTACTTTAAAAAAATAAAATAGGGGCACCTGGGTGGCTCAGTCAGCTAAGCATCTGACTCTTGATTTCGGCTCGGGTCATGACCTCAGGGTCCTGGGAGAGAGCCCGGCACCAGGCTTGCTGCTCAGCAGGGAGTCTTGCTTGTCTCCCTCTGACTCTCTTTCTCTCTCTCTCTCAAATAAATAAATCTTAAAAATAAAATAAACAAAAATAAAAGAAAAAAAGAAAACAAAGAAAATCCTGGCAATCAGCTCTTAACAAAACTCAAATGTTTTAAAGAGACAAGATGAAAATCAAGAGGCTTTAAAAATAGAGCAACTAATTTGTCTTTTTACAAAATGTGGAAAAATACAAAGTAGAAAAAACATGACTTATAATTTCACTCCCAGCTCATTCTACTGACATTTCTTCTATTGTATGTACGTACATCTGTATGTATGTATTTATTAATTTTTACTGACATTCCTTTTTTTTTTTTTAAAGATTTTATTTATTTATTTGACAGAGAGAGACACAGCGAGAGAGGGAACACAAGCAGGGGGAGTGGAAGAGGGAGAAGCAGGCTTCCCGCAGAGCATGGAGCCCGATGCGGGGCTCGATCCCAGGACCCTGGGATCATGACCTGAGCCAAAGGCAGACACTTAACGCTCTGAGCCACCCAGGTGCCCCACTGACATTCCTTTTAAATATAAGTTGCACATGTAATTTAAACTTAAAGACAGGGTCAAATTGCAAGGTAAAAGTTTCCCTCTCCCTAAAGCTTTCTACCATTAAATTGCTTTCCTTCAAACACACAAAATCTTTCATGCATATTACCAGTGTGTGTGTGTGTGTATACATATATATTAGGCATATACCAGGATATATTTATATATCTATAAACTATCCCCTTTAAACAGAAAGCATTGAAACATTTCTTCAAACCGTATTTTCCTTACTAATATATATAATTCTTTCCAAATCAGCATGTGCACCTCTATCTCATTTTTCATTTAAGTAATAGTTCCATCACATTCCATCTTATGGCTATGCTCTAATTTAACGAGACCTTACTGATGAAAACTTTTGCTTCTAGTTTCTTACCATTAAAATTGCTGCAATAAGCAGCCTTGGTTATATGATATACCCTGTAAACCTGCGAGTCTAATAGGGGTAATTTCTAGCAACTGGACGACTCTGTCAAATCAGAGGACTCTGTGAAATTACAATTTTCCCCTTCATTTATTTAATTATCAAGCTACTGAAACTGCAGAAGTTCTTGGAATATTTCCCATAAATTTCCCTAGGTACTCACAATCTTAATAATTGAGTTACATTTTAAAATTTGTACTTTAATTAAAATTATAAAAACACTTTAGATTTTGAATTGTTTGTATAAAAGGGAGGAACAATGCAGAACTTCAGTGAACCCATATAATTCATGTTTAACTCCATATTTAGCTCATCCAGAGTGAATTTTGCATCCTTGCTCTAAGTGATTTTTCATCTTTGTTTCTCCAGTCAGCTCCCCTTTAAAATTACTTATTTTTTCCATCTTCTACATCTAATCAGCAGTCTTGTAAATTCCTTCAGTCTCTCTCTCAAAAAAAAATCACACTTCCATCTCCATTTACCTGACTTTGTGGAGTAGATGCAGAATTACCAGTTGAAGGTCTCACTTTTGAAGTTTTACTTAGGGCTTTCTTCTGCTGTAACGCCATGGTATACTTACTCACAGCATTCCGATATTCCTTATCATGAAAGAGAGAATCTGCATGATACACCAAAAGCTGGTACTTCTGAGATGGGGAGAATAACTCACTAGAAAACAAAGAAAATATACCCCCTACATGGGTTATTTTGAAATGTTAGACACCCTCCTTAGTGTGCACCCACATAAGTCTACCATAAAGCCTCGTGTAATGACAGCTTACAAAAGTCACTGTATCCTAAGTGCTAGTCCCTAAAATGAGAGGCATAAGAGTTGTACTCTGTGCTAATATGGTCAATACATCCAGGCAACTGCTTTAAATTACTGTTTTAATATGCTTTTCTCCTTTATTTACTATAAAAGTAAGGATACCTCTAAATCAAATTCAATAATACACAGATATACAAAGAGAAATGTTATACATCTTCTCCTTCCCTTCTTTAGCCCAAACCCTCTTTATTTTTTTTTAAAGAGAGAGAGAGTGCAAGAGCGTGTGCAAGTGGAGTGGTTGGGGAGAAAGAGAGGGAGAGAATCTTAAGCAGGTTCCATGCTCAGCATGGAGTCCAGTGCAAGGCTCAATCTTACCACCATGAGATCATGACCTGAGCCGAAATCCAGAGTTGGACACTTAACCAACTGAGCCACCCAGGCGCCCCCCAAAGCCCTCTTAATTTAACAGTTTGATATATATCCATACTTTCTTACATTAGCATCAATTTTTAGCATAATATAGACAAAGGAGAGAAACAATGATTTAATTAATACTACCAAAGAAGGGCTGAAGAACCTGGAAAAGTGAGACCTCACCGCTTTGAAACATTTTTAGGAAAGTGCTGTAAAAAAGAGGCTTCAAAGGAACTGAAAACTCTTCAAATACTGCAAATGGGAATATAAAAAGCTGAAGAATGGGAATAGAATAGGACAAGCCAATGAGATAAAGTGGGATAGAAAGAGGATTAGCCTTATTTGATGAAAGTTTTTTTTAAATTTTACATACAAAAGTAAATTTCATTTTTAAAATTTTTTTAAAGATTTCTTATTTATTTATTTGAGAGAGAGCACAGAGGGAGGGTGAGAGGGAGAAGCAGACTCCCAGCCGAGCAGGAAGCCCAACATGGGGCCCGATCCCAGGACCAGGATCATGACCCAAACTGAAGGCAGATGACCAACCAACTGAGCCACCCAGGCGCCTCAAAAGTAAATTTATTAACACTAAAAGAATTTTTATCTCCTTGAGTCTCAGGGGTTTGAGGACAGAGTAAAACAACGTTTCAAAACTTTTTCATTAATGTTGAACATTGCTCACAAGCATTGTAACTGCCTCCAAGCTGGCCACCATTCTTAATGGGAAACATATATTTTTAATCTCCAATTCCACTCCCCCCTCATTGCCCTGACTCCTGCCAAATTAAGAGGAATTTACACGTTTTTCTTTGACAGGTAAAAGCTATAGCCACTTAAAATGAAAGAACAGTCACAGTCAACTCTGTAAACAGTTAATTTGTCAACAAATGAAGGATACTCAAGAATAGGTACCAGAGATTACTGGTTGCCAGGGGCTGGAGGAAGTGGGATTAGGGGTGCTTACTAATAGATGCGGGGTTTCTTTTGGGGATAATGAACATGTTTGGAATAGATATGGTGATGGTTGTACAACTGTGAATATACTCAAAACCACAGAAATGTATTCTTTAAAAGGAGAATCTAATGGTATGTCAATTTTTTAAAAAAAGATTTTATTTAGGGGGCGCCTGAGTGGCTCAGTCGGTTAAGCGTCTGCCTTCGGCTCAAGTCATGATCCCAGGGTCCTGGGATCGAGCCCCGCGTCGGGCTCCTTGTTGAGCGGAGAGTCTGCTTCTCCCTCTGCCACTCCCCCTGCTTGTGTTCCCTCTCTCGCTGTGTCTCTCTCTGTCAAGTAAATAAAATCTTAAAAAATAAATAAATAAACTTTATAAAGGAAATTCAAGGACTAAAGGTATAGTCCAGACACTTAAGATCTCTTCCAACTCTGAGATTCTACATACTTACTGAGAAATAAGATTTGACAGAAAATACTGCTACACTCAGAGAATGCATTCAGACATTTATATATTGTAACACATGCCTACTTATGCACCCATAAATTATCTTTGGAATGATACGGGAGACACTGTTACTGGTTGTTGCCTGGAGAATGGAAATGGTGGGGTAAGGTTCAAGATCAGGGACAGACACTTATCTGCACACCTCTTCTGTACTATCTGAATTTTTCATACTGTGTATAGTGCCAATTCAGTAAGAACATTTAATAATACATGGTAAAGGTCAGAATTTAAACTGACCTCCCTGAAGCTAGGAAACTGCCAGTTTAACCTAATAGAAAGAAATATGGGCTAAGCCGAGTCAGAGGATTAAACTGCTTCTATCCTGTAACATCTTCAAGAACCAAGAGTAATGACTAACTGGTGCACAAATTCCCAATGGTGGAAAGTGTGCCTTGACCAATCACTCAAAACCAACTGAAAGGCTCCAGAATAAACACAGAAGGCTGAAAGAGACCAGGGCTCGTCACTGTCAACACTAAGTGGATGGTGGTGAAATGATGGGTCTCGTGTAGCAAGGTCCACAAGCACACTAATGGAAATAAAATATCAGCAGCTGCATTACAGGCACTTAAGGGGCTTTTCCTTTCTGACCTAGACAGCTTCTAAAGCAGGCCAAATGCAAATGGATCCACCCTGAGTAGAAAATTCAATTATGCCACTTAGAAGTAGCAGAATGTGGTGGGTCTAAAGTTTTCAGAATCAGAAGGACCAACGCCCAGACATCATGGCTCCTCCACTTACTAAATGTGTGAATTTGGACAGTTTTACCTACCTAAGGTACATACTTCCTTAGCACATTTAATAAACATGTGAGTGCTCATTGCACAAAGGCACTGTGCTGACTTCCTTAGGTGTTAAGAGTGATGCAGAATACAGATCTTAAAAAAGTTCTTGTCAGTCTGGGTGGCTAAACTGGTTGGGCATCAGACTCTGGATTTCCGCCCTGGTCATGATCTCGGGGCTGTGAGATTAGCCGAGTTGGACTCAGCGCTCAGGGCGGAGTCTGCCTGTCCTTCTCCCTTCGTTCCTCCCCCCATTCACTCTCTCTCTCTCTCTGTCAAATAAATAAACGAAAATAAAACCTTTAAAAGTTCTCACCGTAAGAAAAAAACCATGTGGTGGTGGATGTTAACTAGACTTACTGTGATCATTTCACAATATATTGATACAATTAACAAGTCATGTTGCACACCTGAAATATGTCAATTATATCTCAATTTAAAAAGAGTGATGCAGAATACAGAACAGGGCAAAGGGATGAACAGTGAGGGTCAGGGGCAATTCTGACAGTTATAGAAGCTGCTCCCTAGAAGAGGTTATCTGAGCCGAAACCTGACTGAGGATACAGTTCACTGACGTGTACGCCAAGCCAAACAGCAAACGCAAAGCCCTTAGTTAAGAACGAGCCTGGTGGGTTCAAGTAACAGAAGGAACTGCCTGCAAGGCTGAAGTACAGTGAGCCGAGGGCATGAAATGAGGTCAGGGAGAAAAATGTTTGGCCTCCGAGGCCTTGGGAAGGAATTTTAATTTAAGTACAATGGAGGAGGGGCGCCTGGGTGGCTCAGTCCTTAAGCCTCTGCCTTCGGCTCAGGTCATGGTCCCGGGGTCCTGGGATCGAGCCCCGCATCGGGCTCCCTGCTCCGCGGGAAGCCTGCTTCTCCCTCTCCCACTCCCCCTGCTTGTGTTCCCTCTCTCGCTGTGTCTCTCTCTGTCAAATAAGTGAATAAAATCTTAAAAAAAAAAAGTAAGTACAATGGAGGAAGGAAAGCAGGGGAGCAACGCGCACTCGAGGCTGGAAACAGCCCTGTGCTGCATCCGTCACTGGACTCAATCAAACAAGAAAGGGGCACTGCGTGTCCTTAAAAGGGCGCCACTCCCACCCGTCTAAGGGGTCTCCCGTTTTCAGGGGTTTTGGAGGCCAGAACGTGGATCCTTCTGACACACTGAAGGGGAAAAATCAATCTCAGATGGGGGACGAAGGTATAAGACCGGGTGGACCTCCTGCAGCTGCGGCGAGCGATAAAACGTTCTTCGGGAAAGAGCCAGGAAGAGAGTCGGCCCAGCGAAGTGACAGTCGCTGTGCCCGGCGACAGGTGCCTCAGGAAACCCTCCGCTCACAACTTTCGGGAAACCCTAGCCAGGCTCGCCCTCAGGGCCTCCGCCTTCCATTTCTCGAAGCCGCCGCTCGCCACCTCTCCCTCAGGGAGCTCACCCCAGCGTCTGGTACAGCGCAGAGACCGAGTCAACTCAACTCGCGTCCCTAGATCGGCTCCGCCCGACGATGCCGTCGCTGACCCCGAAGCCTCAGCTGAGGCCTGCGGGCGCTCCTTCCCGCCAGTTCCCAGGCCCCCTCAGCCCCCGCTCCCAAACCGGCGCCGCTTTCTCCTCAGCCCCAGGCCGCTCCCCGCCTCAACTCACGGGTTGTTATTACTCATTGTAAGTAACAAGCTGCTGAGGAGCCGCACGTTGGAGTGCAGCCCCGCGGCCGCCATGTCCCGCACGTGGTCTATCACATTCATCCTGCCCGGCAAGGCCGCGGGCAGCGGCGGCAGCGGCGGCAGCGGCGCGAAAAGCCAGTGGAAGCTCCTTAGGGAAGACTCCAAAATGGCGGCCTCACCGGGGTCCATGGGGTCCACAAGCGGCACCGCCCCCGGGAAAATAGGCAACTACTGAAGTGCCTGAGGGAAAAAAAAAAAACTCCGTTCCTTCCCCCAGGCACCCTATGAAGTGGGATGATTTGGTTTTGTTTTATTTTGTTTTGTTTTAGCAAAAGTTATGTCACTCTATGGTGCAAACTTTATTGAGGGCTTACAATGGGGCTGGGGACAAAAGGCACTTCAGTATGAATACATGCTCAATTGAAATAAGATGACTCGGAGAGAAATTTCTGTCTCAAAAATTAATAAAAACGTATGGTCACTTACCATAAATAAGTTAATATAGTAGAGTTAGTGGAATCTCCAACAGCCGGAGATAAATATTTTAATCAGGCGGCTAGGGGCAGTCCTAACTGCTTTTACAGTCGGGCTTGCGCACTAGGCTGAAGGCACCACGCCCCCTTTTCTTAGGTATTGTGTGTTCCTGCAGAAATCAAGCTTCACCCTTTGGATAGCATCCTTGAGTGCAAAAGGGCATATTTTTACCCTTTAAAATGACTCACCAGCTCAGAGTGAATAAAGGCTAGGTTGAGTTTTAGCCATCCTAATATCTGTGTAGTGGTAACTTACTGTTTTAATTTGCAATTCCCTAATGACGTATGAGTTGAGCATCGTATTTGCTATCTGTAGATCTTCTTTGGTGAGATATCTATGCAAATCTTTAGCCAATTTTTTTATTTGAGTTGTTCTTTTTTTTCCTATTTTAAAAAAAAGTTTTATTTAAGTAATCTTTACACCCTACGTGGGGCTCAAACTCACAACCCCGAGATCGAGTCGCATGCTCTTCTAAGTCAGCCAGGAGCCCCTGGGTTGTTCGTTTTCTTATCGTAGAGTTTTAAGGGTTCTTTGTATATCTTGGATAACAGTCCTTTATCAGATACATGTTTTATAAATATTTTCTCCCAGTCTGTGATTTGTCTTCTCATTCTCTTGACCACCCCATCTCCGTTAGGAAAAAAGTACTTTCAGTAATAATCCTGAAATGAAATGACTAGTAGTGGCCAGAAAATAAACTGTGAAAATATTATCTTATTAAACTTTAAACTTCATCTAAATATGATGCTAGTTTGTGGTCCATTGAAAAAAAACAATAAGATGCCAGTAAATTTTTTAATTAAAAATAAAACCAGTATTGCAGTACAAAGGGTAAGAGATTAATACTTTTTTTTAAAGATTTTATTTATTTATTTGACAGAGAGAGACACAGCGAGAGAGGCAACACAAGCAGGAGGAGTGGGAGAGGGAGAAGCAGGCTTCCCGCAGAGCAGGGAGCCCGATGCGGGGCTCGATCCCAGGACCCTGGGATCATGACCTGAGCCGAAGGCAGACGCTTAACGACTGAGCCACTCAGGCGCCCCGAGATTAATACTTTTTAAATTACAAAAATGTATCTTAAGAACTTTTATCCTACATATTGGATTGGTAAAGGAATGAATGATACAGTTTCTGCAAATTTGTCAATGGCTGTCAAGACTGATCATCTTTGCATATTTGTGTTCCATAAGCAGTATAATCAGATTTGTCAATTGCTGGAGCACAGCCATGAAAAGACATGGAGGAAATATAAGTTCATACTATTAAGTGGAAGAAGCCAATCTGAAAAGGCTACATACTATGATTCCAATTACATGACATTCTGGAAAAGATGAGACTGGGGAAAAGATCATTGGTTGCCAGAGTTTGGGAGGTTGGGAGGAATAGGTGGAGCACAGGGGATTTTTTCAGGCAGTGAAACTTCTATATGATACAGTAATGGCAGATATGTCATTAAACATTTGTCAAAACTCATAATGTACAACAGTCCAAGAAATCTAACAGTATGCCATGGACTTTGGGTGATAATGATGTGTCAGTGTAGGTACATCAGTTGTAACAACGTCCCATGCTGGTGTGGGAGGTTGATGGTGTGGGAGGCTGTGCCTGTGAAGGACAGAAGGTATATGAGAACTCTCTGTATATCACACTCAATTTTGCTCTGAAACTAAAACTGCTCTAAAAAAATAAAGTTTACCCAAAAAAGAAGAAAGAAGTGGAGAGGATGTAAAAATTGACCTGCTGTGCGTGTCAGACATGCTAGATACACCGCTGTATCTAACATACTTAGAATAATGGCTAGCACATAGTAAACACCATACAAAGGCCTGCTTTTATACTGTTTTCTACATTTGAAATATTTCGTAATTAAAACCACATCTAGGGGCGCCTTGGTGGCTCAGTCGGTTAAGTGTCTGCCTTCGGCTCAGTCATGATACTAGGGTCGTTTGACCGAGTCCCACATCAGCCTCCCTGCTCCGCGGGAAGCCTGCTTCTCCATCTGCCTGCCACTCCCCCTGCTTGTGCTCTTGCTCTGTCAAATAAATAAAATCTTTTAAAACAAAACCAAACATAACTGGCTTCAGCACACAGTTAACCCCGGGGCATCCTGCCATTAAGTGGTGAGAGAGAAGAGGAAAAACCAGCAAAAGAGACAAGGAACAGCCGATGAGGTGGAAAGGAAAGTAAGACAGTGGTGTCCTGGAATCCAAATGAAGAATATGGTTCCAAGAAGGTGGGAATAATCAGTTGTGTGTATACATCAAGTGCTAGTGAGAGGTTAAGTAAGATGTTGAGAAATGGCCATCCGGTTAACAGCATGGAGGTCACTGATGTCCTTGAGAGTATTTTCAGGGAGTGGTCAAGAGGGGATGGGAGGAGATAAAAGTGAGAGTACAGATAGAGCTTTCCTTTGCTGCAGAGCAATGGTTCTCAAATGGGGAGGATTTTGCTTCTAGGGTACAATTTGGTAATGTCTGCAGACCTTTTTTTTTGAGGCGGGGTGCAACTGGCATCTGGGGGTAGAAACCAGGAATGTTGCTAAACATCCTGAAATGCACAGGACAGACGCCCACAATAAAGTGGAGCAGAAATTTAAATATCGAGTCTAAAATGTCAAAGTCGAGGTTGAGAAACCGTTGTTGTAAAGGGAAGGAGGAAATATGTGGTAGCAGATGAGAAAAGTAGAATAAAGAGGATTTTAAGAAAGGAGAACTAACTTGTTAATATATTGATAGGAATGAAGCAGAACGTATCACTGGCTAAACAGCAGGAGAAAAGTTGATAATTTCTGTAAAGAAAGAGTGCTAAAACAAACCTGTGCAGTTGACAAACTCACAGAAAGAGTGCACAAAGCAAAATATTTATAGAGAAAAAGAAAGAGGTAAAAGAGAATCTTCTTTGGAAAGTTTTTTACAATCCTTTTTTTTTTTTTTAAATATTTTATTTATTTGACAGAGAGAGATACAATGAGAGAGGGAACACAAGCAGGGGGAATGGGAGAGGGAGAAGCAGGCTTCCCGTGGAGCAGGGAGCCTGATGCGGGGCTCGATCCCAGGACCCTGGGATCATGACCTGAGCCAAAGGCAGACGCTTAATGACTGAGCCACCCAGTCGCCCCTACAATCCTTTTTTTTTTTTTTTTAAGAGTTTATTTATTTGACAGAGAGCGAGCAAGCACAAGCAGGGGGAGCAGCAGAGGGAGAGGGAGAAGCAGGCTTCCCGCCGAAGTGGCAGCCAGATGCCGGGCTCGATCCCAGGACCCCTGGAATTACGACCGGATCAGAAGGCAGACGCTTAACAACTGAGCCACCCAGGCGCATCTACAATCCTTTTTAAAATCAACCCAAAGTAAGATTCATGGTCAAGTTCCATTAACCTAATAAAAGTCAAATCATACTGGGGCACCTGGGTGGTGCAGTTGATTGAGCGTCCAGCTCTTGGCTTTGGCTTGATGATCTTGGGGTTGTGGGATTGGCCCACATCAAGCTCCACACTCAGCGAGGAGTCTGCTTGGGATCCTCTCTCCCTCTCCCTCTTTGCTCCCCCCAACTTGAGTGCATGCTCTCTCTCTCAGCTAACTAAATAAATCTTTTTATTTTATTTATTTATTTATTTAAAGATTTTATTTATTTATTTGACAGAGAGAGAGACAGCGAGAGAGGGAACACAAGCAGGAGGAGCGGGAGAGGGAGAAGCAGTCTTCCTGCCGAGCAGGGCCCCGATGCAGGGCTCGATCCCAGGACCCCGAGATCATGACCTGAGCTGAAGGCAGTCGCTTAACCAACTGAGCCACCCAGGCGCCCCTAAATAAATCTTTTTAAAAAAGAGATCATACTGATTTTAATATTATTTAAAGAACATGTATAATGTTAAACTCACTTAGGACACTCAAGAGATATACCCAAGGGGACCAGGCCCCCTCCTTCTTATGGAATCATCTTCTAAAATGATAATTTTGGAACTGAAGGGGACTTTAGAAGTCATCTCACTTTTAATTTCCATTTTATTGGTGAGGAAACTGAGGCTCTGGGATGCTAGTTGATGTGAACAGTTACACGGCTGGCCCTGAACTTTTAGGTAAGCCGCTTAGATGCTGAATGATGTGGATACCATAGACACTGTGGAGTGTTGAAACAGATACATTAGAGGGACAATTTATAAATGTAAATGTTCTGCTTCACTTAAGTTCATTTCTAAAATGTTCAGCAGCCTCCTAAGAATGAAAATCTTTCCCAGCTGCATTACACATTTTTCTTAGATCTGTCTTTTGTACAAGGGGAAAAACACAACACTTGCAAATTGTTCTGAGGGAAACATTACTTAACATCCCTTAAGTGTCTCCTGGCAGTGACAGCCTTCCTTTCAAGTGGAAAAGTAACTTCGGGTCAAAGAACTTGGAGGGAATACATAAGGCCATCTTTCAAATGATTTCCCCCCTTTTCAGTAAAAGTGGCTGGCAAGGGAATATTCTGGGGTTCTAAGGTGTCCATTTTATTTATGAAATGGTCAGATAAGTAAGGCTAGAACAACTAACTCATTCAAACACAAATGCAAAATCAAGAGAGCTTGCCTTAGTCAGTGTTCAATTGCCATAAAATAGTTTTCTGTCGATTTTAATACTAGTAACAACCTCCTCCAAGAAATTCCTCTCTCTGATTCCCATGCTTTATTGATCAACCTTTCATTCTGACTAACCTTAGACTGATTCTCTGCTGATTCCTTCCGACTTCCTGATTCATAACTGCTGATTTGTCTCAGAGATCAGATTCTGGAATTTCCCAATTCCACTAGAAGTCTTTATTTCTATTCCTGATCTTTCACATATATTTGTACTTGCTCCTGGATTTCACCCAAGCCATCAGCTGCCCTCTCAAACTCAGTGTGCTTGGAATTAAACTCATCTCCCACTTCCCTTCCAAAGGACTCCAAGCCCAAATCCTTGTTTATGACTCCTGTCCCAAAAGAATTAACCATAGCATGCTCTTTTACACGTAAGAGTTTGGATGACAAATTATATTGTCACTCAACCTATTTTCATGAAAGGCACTGCTATTTTTCAAGTCAACTAGATTCAAAACCTCAACCTAACCTTTAGCTGCTAAATCCAATGTAGTAGAATCCTCTTTTAGAATGTCCTTCAAATCTCCCCTTATTCTTGCATTCCCAGTAACACCCACTAAAACCTTACTTCGGGATCATTAATAAAGCTTCTTACTCCCTGGTATCTCTCTCTCCCATCTTCCTACCCTCCAATGCATCTAGTATAAGTAATTAACTCAATCTTATAAGAATCCTGATTTTATCCTCTCACCTCTCTGCTTAAAAATTTAAATGTAATAATTCAGTGAATATATACAGTATTTATTATGTGAGAAGCAGTCAGTCTTGGCCCTCAGAAAGCTTCATTCATTCAATATATATTTGAGTGCCTACTGTATGCACCTCACCTCTGTAGGCATGGAAGCACAGTGATGATAGGCATGGCCCATGACCATGTAAAAAAGCTTCAATAGCAATATAAGACAGCCAGTTAGAGAGAAGTCTTAAGGGGACATGTGATGAAATGGGAAATGAGTGATTTTTTTTAAAGCACCCTAAGAAACAGGAACTTGAACAGATACCTACACACTGATGTTCATTACAGCATTATTCAAAATGGCGAAAAGGTAGAGACAGCCCACCAAGAGATGAATGGATAAACAAAATGTGGTCCATCCATACAATAGATTATTATACATAAAAAGCCATAAAAAGAGATTGAGTTCTGATACATGTTGCAATATAGATGAACCTCTAAATCATCACACTAAGTAAAAGAACCCAGTCACAAAAGGAGAAAAATTGTATGATTCCCCTTATATGAAATATCTAGAATAAGCAAATTCAGAGACAGAAAGTAGTTAAGAGGTTACCAGGGGTTGAGAGGAAGGGGAATGGGGAGTTAGTGTTTAATGGGTACAGAGTTTTGGAAATAGCCATGATGGTTGCACATTATTAGTGTAATTAATGCCACCAAATTACTCTTAAAATGGCTAAAATGGGAGATTTTATGTTATATATAAAAATTAATGTAATATGCTAAAAACCATTGAATTGTATGTTTCAAGTGGGTGAATTATATAAAATTTAAATTATATGTCAATAAAACTATTTTTAAAAAAGCACTTGAGGAGCACCTGGGTGGTGCTGTCAGTTAAGCGTCCAACTCTTTTGGTTTCCACTCTGGTTGTGATCTTGGGGTAATGAGATTGGGCCCTGCTCCAGGCATGGGGCTCTGCACTCATTGCAGCGTCAGCTTGGGACCCTCTCTCCTTCTCCCTTTGTCCTCCCCCCACCCCCTGCACTCGTGCTCTCTGTCTCTCTCAAACAAACGAATAAATAAATCTTTTTTTTAAAAGATTTTATTTATTTATTTGACAGAGAGAGAATGAGAGAGAGAGCACATGAGAGGGGGGAGGATCAGAGGGAGAAGCAGACTCCCCGCCGAGCAGGGAGCCTGATGAGGGACTTGATCCTGGGACTCCAGGATCATGACCTGAGCCGAAGGCAGTCGCTTAACCAACTGAGCCACCCAGGCGCCCTAAATCTTTTTTTAAAAAAAGCACTTGAGAGGGGCTGAGAGTTGAAAAATAAATCAACCTTCTCCCTCAAAAATAAATAAATAAATAAATGCACCTGAGAGTCAAGTGCAGAAACTGGAATGGTTTGGAAAAGAAACAAGAGCAGGAAAAGTGATGGTTGCTCAGGCAAATGTTTGTCATGGTGGTAGATAAAAGCAAAATGGTGCCCTGGCATGGAGAATCTGTCCTGTTGTCTTGCTAATAGAATAAAATTTAAAGGTCTAAGCTTGACTTTGGCTCTCAAAAATGTGAAACATACCTCCTGCTAAGACACCTGCTTCTCTACCGTATTCTTCGCCCTAAGGTTTCCTTCACAGCAGGCTTGGTCGTGCCATGTAGCTGGCTCAGGATACCCTTTTCTCATCACCCTTCTCTCACCTGCCCAATCTGGCTCCCTTGTTCTGAAGTCAGTTAAATGCCATCTACATGAAATCTCCAACTGACCTTAGCAATAACAGCCTGTCCTTTCTCTGAGCTTCTATAGCCCTAGGCAGTCACGCCAGTCTCTGTGTTTCTTGGTTCTATCTTGTTATACACATTTCTCATCAGATGGTTAAGGTCTTGGAGAGCAGAGTTCATATTTACATTTCTCGTACGTACTTCCAGTAGCTGGCACAGTAGAACAAATACAGCAATTCCCCAGTCTTGTTGCCAGAATGCATTACTTAAAAGTTGCAGAGTAGCAGAACAACCACCTTATAATGGCCAAGAGGGACAGCCCTGGGTTCAGAAAGACTCAGGTTTAATTGCCAATTTTGCCAACTTCCAGGTGTGTGAGTTTGGTCAAGTTATTTCATTTCTGTGCACTTCAGCCTCTTCTCCTGGAAAAGGGGAGAGTGCTTGTACCTGCCACAACAGTTCTTGCAAGGGTTAAACAGGATTTTAAAATGTGAAGTGTTTAGCACACTGCCAGATTACCTATAAATTGGAACGACAGTGTAAAAAGCAAAGAGGAAAATCATGACTGATGATTTATCTTAAAATCAACACAGAACAGATGTAGCCCTAAAATTATACTCTCTTAATGAAACGCTCTTCCAAATTTCTATAAACAAAATGAACGGAGAAACAAACCAAATGGCTTTTGGTATAATGGAATCACATCCCTTTCTGGACATAGATCTGAACTCACTAAGGTCTTCAGGACTGATAATTTTGGAGAAAAGAAAAATGCAAAATAAAATAATTCTCATAAGTCTTGTTCAAGTATTTTCATGTAATCTTTCTACACATCTGATAGTAATTAGTGGCATATTAAAATGATAAATGTAAACAGGATACTTAAGAAAAGACAAGGTGACTGTCGTCCTTAGCCTATTTTTGGCTGTTAATTTTTTCTAATATTTCATTTTTTATCAATTTTTTTTAAAAAAAGTAGTCATTTAAGGTAACACATACATGACTGAATTATAGTATGTATGACTTGGAAGGGACAAGCCTTTTTGGTTCTGCCCCAAGATAATCACTGTTAACAGTTTGGTGTATGTGCTCCCATAATTTTTCCTGGAGTACATACAATTAAATCAATAAAGATGGAATCACACATTGGGGCACCTGGGTGGCTCAGTCGTTAAGCGTCTACCTTCGGCTCAGGTCATGATCCCAGAGTTCTGGGATCGAGTCCCACATCGGGCTCTCTGCTCAGCGGGAAGCCTGCTTCTCCCTCTCCCACTCCCCCTGCTTGTGTTCCTGCTCTCGCTGTCTCTGTCTCTGTCAAATAAATAGATAAAATCTTTAAAAAGAAAAAAAAGATGGAATCACACTATAATACTGTCCTCTGTTTTTTTTTTTTTTTGACTCAATGAAGTATACTAAGATATCTTCCCATGACAGAAGATAGAATCTTTTATTATTTTTAATGGCTACATATTTCATTTTATGGAGGTACCACAATTTATCCAATTCTCTATGAAAAGATGACTCCAGGTGTGTGTGTGTGTTTCAGCATTCAAAAATGCTTGAAGTTGAGTTGCTGTATCACAAAGAATGAACATTTAAAACTCTGATACAAATTTAAAAAGAAAAAAATTAATTATTACAAAATTGCCTTCCCTAAAGAGCCATGCATACTTTGTAACAATCTTTTTTTTTTTAAAGATTTTATTTATTTATTTGACAGAGATAGAGAGCACAAGTAGGCAGAGAGGCAGGCAGAGGGAGAGGGAGAAGCAGGCTCCCTGCTGAGCAAGGAGCCCGACGTGGGGCTTGATCCCAGGACCCTGGGATCATGACCTGAGCCGAAGGCAGCTGCTTAACCAACTGAGCCACCCAGGTGCCCCTGAAAGCTGTATTTTAAAACTCACTATGCTAAGGGCGCCTGGTGGCTCAGTCAGTTAAGCAGCTGCCTTCAGCCCAGGTTGTGATTCTGGGGTCCTGGGATCAAGTCCCATGTCGGGCTCCCTGTTGAGTGGGGAGCCTGCTTCTCCCTCTCCCTCTACCTGCTCCTCCCCCTGCTTGTACTCTCTCTAATAAAAAATAAAAAATCTTAAAAAAAAAAAAAAAAACTCACTATGCTACCCTTCATGTATAATTTATTCTGGATTCTTTGGAGACTGTTCTCTTGGGTGCATTAAAAACAAACAAACAAACAAACTTCCTACTACCAATGGAAAGTTTTTAGAAGCCAGGTTTTAGCTCTAATTGTCTGCGAGTCCCCTGCCAACACTAATGGAACAAGCACCATAGTGAGTGGTTGCTATCAGAAAGGTTCCACAATTTAAAAAAACAAACAAACAGGGGCACCTGGGTGGCTCAGATGGTTAAGCGTCTGCCTTCAGCTCAGGTCATGATCCCAGGGTCCTGGGATCGAGTCCCACATCCGGCTCCTGGCTCAGCAGGGAGTCTGCTTCTCCTCTCCCTCTGCCTCTCCCACTGCTCATGCTCTCTCTCTCTCTGTATCTCTGTGTCTCAAATGAATAAATAAAATCTTAAAAAAAATAAAAAAACAAACAAACAAAAACTCATCTGTTATAATCTTGATATGAATCACTGTGGTTTTCTTTCTTTCTTTCTGACATGTGTCTGAGTTTGTAACAGAAGTTCAAACCCAAACGCCCAGAATCTGATTTTATTTTATTTATTTAATATTTTATTTATTTATTTGAGAGAGAGAGAGAGAGAGCGAGAAAGAGAGAACATGAGCAGGGACAGAGGGGAAGGGAGAAGCGGACTCCTCTGCTGAGCAGGAGAGCCCAACACGGTGCTCAATCCCAGAACCTTGGAATCATGACCTGATTCCTGAAGGCAGATGCTTAATCAATGAACCATGCAGGTGCCCCTGGAATCTAATTTTAGATAACAATTTTAATTATAAAACAAAAACATAAACCAATAAAAACACTCTTTTGGCTTTAAGACTGTGCTTTCATGCCTCTGTGGAGTATGTTTTTACATACCCATACTCCTGAGTATGTGAAATTGGTACTTAGTCCATAACTCAGATCTTCAGTGAACAAGATGGCTCAAGTACATTTAACTCATACATTACAATTATATTATAACCCATAAAACCAAAATGGAAATATAGTTGACCCTTGAACAACATGGGGGTTAGGGACACTGACCTCCCCCACCCCAGTCAAAAATCTGTATAACTTTTGACTCCCAGAAAACTTAACTACTAATAGCCTACTGTGGCCTGGAAGCCTTACCAATACCATAAACCATCAACTAAGATGTATTTTGTGTATGTACTTTATACTATATTCTTATAATAAAGTAAGCTAGAGAAAATGTTTTAAAGAAAATCATAAGGAAGGGAAAATAATATTTACCGTATTGTACTTGTAAAAAATCTGCATGTAAATGGACCCAAGCAGTTCAAACCCATGTTTAAGGGTCAACTCTAGTCGATCAAGTAACACCATCAAGCTCCAATTTTAATACAATTTGAAACTTAGTTCTGCATCTATATATCCTTCCCTTTGTCCTTAGCATCACAACACAAATAATCAGGGTAGCAACATGCTTTAAAATTTTTCTTCTTTCCAGACTCCTTGTAGCTAAATGCAAAGGAGACATAGCACAAGTTGCTGGACAGGATTTCTGGGAAAGATATTTAAGGTGGTGCTCAGCTGGTATGTCGTTCAGTCCTCATGCTCTCCCCACTTCTTCCTGCCCAGCCCAGAGGTGCAGGAGCATCTAGAGATGCTAGACATGTGGCATGTAAAGAAGGGTAGAGCAAGGAAATTGGAGGAGACTGCGTCTCCAATGACATCTTTAAATGGCTCCCCATTCAGGGACTACTTCCAGAAACAAAAGAAAAATAAGACACCCAATGCACTGCAAATTGGGTTTTCTGTGCTTGGGGCCAAATATAATCCCAAAGTAGATACAGAAACAACTGCCTCTTAAAATAAAAGCCAAACACATATAGGTTTAATAGAGATGGGAGGGCAGTAACTTTGTATCTAAAGGACTCAAGGCACTTTCTGAATTATCTAATTTATAACTTTAACATACCAGGAAATATATGGTCCCATAAGTATTTGGAACAACTCACATAATAGCTGCCTTTTTTTTTTTTTTGAAGATTTTATTTATTTATTTGACAGAGAGAGACACAGCGAGAGAGGGAACACAAGCAGGGGGAGTGGGAGAGGGAGAAGCAGGCCTCCCACAGAGCAGGGAGCCCGATGTGGGGCTCGATCCCAGGACCCTAGGATCATGACCTGAGCCGAAGGTAGACGCTTAACGACTGAGCCACCCAGGCGCCCCATAATAGCTGCTTTTGTCAGCCAAATAATGAAAACCTCTTAAATGCTAAAAAGTGGCCAAATATAAAAGTGAATGTCACTAAGACAATAGAGTCTAGAAAGAAACCCATACATTTACAGTCACCTGATTTTTGACAAGGGAGCCAATTCAAAAGAGAAAGGATAGTCTTTTCAACAAATGATACTGCAAAAGAGGATAGCTGTGTCCAAAAGAATAAAGCTGGACCTCTATCTCACATCATATATAAAAAGGAGCTCAAAATGGATCAAAAACCCAAATGTAAGAGCTAAAAGTAGAAAACACTTAGGAAATCAATAGTTAGGTGTCGACTGATGCTTTGGATACACTATGGTTCTTTAGACATAACACTAAAAGCACGAATGACCAAAGAAAAAATAGACAAATGATAATTCACCAAAATTAAAAACCTCTGTGCTGGGGCACCTGGGTGGCTCAGTCAGTTGGGCATTTGCCTTTGGCTCCGATCAAAATCTTGGGTTCCTGGGATTGGCCCCGCATCAGGTTCCCTGCTCAGTGTGGAGTCTGCTTCTTCTTTTCCCTCTTTCTGTCTCTCCCCTCCACCTGTGCTCTCTCAAATAAATAAATAAAATCTTTTAAAAACAAAACAAAACATTGGGGCGCCTGGGTGGCTCAGTTGGATAAGTGTCTGCCTTTGGACCAGGTCATGATCCCAGGGTCCTGGGATCGAGTCCCACATCGGGCTCCCTGCTCAGCGGAGAGTCTGCTTGTTCCTCTCCCTCTGCCCTGCTCGCGCTCTCTCTCAAATAAATAAAATCTTTAAAACAAAACAGAACAAAACAAAAACCTCTGTGCTTTAAAGGACGTAAGTGAAAAAACCCTATAGAAATGGGGGAAATTTTCTGCAAATCATGTATCTGATAAGGGCCTAGTATTCAGAATACATATAAAGAACTCTTACAACTCGACAAAAGATAAATAATTCAAGTTAAAAAATGGGCAAAGAATATAGGTATAGAACCAAGAGAAATGGAAACCTATGTCTTTCCACAAAAATTTGTATAGGAATGTCCTGCAACATTGTTCGTAACAGCCCAAACTTGGAAACCATCCAGATGTCCATAAACTGATGGATAAACAAAATGGGATATAAATATATATTATATATATATAAAACTACATATAATATATATAATATTCCATTGTATGTCCAGTGTGTATACTGGAATATTATTCAGCCATAAAAAGGAATGAAGCATTGACACTGGCTGAAACATAGATGAATCTTGAAGACATTATGCTAAGTAGAAGAAGCCAGATATGAAAAGGACAAATGTTGTTGGATTCCACTTATATGAGGTGCCGTAATAGGCAAATTTAGAGGTTGAAAGTAGAGTAGAGATAACCAGGAGCTGGGGGTTACAGTCACCAGTAGTTTAATGGCTAGTGTTTCTGTTTGGGGTACTGAGAAAGTTTTGGAAATGCATAGTGGTGATGGTTGCACAGCATTGTGAATGTAATTAATACCAGTGAACTACACTTAAAAATGGTTAAAATGGTAATGTTATGTATGTTTTACCACAATAAAGAAAAAAGGAAAGGAATGGAGAACTATTAGTTCTCCACTATTAGTAACATGGATGAACCTTGAGAACATTATTCTAAGTGAAAGAAACCAGAACAAAAAGGCCACATGTTATATGATCCCATTATGCGAAATGTCCAGAAGAGGCAGATCCATAGAGACAGAAAGTAGATCAGTGGTTGCTGGGGGCTGAGGGGTGGGTAGTCAGGGGGAGAGGAAAAGAATGGGGGGGGGGTGACTGCCATTGAATTGTATGTATGTATGTATTTAAGTAGGCTCCACACCCCCAGCATGGAGCCCAGTGCGGGGCTTGAACTCATGACCCTGAGATCAAGACCTGAATTGAGATCAAGAGTCAGATGCTTAGCCAACTGAGCCACCCAGGCACCCCTGAATTGTACACTTTAAAAGGGTGAATATTATCTCAAAAAATTTTTAAGTGAATGTCAAAGATAAGCAATAAAGTTTTTTGACATGGAATGTTAGAAATTTCTTTATTCTTACTTATTTTTATTAAGCACCAGCTTAATACTGCAGAAAATTTCAAATCACCCATTTTTCCCTCCCTCACCCAAATTCTTGATAAAGAGCTCTTCAAGTGAAGACATGCTCTCTTCTCTCTTCTGTATAAAACTTTATCAAATAAAGGCAAATAACTGTGTACATCTTGCTGTAAAATGCTGCCCACGGCTGTGGAAAGTGTCTGCTCAGGCTCCTTTCACTGTCCAGGTCCTGAAAGACTCTTGTTCATGAACTGCCTCTTCACAAAGCAAGTCCACCACTAGCAAGAGGGGATAAAACAGAAGGAACAGTGGTGGTCAAATCACAATGCAAGTTCAAGGTAAGGTCAGAATAGGAATTTATGTAATAACAAAATTTAATCTTGGTCTGTCATCCCTTATTTTATAAACTTCTTGACAACACGTTAAAAAATGTTTTTTTGACTCACAAGTCAAAATAATGACGACAAAAAAAGTAATACATTTAAGATATCTCACACAAAAAATCTGCCCTATGGGTTTACAATGCCCTAACATAAGAACAAACAACCAAAAATGTTTATTATATGCAATTCATTATGTAGTGTGACTCAGTGAATCCCTACCGTGTAGTTAAGCAACACTGCAATGCAGAAACTCAAAGTATTCTCGCCATAGAAAACCTTAGTTTGTTTAATAGTAGCTACATGATAAAAGGTTATTTACCAACTAAATAGGTAAAGAAGAGGGTCTTACCTTGCTAGGTTTATCATTCTGAGGGTCAAAAACTTTCTCACAAAGTCTCAGTCCAGTCTCTTGTCTCAGCTGCTGTAAGTAGGCCCTCATCACCTCTAAAATAAGGAACAGGCAGAACAATAAAAAAAATCCTGAGAATGCATCCCTCATGTGCTGGTCGCTGGTCTGCACAATGACGTTGGCAATACACTTCTACACATTCAAACAGGATTAAGAAACAGAAATGACAGTCCCAATGGTTTTATAACTATTTTGGTTCAAAAGATTCTCTATGTGTTATACTTGTTACCAAGAATCTTTTTTTCTTTTTTTTTAAGATTTTATTAGAGAGAGAGAGAGAGAGAGCACGCAAGCAAGGGGAGAGGCAGGCAGAGGGAGAAGCAGACTCGCCACTGAGCAGGGAGCCTGATGTGGGACTCGATCCCCAGACTCTGGGATCATGACCTGAGCTGAAGGCAGTGGCTCAACCTACTGAGCCACCCAGGTGTCCCGCCAAGAATGTTTTGAGAGAGTGACTGGTAAGATATTATCCGTGCTATGATTCCACTCTCGACGTGTACACCAATCAAGACAAGCAAAGAAGGGGGGTAAAAAGTCAAATGGAGGAGATCTTGTGCCATAGAGAGGAAGGAAGAAACCCTGTTCTTACCATCTTCCTGTTTGTTTGCAGGTTTGGCATAAATTGCATTAAGTGGAAAACCAGGCTCTCCAGGAATGGGAAAATTAGTGATTCCCAGCGTATACATTTCTTTTTCACCTTGGCTTTTGGAATTGCACTAAAAAAAATTATACACACACACACATACTTTACAGAGAAAAGGATAATAACATCCAATTTGTAATTGTTTTAGTCTAAGTAGATATGCCTGGGATTACTAATGTATTTGGGTACCCTTCTGCAATCTAGGGAAGTCTGTGGACTCCTCAGAATAATGTTTTATTCATTTATTTATTGTTTTACTTATTTATTTAAAATATTTTATTCATTTATTTGTCAGAGAGAGAGCGTGCATGAACAGGGGGAGCGGCAGAGGGAGAAGCAGGCCCCCCACCGAGCAAGGAGCCTGATATGGGACTCGATCCCAGGACCCTGGGATGATGACCTGAGCCAAAGGCAGATGCTTAACTGACGGAGCCACCTACGCATCCCCAGAATAATGTTTTAAATGAATTAAATAAAATACACAAAATTATAAAAGAAATCAATTATGGTCAAACACAGTAATTACAGTATTAAAAAGCCAAATTTATGACACACACATGCATGTGCTTCTTTATTAACACAATGGGCCTAATAACTAAAATTTGAAGTAGTAATGAGTGAAAATAAAATTTCAAAATAACTTCAACTCTAAATGTAAAATGAAAATGCTGTCGGGGCGGGGAGCCTGCTTCTCCCTCTCCCACTTCCCCTGCTTGTGCTCTCTCTGTCAAATAAATAAATAAAATCTTAAAAAAAAAAAAAAGGAAAATGCTGTGATTTTTCCTGGAGAAAAAGTTACAGGTATGGCTAATGCTACTGTGGGTTGTTGCCTACATTAATAATTAAAGTAAATGCTAAATCTCAGTTACAAGTTAGTGAAAAGAAAGACGTAATCTTTTTCCCACTCAAGCTCATGAACCGTTGAATTATATCCTTGGCTCAGAGGTTCTTAACCTGGGGCTGAGGAAGATTTCTGTCTTGGGAAAATACATGCAAAGCCTTAAAACACCAGCCCCTTATCTTCTCATTAGTCAACTAAACTACTGTTTAGAATCCACATTCAGATTTTCCTCTTAGGTACATGCTCTAAGTGGGAGGAAGTATTATCTACTTGTCCTTAAAGTCTCAACAAGTCCAGATAGCTGGGAGGGTGAACATGTATCAGTATTGTGTTTTTCTGATAGACAATCATCCAAGTTTAATTACCTTCTGGAGTTTCTTTAGACACTCAGAAATGTAGAGAGTTATATATATCAAGGTTCTATCAGCTTCATTCTGCAGGGGCCGGGGTGAAGGGGGGAGGAGGAGGGAGGGAGGAACAAAAGTTAAAAACAGTCCTGATTAAAACATAACTATCACGTGTAATAAATGAATTCAAGCTTTGTCTTTTGAGTATCAACTGAAAACTGTGCAAATGTAGTTCCTACAGCATCAACAGTTCCCATTCGCCAAATGCAGTCTTCCCAAGCCACCTTTCTGTCCACTCCGGGGCAGGGAGCCACCTCCTGCAATCCAGAGCTGTGGGGCGGCCCTGCCTCTGGGTCCCAGGATGCTGTGCCAACAGCCCCTCCCTCCGTGTAGGAAGGAGAGTTTAACAGAGCTGCTTGGAAAGCCTGAGGTGTACCATATGGTCGGCTAACTTTTAAAACCTCCTCACTTCAGGATCTCTGCCGAGAACAAAAGCACTCCTGACTCTAAAGGAGGAAACAGCTATTTCACGTGTTTCTTGTTCCTGAAGAGCTCCAAGAGCCCAACTCTTGATCTAACCAAAAGGAAAATGTGAAGACTGGAGGTCAGATTTTACACAGATTTACAGTTAAAAAAAACAAACAAACTACACCTGCCCCTATTTTTAAGGGCATAGGATATTCAGGAGAGAATGAAATGTGGCAGAATTACATTTATTTACACCTACTACACACTTAGACCGAGCGTTAAATACAAAAAACACCATGAATGTCATAGGATGTTTAGACTACAACTTGTAAACCAAGAGCCTGCAAAAAAGATTTCACACCCTTTTGATTCCAAAAGGTCAAAGTTTGTCAAGGAGAGGCTGAAGTTCCATATTCTAGAATATTATCAAGAAAAGTTGTTGACATTCCTGTAACTTGCTCATAGGATGAACTCAGAAAAGTTCTTTTTTTTCCTATTTCTCCCTCTCCTTTTCTGCCACCCTCCTTCTAAACTTCCTTTTGACCTCATTCCTCACAAGAGCTAAGAGCAGAAAGGAAGAAAAGGTAGCTGAGGGAAGGGTCAGGATCACTGAACTTTATTTCTCCATCTCAGGTCCAGGACATAAAAATATATAAAAATAACATAGCTACAATGTAGAATTTTTTTTAGTTTTGGACTGGTACATAAGAAAGCACATAGTAGGTGCTTTATTAATGTTGAATGAATAAAAGCGTCTACATCATGGGTTGGCAAACTTCCTCTAGAGAAGACCAGATATTAAATATTTTCGGTTTTGTAGGCCAGTCTTTGTCACAACTATTCAACCCAGCTGCTGTGGCATGAAAGCAGCCATAGACAATATATTACAAAATGAATGTGGCTGTGTTCCAATAAAACTTTATTTAGAAAAAGAGGCAGTGGGCCAGATTTGGCCCTCAGGCTATAGTTTGCTGATCCATGGTATACACTTTGGAGGAAAAACGAGAAACTAATACTGATACAGAGTCTAATACTAAGTACTATTCTGGGTTTTTAAGGTCATGCAAACTCATTCAATTTTATTTACTCCTCAGAACAACCCTGACTGCCAGGTAGATTATTATCCCCATCAGAATACTAAATTAAATATTAAAAGCTCTGTACTTTACCTTAATTTCATAGTTTTTGAAGAAGACATTGGCCTTAAAATAATAGATGGCTTCATCCACAATATCTGTATCTTTTGCTAAACAGGACACAAGGGGAGAAAGGCAGAGAACATTAGCTAAATGTAAAAATAACACTTAACAAAGCTATAGAGAAAAAAAAAAAACAGCTCCATGGTCAAAAGTCTTGGAGTTGAGTGAAATAAAATGAGGCCATTGAAACATAAGGTCTTCAGAAACAATTTCTAGAAAAATAAGCACATGGTTTATTCTAATAGCTCTACTGTTTTTATAAAAAGTCTACTCATTAGAAACAAATTAATCAGTACAGAAAAAATATTTTATTGTCACCCTAAATCTCACTACCTAGAAATAACTACTATTAACATTTCGTGAACATCATTCCAGACATCTCTCAATGCACTTATAAAAATAGACTGAGACAGACTAACTTTGATAAAATCCTGTTTAAAAATAAAAAGTGTTCAATGTAATTTTATATGAATTAACATACTGCAGTTTCAGGGGGGAAAAAAAATCTCAATTGTCATTTAGGAACACACTGGGTTCACACATACGTCTTTCTTTTTATGAAAACTGTGACTTAAAATATACTTGTACAAGCTGTTCTAGGTGGCTGGAGACTGAGAAAAGCCAGAAATACTGTTGTGACAAAGATAGATCTCATTATACAATTTCTTGGGCAGTTTTTTGTTTTCCTTTTCTTATTTCAAAAAGGTCAAAATCCCAGGGTCTTGATATCCGGCAGGCGGCTGCAGCAATGCAGAGACAGTTTTGTTTTTGTTTTTCAGAGAGTTATTTATATTTCTTGTCCATAACCGCTATCCCTCTCACACCGCAGAAATGCAAAGTAATCCTGGAGGTTTAGTACTCTGAGTTAGCTGTCTTTAACCCTGCTCATTCCCCTGCTAAAGAATTTCAACAGAATTCTAACTCTAGACTCCTCTGTTCTTGCAATTTTCTTATCTGCAGAAAGGACACTTCCTCAGAGGATTCAGTGTTTACAAAACCAGTTAGTTCTAAACGTAACAATGTGGGGGTAGGGGGTGGGCTACAAGATTTGGAACCTAGAAGGGTGTTTGGCACACAAAGGTGTTAAAAAGGTGTCTGATGAATGTAAATAAATGAACCTGATTAATGCTAACAGTTATTTAGCTCCAGCATAGGCTTGTACTCCTTCATGATTCCAGTTCATTCTAATCCTGCCCCCTGGGGAAGAGTAACAGGTCATTCCCTGTCTACAGAAACCATGAAGATCTGGTTTCTTGGGGTCCTGTTCTCCCTCAAGGGCCCATGAATTGTTGCAGAGGTGGTAATTAGATAAACTCCATCCTTGGTCAATTGCATCTTCTGATATGCTACATGGTATTCTGTAAAGATCTGGAAGGATTCTCAAGGAATCTGGGACAATATTATTTTTTAATCTTTCTTTGCACTGTATTTCTTTTAGATTATTTTTCTTCTTTTTGGTCTTTTTTTTTTTTTTTCCATCTGTTCCTTTTCCTTCATCTTGGAATCAAGTAAAAACTGTGGTGATTTACCAAATTTATTTAGTTTACTGAACTTTCAACTGATGTTGAAAACAAAATTAAAAAGAGGTCATGTCAAATAGTCTGGCAGAGGAATGAAGATGGGTCAGTACAAAATTGGTAATGAAAACCACGGTCTTAAAAACCTTGAATGGAACTCTGATGCAGATGCTTGAATGGAACATGGTTCAGGGAAACCATGTCTAATATAATACAAATTATACTGTTGGCAGAACATCTCAGAATGTGTCAGAAGAGTCTAAAAAGAATGGGGCTTTCTAAACAGTAAGAAATGGTTCGAAAAAAGAGAAAGTGAGTACCAAAAAAGAAAGCAAAGATATAAAATTGAGAAAAGCAAGAGAAAGAATGTGTAATGTTACACAGGACACTTAAGATTTAAGATCGAGGTACTGCTGAAAATGAAGATCCTGAAGAATGAATAAGGGAAGTAGATATAGATGGGGGAAGGGGTTAAAATGTCTTGGGTTTTTTTTCTCCAGCCTTATGACAGAAAAAGGATGGGGACATGGTATTCTATAGAAGTAGCAGCATTAGATCACTTTGTAAGAACCAAGAGTGATGACAGAACAGTGTCGAGAATTAAGCACATTTCCTCTTCCCTCTCAAAAAAATATCCAAGAGAACTCAGCAGCAATAATACACTTTCTTACTCAATACAACATACATGACCTTGAAAGGCCTAGAGGGGCAATATCTATCAAGCAAACAGAAAATACAAGAGCAGTGTGAGACAGAGGACTGAGCTAAGAATTTGCCTGATGTGATAATGTCAGAGAGTTGCTAGATGTTTCCTACTAAAATCTGAAAATAATGGAAAGAAGTTTCAACTTACTCTCTCTAGGGGCAGGTCCTTTGAACTGACTTCTGATAGGCAACAGTGCCATGTTTCCAATGAGTTTGGTGTCAGGGTCCATGAGAGAAGAGTGGTAAGCCTGTAAGGTCAAGCCAGGTAAAAATACGGAGACAAAGAGAGCAAACGTCAGCGGGGCAGACAAGTAACATTTTTACAACGGAAAAAAAGAGGAACCCACCCAAGACTAACTAGGAGAGGAGGAAAAAGGGATGGTAGCAGCGATTTCCTGGAGCTGGCTTTTACTGCCTCATGAAAACTGAATGTTAAATTTTGTTTTGTTTTTTTGTTTTTTTTTTAAAGATTTTATTTATTTGACAGAGAGAGATACAGCGAGAGAGGGAACACAAGCAGCGAGAGTGGGAGAGGGAGAAGCAGGCTTCCCGCAGAGCAGGGAGCCCGATGCGGGGCTCGATCCCAGGACCCTGGGATCATGACCTGAGCCGAAGGCAGACGCTTAACGACTGAGCCACCCAGGCGCCCCAAGAAAACTGAATGTTAAATTTTGAGCAATTTTTAAATTTTTATTTATTTTACTATTTTATTTTATATTTTTTAAAGATTTATTTACTTGAGAGTGAGAGAGCACAAGCGGGGGAGAGGGGAGCAGCAAAGGGAGAGGGAGAAGCAGGCTCCTCACCAAGTAGAGAGCCCAATGTGGGGCTTGATCCCAGGACCCCGAGATCATGACCAGAGCTGAAGGCAGACGCCTAACTGACTGAGCCACCCAGGCACCCCTTGAGCAATTTTTAAAATATTTTTATTTATTTAAGTAATCTCTACACCCCACATGGGGCTCGAATTCACAATCCTGAGATCAAGAGTTACATGAAGACTGAGCCAGCCAGGCGCCCTTAAATTCTGAGGAATTTTGACAAATTTTGAGGCAAGCTGTTGTTAAACACAGCCATTACTAAAAATTAAATTATATAAATTTGTGATTAATTATATTAAAAACAAAGGTAATACTCAAAATTCATTACTTCCTATTTTAAATTTATTTATTTTTTTAAGACTTTATTTATTTGCGAGAGAGACAATGAGACAGAGAGCATGAGAGGGAGGAGGGTCAGAGGGAGAAGCAGACTCCCCGCCGAGCAGGGAGCCCGATGCGGGACTCGATCCCGGGACTCCAGGATCATGACCTGAGCCGAAGGCAGTCGCTTAACCAACTGAGCCACCCAGGCGCCCTACTTCCTATTTTAAAAAATTATTTTACTATTGTCTGTGATCCTAAGGTTATTTATAACTTTTGTATCTTTGTGGCGGAAATACTATGCAATGGTGTGCTACTGTGCATCTTCCAATTCCATGTTCAGTGACATTACATTGGTAACTGATGGGAGTATTTACACTATAGAAATAGGCAGACACTATAAGAAATCAGGAGTACACCGCCCCCCCCCCCGCCCCCCCAGCTATAGTTAAACCAGAACTCAAGCACTGGCTTTTTAGTTCTACCACTTCCTGGCTATGTTTGACCAAGACATCACTTTTCTTCTCTTAGCCTGTTTCCCAATTTATAAAATGAAGAGTTATCTACTGCCCTCATTGGGTAGGTGTGAATTAAAGGAGCAGGGGAAATCGAATTTATGAGAGCAATCTGTATGCTGATTCCTAGTTCTGCTTTTTACAAGATGTCTGGCTTTTTAGTAACACAAGAAGCATACCTGTGCTTCATTCATATATTCACATATTCATTCATCCACCAAACGATTATCAAACACCTTCTATGTGCAAGGCATGGTGATAAATGGTATGCAAGACCAGTAAGATCTCTGCCCTTGAAGAACCTTCAAGCTAATGGAAGAGGCAGGTATTAAATAAGAAATCACAGCAAAGTCCAGGAATGAGCACAGGACTTTATAAAGTCCTAGCTTAAAATCTGACTTTACCACTAGTACCGAAACCTTGGGTAAGTTACTGTACTTCTCTGAGCCTCAATTTCCTCCTCTGCAAAATGGGAACAATGAGTATCTACTTCACAGGGTCACTGCGAGGATTAAATGGGATAATTTACATGCAATGTGTAGCTCAGCGCCTGTCTGGCACGTATCAGGTATCGAATGGTACCAACGGGATTCATTAAGTAAGTATCTCTAACTATGGCTTGCTCCTTTCTGTCACAGGTATGCTTCATCTAAAGCAGCCTCCACTCTCACCTTCACCAGCTGTCTTGTTACCCATCTATTTCCTTCATCACATTTGTCACTATCTGAAACTATCTTAGGGGTGCCTGGGTGGCTCAGTCGGTTAAGCCAGAGACTCTTGATTTAGGCTCAGGTCAGGATCTCAGGTGGTGGGATAGAGCCCCCCTGGGGGCTCCGGGCACTGCGCTCAGCGGTGGAGTCTGCTTGTCCCTCTCTCTCTGCTCCCCCGCCCCCAGCGTGCTCCCACTCTCTCTCTCTCTCTCAAAAACAAACAAAAAAACCCAACAACTTTAAAACTATCTTTTTTCTTTATTTCCGTTTACATGTTTGTCTGTCTCCCCATTAGAAGGTAAACTCCTTGAGCGTAGGGATTTGTTGGCCTTATTCACTGCTGTGACAGTACTTGGCATGCAGCAGGTGCTCAGTAATATTTTTTGTGTGAGTAATCACGTTACTGAAGCTCCTTTTCCTCATCTGCAAAATGGAGACCATGATGGCGATAAATTCACCCCACCAGACTGGCTGTCAGAAATGAAGGACAACCAGACTACAGTCAGTTTTACTCCTGCTCTGATGCACACGAAAACAGAAACATTTGGAAACCAGGAGCGGGCCCTGCATCTGCTCCGGCGGCCCCTACACCCAGCAGCGAAGGGTGGCCACCACTGCCGGGGCGACAGAGAAGGAGTCCGGGAAGTGGAGTATGACAGTGATAAGCAGCGGGAGGGACCCGCCCCCTGGGGTTGAGGAGGAAGTGGGCCTGCGGCGGGGACAAAAAGAAGCCGGACCCCAGACTTGAGAAATTAAAAATAAAAAGCACAGCCCTTGGCTTCTCAGCTCTAGCGAATCTTCGGGGATCCTGCTGGAGTGGGGGGAGTACAGAAAGAGCGAGAGAAGGGGTCGGCACTGGAACGGAGGGGGCGAGCGGGGACGAGGCAGCCTCCTCTGCACGCTCAGGGTCTCTGGCCCACTCTGCCGCGGCCCCGTCCCCCCTGGCCGACACCCCCGGGCCGACCCAGTCCTACAGCGACCGGCCCCCTTTCCTGCTTCTCCCCTTCTCAGGCCCCGCTTCTTCTCTGCCCTCCTCCGCCCGCTTCTCTCAGCTCACGCACGATTTCTCGCTGCTCCCCCCCAGCTCTCGCCATCTCCCCACACCGCGAATTGGGCCCCCGTACCGGCATCTTGGCGGCGCTGGTGTTTCAAGATAGACGAGGAGGTTGGGGTTCAAGCGCGGCGCTTCCGGTCCGGGGGCCCGGGCGGGGTAGGCGGAAGTTAGGCGGAAGGGGAGGGTGAGGGGAGGACGCGGCACTTCCGGTCCTGCTGTCCCGCCGCAGGCAGCTGCGGCTGCGCACAGTCGAAGGGACGGCAGAGGGCGCCCGAGCACTAGGCAGGGGCTGAGTGCTGCGCATGCGTAAAGGGTGCGCGAAAACGGGGCTACATTTTTGGGTTACAGAATCCTTGGTTTTTCCTCAGAGTTCATTTTTTCAGTGAATCATTCTCTGGATCACGCTATTTTAAATTCAATCCCACTCCACTCCCCTGCGTCATCCTTATTTCCCTCTTTTTTCCTTAGTTATGATTCTTTTATTATTTAGCTTTTGGTATTTGTTTCCCCATCCATGTGAACGTCAAAAAGGCTGGGATTTTGTCCGTTTGGTACAATATTGCATCCCCTGCGCCTGTAATAGTGATATACATAGTAAACATCAATAAATATTTGATGAGTGAATGAACCCAACTGGTTCGTTCTGGATTTTACAATGGGTAAAGGGGAGCTCTCTGAGAAGGGATTTATGTATTACTCTGTACTGCAGGTTTTTTGCGTGTAAAAACTGAGAAAGTGGACTCTCGGTTTGAATCCCAGCTCCAACATTTACTAGCAGTGTAATCCTGGGCAAGTTAATTAACCTCTCTGTGCCTGTTTCCTGAAAATGGAGAGAATAGTACTTACCTCATTGTTTCATGAGGATGAAATGAACTACATGTAAAATGCTTAAAACTCACATGCCTGGAACACCCTAGAAGTTCAGGAGTTTTTTACCTATTACTAGAAAGCACTTCATGTGTTAGTTCGCAAACTGGCCCTTCTACACAGAGGCTAAGGACAGACTGAAGAATCCAGATGTACAGGTGGTGGTTTTAATAAGCGAGGGAACTTACTTGTGAGGCTTATTGTTAAAGGGTTTTGTGTCCCTTTAGTGCCTGCAGTTCTTGGTCACGCTACTTTGAAGAATGAAGAGGTAGACCAGACGAAGAGTGGTGGGCAGCAAAGTTTATTGAGCAAGAGAACAAAGCTCCCGGAGAGGGAGGGGGACAGAAGTGGGTTGCTCTCGGAGTTTCTAAGTTTAGGTGTTTTATGAGCTCTTTTGCGTCTGTATATCTATTAGGTTAATGTTCACGTGCTGATGGTCTTTTTTTTTTTTTTTTTTCTGACATCTGGGGGTTTATGTCTTACTTGCCCCTTGCCTGTGATATTGACAAATGCTTTTGTGGTTAATTGTTTTGTTTTAGGACATTTTGCATAAGTCATTTCTGCAAAGGCTGCAAAGCAGAATGTCAGTGTGGTCCTAAGCTGCAAACAGGATGTCAGTGCTGTTTTATTTTAGCTGTCCTGACTCCATATTTTCTTGTTGGGAACCCTGGCCCTGACTACCTAACTGTCCAACTAACTCCTAACATTATCTCTGGCGAGGCAAGAGTAGATCTCTCCACCCACCTACCTGCCAGAATCTTTTAAGTTTATATGGAGGCCTTAACTGGGTTCAGTCACATCCAATGGTCTCAACACCTTATTCTCTCCAGACTGTGTCCTTGGAACATCTCCCACTGTGAGGGGTGGGAGGGGTGAAGAACCTCCCATTGCCTGGGCCCAGTTCAAGGATCAACCAGTGGTCACATCCTCTTGATTATCTTCCCCAACATCACCTTAAGAGCCAAGTTCATTGCTACCTCAGGCTATTTCTCCTGCCAGTCCCTCAGACTGGAATACTCTGCTCTATGTTCCCACAAATGATTTCTCATTCAGGTTTCTGGCCAAATAGTACCACTCAGGAAACTTCTTTTGACAATGAGCCCCAAGTAGTCCCTTAGTCATTCTCCATTTCATTACTGTTTTCATTTCTTCCCATTCCTTATCGAGGTTTCCTTGCTTATGGTCTCAAGGGCCCTGTATGTCAGCTCCATGAGAGTAAGGCCTTATCTGCTCTGAGTGCTCCCATTTTATCCCCAGTGCCTGGCACCCACCAGTAAATTTTTTCCACAGAATCATGTCAGGCTCTCTGCCAAGATAATGAATTCCTTGAGGACTGGAATAGACATACGCATCTTTGAAACCTGTGTCCAGAGGGGAAGGAAATTCAATCCGGCCCTTCACTTCCTGCCCAGAGGCACATACTAGACTCTCCAGAAGCTGAACCAGGGAAGAATAGCTCTAGGAGTAACGAGGGCAAATGAAGTTGCCTTTCCTTTCTTCCATAACAATAAAATTTCTAAGAATTAGCAATACTTGGAGATCAGGGTGTTTTCACCCGTTTGTACTCAGGGCCACAGGGAGAGCCCCCAAGCAGGACAGCACATTCCCAAGATGCCCATTCATGTTCTCTCCTGATTGCCCCCATGACAGCAGCTCACACCAATGGACCATGATGCAAATACCTGACTTTTGCCCCTAGCCTAAGCCCTCAGACACAAGTCACCACTGATAGCTATGGTTCCTCACACTTGGCATGTCTTTAGTTAAAACGGATCAAATGGGACACTGCAGGTGTACTCATGCTATCTAGCCCAAGAATGATTAAAAATTTAACCTGAGCTGTGGGTTTCCTATAAGGACTTAAACTGTATTAGCTGGGGCGCCTGGGTGGCTCAGTCGGTTAAGCGACTGCCTTCGGCTCGGGTCATGATCCTGGAGTCCCGGGATCGAGTCCCGCATCGGGCTCCCTGCTCGGCAGGGAGTCTGCTTCTCCCTCTGACCCTCCCCCCTCTCATGCTCTCTCTCTCTGTCTCATTCTCTCTCTCAAATAAATAAATAAAATCTTTAAAAAAATAAATAAATAAAATAAAATAAACTGTATTAGCTGGACGATCCAGGGCCAAATGGCCAATGAAGCTAGGTCCCGTTGAGGATTAAATGAAAGAGATTATGTAAAATATTTCTTAGCATAAGGTCTTGCATAACTCATTAAGTTAGATTCTGTTTTGTTTTAGCAGGACCTGGCCCATGGTAGATGCTAGAGAAATATCTGTTGACTGACTAGCCACTTTGCATGCTTTCACACCCAACGCTACTGAACTTAAAAACACTGAAAATAAGCAATTCAACCAATGTGCACATTAAAAAGAAAAAAATTATGTCCTTGACATTTTTGTGTGCATCTGTTATTATTCCAGTAAAGTGTAAATTTTTAAATGCTCAGCATCTACAAACTGCATTTTTAAGAAATCAAGGACTATATTTTGACACCTGGGCAAATTTATTCATTCAAAAATTTGCGCTGAGTATTTCAAGTTCTGACTGGAAAACAGGAGTGTAATGAAAGGTTAGTGCTATCTTTCTATTTCTTTTATTTATATACATATATATTTTTTATTTACTATTTATTTATTTTTAAAAAGATTTTATTTATTTGACTGAGAGAGACAGTGAGAGAGGGAACATAAGCAGGGGGAGTGGGAGAGGAAGAAGCAGGCTTCCCGCTGAGCAGGGAGCCCAATGGGGGGCTCAATCCCAGGACCCTGGGATCATGACCTGAGCCAAAGGCAGACTCTTTTAACGACTGAGCCATCCAGGCGCCCCTACATATATATATTTTAAAACATTTACTTTTCACTTTTTAATTACACAAATGATACATTTTCAGTGTAAGAAAACTCAGACATACAGATAAGCAATGGTCTTAACTATGTCCTTCCAGATTTTTTTCCTTTGGACACAGGTGTATATTTTGTTACAATAATTCCTGCCTCTCCAAAAAACCTTCGAAAATAATAAAAATCAAATAGTAAAAATAAAGGCAGACTGGGTCCTAACTGTACCACTGATGCTCATTTATATACAAGTCTATGTGCATTCATGTCAATTTCAACATTTAAAATCTAAATTGATGTTGTTAAAATACTAAAAGATTCCACTTGAAACATCAGCCATTTCAAAATAACTAGAATTTGACTCAGGCATGCTGCTGATAAAGAGCCAAGTATTGCTTTTTTCATTAAAACAGGTAGCCTTCTAGTATTGCATCCTTCTAAGAGAAGAATGTCTTGCTGGTTCAGTAGCAAGTGCTTCACGTGTATAGTTACTCTGATAAATTCTTCATTCCTTCTGGTGTCCTTGAAAATATTCATCAAACACAGAAGAAGAGTCATCTTCATGTTCCTGACACAAAGGAAACACAAAACAGAAAATATTCATTTCCCTTGTTAGACCTAGCATGTGCTCACCTATTTTTCAGGTAATAGTCTACCAGGAGATAATGCCCAGCTGTATCTTTTACAGCGGCAAAAGGTATGATTGATAGAATTTTTCCAGCTATGTGGTAAATTAAAATACTTATATCTCATTGGAAGCATTTTTACTTGAGTTTATACTTGCTGACCCTCAGCTAATTTGCTGAGACAGTGGCCTACGACAACTACCATCAGGCTTCCCACTGACAAATGTGAGGGCGGCCCAAGTTCAACTGGATTTCATCCCCTCTTTGTACATATCCCCAAGCCCTGAGGACAAAGAAACTTGGTAATAGTGCCTCAATATCAGGTAGAATGAAACTGATACTGCTTGTTGAGCACAGATGTCAATTTCAGACATCGCCCCTCGACACACCTAGGTTACTACTGCTGCTAAGACAAAATCTGAGGAGTTGCTGGGATTATGCAGGAGGCCAGTGAGTGCTGGCAAACATGGTTACCAAAAGCCAATGATCAAAAATTACCTTTGGTTCTTTGAATTCTAAGTCTTCTCCATACTGAATGGCAAAATCGATATGCTGTAACACAATGTTTATGCTTTCTTCATCCGACTGATCGTAAGGCAAAAATCGAACCATGCTGTAGTCATCAATCTACAAGTTGGGGATTTCATAAAGGGTCATTCTGAAGCTGTACAAAATACTTAATTTCCAACTTACATTTTAGTTTATAACCAGTTATACTTCTGATTAAAAACATTTGTGTGTGGAAGGATGGGGAAGGAGGGAGACAGAGCAAAAGCAAATCATCATTGATTTTCCTGGCCTCTGACCTCCCAGAACACTCATTAACTTATTACTTAACTAGACACTTACTGTTTCATAGATATTTATCTGAATTCAACAACCATCGGAAATTTCAAAAGGGCACAGACAGTTCTGAACTCCCCAAATGGTTTGGAATAATAGGCACGTCAGTTAACTTATCAGCTCCTAGCAGTAACTACTTCTAAATTAAACTACTGACCAGCTAGCCCACAGCCTGCCTCCACCCGCCTCCCCTTTGCAAGGAAATACGATTGGACTGTGCTTTCCATAACGGTGGCCACTGCCTGGCTATGGGTAAACAGCTAACCAGATCATTTAAAAAAGCTTGAAAAACTTACCAGTCCACATATAGCTTTAGTCAATTTTTTGAATTTTTTGCTTCTTAAGTCACTTGCAGAATCGTCTAATAAAGAATACATGTCTGGGTCTAGAAACCTTCGAAAGTGAGAAAGAAGACTGATGAATAAAAGGAAGAATAAATCAGGAAACTAGATTTGTAGACTAACAGAACCTCACATCTCTGCAATTAAGATCTGACGATAATGGAAGAAGTAAACTCACTTTTCAATTTCCTTTTTAGCTTTCTTGCTCAGCAGATCCATTTTTGTCATGATGTTAACTTGTGGAATTTCTAGAGAGATCATAGCACTCAGGGCTGCCAAGATGCCAGAAATAAACTGAAGGAGGGAACAGAAAAGGGAAGATGGAACTGTTGCCAACAAAATTTGCTGGTCTCCACATAAAAGAGAGGATTTTGCTCCTCACAGGAACAAAACTGGCCTAAGTAAAAGAAATGCTCATCCTAAAGAAAAGACAGTCCACTAATCAGATGGTTGACCTTTGGCTTCCAAAGGTGAGAATAAGGAGGGAAGAGGTAGATTTAATTTACAGTGATCATGGGGCACCGGACTGGCTCGTTTGGCAGAGCATGTGACTCTTGATCTCTGGGTTGTAAGTTCGAGCCCCACGTTGGGTGTAGAGATTACTAAAAAATAAAGTCTTTTAAAGGGGGGGAGGGGCACCTGGGTGGTTTAGTCAGTTAAGTGCCCAACTCTTGATTTCAACTCACATCATGATCTCAGGCTTGTGGGATGGAGCCCCACATTGGGCTCTGTGCTAGGCATGGAGCTGGCTTGAGATTCTCTTTCTCCCTTTCCCTCTGCCTCTCCCCTCACTCTAAAAAAAAAATTTATAGTGATCACAAATCTCAATTTAGATGGTATCTTAACTTCTTTTCCCACTGAATATTCCGTAAGAGTGATTAATGGGAAATATAGTTCATAAACTAGACAAAAGGCTCTCAGAGAATTAAAAATACTCATAAAATATGCATCTGCCTCATTTTTCTTGGTAAGTAGTTTCCCCAAATCTATATGATATCATAACATCATTTTTGAGTTAAAAATATGTCATTACAACAACTGAATAATAAAGGATACTAAATTATTCTGGAATACAGTTTCTGAAATGTCCAGAGTGTGAAATCAGAGTCCTTAAAGGAGACAGTCATCTGCTTGTACCCACAACTAAAAAATCGACAAGATTGGGGCGCCTGGGTGGCTCAGTCGGTTAAGCGACTGCCTTCGGCTCAGGTCATGATCCTGGAGTCCCTGGATCGAGTCCCGCATCGGGCTCCCTGCTCATCAGGGAGTCTGCTTCTCCCTCTGACCCTCCCCCATCTCATGCTCTCTCTCTCATTCTCGCTGTCTCAAGTAAATAAATAAAATCTTAAAAAAAAAAAAAAAAAGACAAGATTGATCTTCAAACCTTGAACGACTCCACCATGAACTGAGAATCAACGAGAAAAACTCCACAAACTCGGAACTCCCACTGTTCCAGCTGTTGGACCAGCTGTTTCATCACGGGCAGGTGCGTATACAACTCAATCTGACCTACATGAAGAACAGGACAAGACTAATACAAACAGGAAATATGTAGTCATCAAACTACATGAAAAAAATTTTCCTATAAGATGGTTTAAAAAGGGAGTCAAAAGCGAGTGCTACCAAGGTGTGTGTTTTTTGGGAATATTCATCAAGCTGTATGCTTAGGATGTATGTGCTTTTCTGTGGGTTCAATTAAAAACAAGGGAAAATATTCTCTCTCTCTCAAAAAAACGGGGGGGGGGCGCGCCTGGGTGGTTCGGTCGGTTAAGTGTCTGACTCTTGATTTCGGCTCAGGTCCTGAGCTCAGGGTTGTGAGATCGAGCCCCACACTGGGCTCCAATGGAGCCTGCTGAAGACTCTCTCCCTCTCCCTCGCCCAACCCTTGCGCACACACACTCTCTCTCTAAAAATAAAAAATAAAGTAAAATAAAAGCAAGGGAAAATAAAGTGAGAGCCACAACTGATCATAGCTAGGTCAGCCTCAAGTCTAAAACCCACAACCTGGCTTAAGAAGCTGTGTGTGATTATCTGTCCCCTGCCAGCCTCACCTCATGACATTTCCCTGGGTTTTCAGCACTCCAGCCACCCTGCCCTTCTTGGTGCCCCAAACTCACCTCCCTCCTTCCCGCCTCAAGGCTTCTGACACGTTGCGCCTCTGCCTGGACCATGGTCTCCCTCAGCTTCACCCCACAGCCCAGCTTACAGACCACTTGATCAGAAGCCTCCTAATCTGGTTGCTCCGTGATGGTCTGTGCTACTCCTGTGGAGCACCTGTCACAAATTAATATTAAATGATAATCCAGGTGCTTTTGGTCCTTCTGTCTAGTACTCCCACTTGACTGTGAGCTCCACGAAGGCAAAGACCATGGCTGCCTGGGTCTCTATGGTATTCCCATCATACAAACTAAGCACTCAGTAAACTCAATGAATGAGTTAGAGCCAATAAATAAGAGCTTTGTACTTCACTGCAGTATAGTTAAGAGCGATGAAGGCTCAGTCCACTTTCTCTCACTGGGGACAGAATTAGCACAGCTGCAAGGAAAATGTCACATTCAAATTGCTGACTTACCTGGACAGTCAAAAAGGATATAGTCGTCCTCTACGTGGCCAAGACAGTTCTCTAGCCAGTCAAAATTATTGGCAAAGTACTCCATGCAAAATACCAATCCTCCATTGGGACCAAACCGCAGAGAGTCATCCTCCATGACATCATCCACCTCAATCAGTTCCCGGATGTCTGCAAAAGATAGACAGGGCCCAGAATATAAAAACATCCATTCAAAAGTTGTTATCCTCGTTAGTGATAGTTAATAATTATATAAAAACTCACATATGTAAAACTATTTCTGTACATGATTATTCACTGTAGCAGTGTTCGTGGGAACCAATTATTATTATTTTTTTTAAAGATTTTATTTATTTATTTATTTGAGAGAGAGAGAATGAGAGATAGCACGAGAGGGAAGAGGGTCAGAGGGAGAAGCAGACCCCCACTGAGCAGGGAGCCCGATGTGGGACTCGACCCCGGGACTCCAGGATCATGACCTGAGCTGAAGGCAGTCGCTTAACCAACTGAGCCACCCAGGCGCCCGTGGGAACCAATTAAATTACTGTACAGCCAGACAATGGAATCCTACATGGCCATTAAAAGGAGAAGCTCTTTAAATATGGATGTGATATAATCTCCCAAGTATACTTTTTAAAATTAATTAACTAATTAATTGAGAAAGAGTGCGTGCATGCACGTGCACGTGGGAGGAGCAGAGGGAGAGGCAGAAACCCTCAAGCAGACTCTGTGCTAAGCACAGAGCCCGATCCAGGACTCGATCTCACAACTCTGAGATCATGACCTGAGCTGAAACCAAGAGTCGGATGCTTAACCGACTGAGCCACCCGGGTACCCCATCCCATCCCAGGTATACTTTTAAGTGAAAAACGCAAGGTGCAGAACTCTGTGTAAAAATGCCATCACTTGTGTTAACAACAGCAACAACAACAAAAAGACAAAGATTCACTACATATATATAATACATATATTTGATTTTATATCCATAGAGACTCTGTGGAAAGACACCCTAGAAACTGGCAACATTGGCTGCCTCCAGGGAGGGGAGCCTACTACCAGGACACAAACCTGGGAGGGAGACATTCTACCATATACTTACGCTTTTGTACCTTTTCCATTTCAAACCACGTCAATATATACTACCTATTCTAAAATGATTAAAACCAGGTGCGCCTGGGTGGCTCAGTCGTTAAGCGTCTGCCATCAGCTCAGGTCATGATCCCAGAGTCCTGGGATCAAGCCCCACATCGGGCTCCCTGCTTGGCAGGAAGCCTGCTTCTCCCTCTCCCACTCCCCCTGCTTGTGTTCCTGCTCTTGCTATATCTCTCTCTCTCTGTCCAATAAATAAATAAAATCTTAAAAAAAAAAATAAAATGATTAAAACAAAACCAAACCAAGAAAACCAATTGCTGTGTTTTTTTTTTTTTAAGACTTTATTTGTCAGAGAGAGAGCACAAGCAGGGGGAGTGAAAGAGGGTGAGGGAGAAGCAGACTCCCTGCTGAGCAAGGAGCCCAATGTGGGACTCAATCCCAGGACCCTGGGATCATGACCTGAGCTGAAGGCAGATGCTTAACCGATTGAGCCACCCAGGCATCCCCCAATTGCAGTTTTTTTTTTGTTTTTTTTTTTTATTTATTTATTTGACAGAGAGATAGAGAGCACAAGCAGGCAGAGAAGCAGGCAGAGGGAGAGGTAGAAGCAGGCTTCCCCGGGAGCAGGGAGCCCGATGCGGGGCTCGATCCCAGGACCCTGGGATCATGACCTGAGCCGAAGGCAGCCGCTTAACCGACTGAGCCACCCAGGCGCCCCCAATTACAGTTTTTTAACATGACCTCAGGGAAGCTACTTAACCTCTCCATACCTTACTTTCTTTATTTATAAAATGGGGGACAAATCCTATATCCTGGGGTAGAAGGAAGGAGGCTCTATGAGATAATGTAGCTAAATCACCCACAGCAGGGGCTTAAAATTTTTGGTATATGCACAGTTCTCTTCTACTACTAATTTTGGAAATCTGTATTTATAACCTTCTCCCATAGGTTTTTTTATGTTTGTGCACAAACCTACAACCTCTGTTCACAGAGCACTGCCTCACTCATAGCCACGTTTATGTGGATAATACCTTCTTATGCACTTCTTCTCCCTATTCGAGGGGTAAACATCTGACTCAAGTTGGGACAATGAAACTGGACCTTCTAAAACGATGACTCAAGGACACAAGTCGGTCATTAAGACATCTGGACCAGAAAGTGATATGAACCTGAAGTTGGTGGCACCTTGCTGGGCCCTGTGAAGCTGAGAAAGTTCGTCTGTCTATAAGAGGGAGAAAAAGGCAGAGACAGAGAGAAAGCTAGTTTCAGTTTGTTAGTTTTTGTTTTGGGTTCTAGTCTCTCATTAAGCCTTGCGCTTGGGTTTTGTGAGAGATCCCCTGATTCCTTCTAAAAAAACCCTCCTTTTACGTAAGCTGGCTTCAGTGCTTTCTGTTGGGTGCAACCAAATGATCCCAAAGAAATGCAAAGTTTTGTTGTTGTTGTTGTTTTGAGGGGCAGAGGGAGAGGGAGATAGAGAATCTTGCAGGCTCACGCTTGGTGCAGAGCCCAACACAGGGCTCGATCTCACGGCCGAGATCACGACCTGACCCAAAATCGAGCCGTTGGATGCTTAACTGACTGCGCCACCCAGGTGTCCCTGCAATCCCTTTCCCTACGGAAGATGACTATTTCATACTTCCTCCTCTTCATTCAACCCCTGCCTCCCCAACCCCGTTCACACTCACTTCCAGCCACCCTCATGTCCCGACGGCACACATGTCATTAACAGAAATCAGAAGCCAACAAAAGAGAATTTCTCATATTCCCACCGCCAGTATTACATGGTGTCTTCCACCCTGTCTTCCCTTTGGTTACAAAAGCAGCAGCATCCCACTCCTGGGGCACCTGGCGGCTCAGTCGGTGGAGCATGAGACTCTTGATCTCGGGGTTGTGAGTTCAAGCCCCACAGTGGGTATAGAGATTACTTAAAAATAAAATTTTTAAGAAAAAAAAAAAAGCACCCCACTTCTAGTGAAGGCAAAACTCCCCACCTGTGTGGGGTCCCTCTCCCCTTTCAGGCTCTTGAAGTTATTCCCACTGTTTGGCGTTTTCAGTTTTTCTTTTTCTACTGGATCTTTCTGCTCAGCAATCAAGTCTGTTCCATAGTTAGCATCTCCAATGTTAAAACGCAACCTCCCTTGACCCTCCTACCCCCAGGTCTCACTCCACTTCTCTGCTCCTTTCACAGGGAAGCTGATATTGCATCACCTTCAGGCCACTCCTCAAACCACTGCCCTGAAACTGCTAGGCAAAGTCACCTCCATCTCCATGTCCCCACATTTAACAGCCACTGTATTTCTGTCCTCATCTCCCACAACTTCTATCATACCTGATATAACCAAGCACACAAGCGTTTTCTTCAGTCTCTCCTCCTGGCTTCTGCGATGCTCCACTTTCCTGGCTTTCCTCCGACCTCACTGACTCTACCCCCTCCTCGAGAACTCTGAAGATTAGACAACTTCAAGGCTTGGTCTTGGGTTCTCTTCTCTCCCATACTTCCTCCCAAAATGATCTCATCCAGTCCTGGAACTTTATCTTCTGTTTATATGCTGCTGACTCGCAAGTTTATACCCTGAAGCCAGACCTTGTCCCTGAGTCCCAGACTATTATATCCAGTTGGTTCCTTGACATCGCCTCTTAGATATCAGATGTCTCAAGCTTAGTGAGTGCAAAGAGAACTGCCCCAAACCTAAACAGATTTGTCTTCCTTCCCGATAAATGGTATCATACACTCTCTTCAGCAATTCAAGCAGTTCAAGTCAGATATCTAAGAGTCACCCTTGATGATTCCTTCCTTTCTTACACCGCTCTGGTATACAAAATGCCGCTAATTCTACTTGCAAAGTAGGTAACGAATCCACCTGCTTCTTTATATCTCCACCTTGACCACAGTAGTCCAAGCCACTCAGACATCCGCAATAGCCATCCTGCTCATCCCTGCTTCTATTCTTGACCCCCCAGAGTCCGTTTTTCATCTGAGAGCCAGTTATCTTTAAAAATGTATATCAGATGTCAATCCTCTCCCCTGCTTTAAATCCTCCAATGACATTCCACTGCTGACAGATGCTACAGATTGAATGTCTGTGGCCCCTCAAAATTCCTATGTTGAAAACCTAATGCCCAAGGTGATAATATTAGGAGGTGGGGCCTTTGGGAGGCAATTAGGTCATGAGGGTGGTGCCTCATGAATGGGATTAGTGCTCTAATAAAAGAGGCCCCAGAGAGATCCCTTGCCCTCTTCCATCATGTGAGGACACAGTGGGGAGTCGGCAGTCTGCCACCTAGAAGAGGACCTTCACCAGAACCCGACTATGCTGGCACCCCGATCTTGGGCTTCCAACCTCCAGAACCATAAGAAATACATTTCTGTTGTTTATAAGCTGCCCCGTCTATGGTATTTTGTTAAAGCAGCTCAAATGGACTATGAAAACAGGACAGAACCCAAACTTCTCATGTCCTACTAGCACGTACCCACTTCTTTCCTTCACTCATTACGCCCCAGCTCATTGACATCTTTGCTTTTTCTGAAACATACCAAACCTCTTCCTATCTCTAGGCTATTTATTGACCTGATGTTCCCTCATCTTGGAAGGCCTCTCCCCAGCTTGGTGAGGACATTACTATCTTCGGATCTGGGCCCAAATCTCCCCTCCTGAGACTTCTTCCCAACTACCTTTCCTAAAGCAAGCTATTCTTTTCATCGGCCTATTTGCTAGTCCTTATCACAATCTGTAATGTTTATCATTTTGCTCATCTCCCTGCTAAAAGGTCCATGAAGGCAAGGATAATGTCTGCCTTGTTCTCTGCTAGAACCCTGGTGTCTGGCATAAAGTAGGTGTTCAAAGACATCTGAATGATTACATTAGAAGAGTTTTATTTGAGGGGTGCCAGGGTGGCTCAATCGGTTAAGTGTCCAACTCTTGATTTTGGCTCAGGACACGATCTCACGGTTGTGAGATCAAGCCCTGAGCTGCGCTCCGCAGTGGGCGTGGAGGCTGCTTAAGATTCTCTCTCTCCCTCTCCCCCTCTCTAAAAAAATTAAATAAATACAATTTTTTTTAAGAGACAGAGGAGCAAAAAGTGCCCCTAAAAGAATTTTAAAAAACAAAACAGTTAAGCTGCTCACTTATACTATGACCTGCAGTAAACCCAATTCACCACAGCAGGACTGAGCATGGAAAGGGACAGAAGGGAAGTGTGATGAGGGAGGAATCTACTCACTTAATTCCTAAAGACCAAGAAAGGATACTGTCACACATGTCACCATGAGCGGATGTCACCAGATGACATTCAGCCTCATGCTGTTCACCATGAAACAGGGGAGCAGACTGTAATAATTAAGTTTTCAGCTTCTGTGCCAAGCGGCCAGCACTCACGGCCTCTCCACCCCCTTATTTTTCCTGAAGGAGGGGGAAGGCTCTGCTCAGGACTCACCAGCCATCACGGAATAGTTGAAGTGTTCTGCTGCAGGATCGAGGTTCACAACTTGCACAGACCGATTGAGGGCTTCACAGTGCTGGACCATGGTGGCACAGTAGGTGCTCTGGAATGTCACAAGGCATGAGGGGGTCAGAGCGACAGGCAGTCTACTGCTACCTCCTGCACCCCCAAAAGGACACCCTGTATCCCTTGATCGGTGTCCACTAAGGCCAAAACTGTGCCTTCACTGACCAAGAAGCTGACTGAAAACAGGAAAGGTACCGGGCTGGGAGTCGGGACACCTGATCCAGACCTGGCTGGGACTCACCGGTAACTTTAGCCAAAGTGCTTCTCTACTTTGCCCCTCAGTTTCCTCTTCTTTTTTTGTTTTTTTTTTTTAAAGATTTTAAAGTAATCTCTACACCCAACATGGGTCTCAAACTTAACCCCAAGATCAAGAGTTGCATGTTCCACCAAATGAACCAGCCAGGCGCCCCACCCCCCAGTTTTCTTGTCTCTAACTGGATGGCCTCCACGATCACTAAGGCTCCTTGCTGCTCTAACATGCAGCAAATGGAATTTAAAGGGAAGATTTCTGATCATACCATGCAGCACCTAACACACAATGTCTCCACGAAGATGATTATAGTCCAAACAAAGCTTTAAGTAGGGTAGTCAGGGATGTTTCTGGGGAGGGGGGTGTTATGTTTGAGCCAAGGGATGTGAATGTGCTTGCCAAGCCAGGGGAAGAGTATTTCAAAATGAGAGCACACTGAGGTCAATAAATAGTCTAGAAGTGGACTATCAGTTTGCAACTTTTGGTTTAGAGAATTCCTTATCCCTCATGTAGTCCTTAACACACTATGTTAAAATCTCTAGGGTACTTGTCTGATTTACCCACTGTCTATTTAAAGGCAGGGATGTCTTTTATTCAGTTTTTTTTTTTTAAAGATTTTATTTATTTATCTGACAGAGAGAGACACAGCGAGAGAGGGAACACAAGCAGGGGGAGTGGGAGAGGGAGAAGCAGGCTCCCCGCAGAGCAGGGAGCCCGATGCGGGACTCAATCCCAGGACCCTGAGATCATGACCTGAGCTGAAGGCAGTCGCTTAACCAACTGAGCCACCCAGGCGCCCTTTTATTCAGTTTTATACACCTAGGGACTAGCACTGGTACATCATAAATGTGTGGTAATTATTTCTAATTCACTTAATATGTTTGGAATATAAACTCTACAAGAACAGAGATTTGTGTGCATATGTGTGTGTGTGTTTTGTTCACTACACAATTCCCAAGGCCCAGAACAGTGCCTGGCACAGAGAACATGCTGAGTGAGTACTTCTAACAGTAGGCATCAAGAATTTGTAGGAAGGTACTTGTCTAACACAATCATCTGGAATATAGAAATAACTTCTATCATGCTCAGTGACTTTTCACATATATTCTCTCTGCCTAAGAGGAGGCCCGCTCCATGCATCATACTATATTTTAATTGGCAAGGCATCTATCAGTCTTCCCAAATGGACTACAGACTTTGGGTAGGCAAGGGCTATATTACAGTCACATGTAGATCTCCTACACCCAGAATAGGTCAAACCTTAGAACAATATGTTCAAGACTGAAGCCAGACAACACCTCCACAGACTCCAGTGCTTCTCACACTCCTGTTATTTGACTAATACCTTCATTCATTTCTTTTTTTTTTTTTTTTAAGATTTTATTTATTTGACAAAGAGAGAGAGCACAAGTAGGCAGAGCTGCAGGCAGAGGGACAGGGAGAAGCAGGCTCCCTGCTGAGCAGGGAGCCCAACATGGGGCTCAATCCCAGGACCCTGGGATCATGACCTGAGCCGAAGGCAGACGCTTTTTAAAAAAATTTTTTTATTTGACACAGAGAGAGAGATAGTGAGTGAGAGAGCACAAGCAGGGGGAGCGGCAGGCAGGCAGAAGGAGAGGGAGAAGCAGGCTCTCCGCCAAGCAAGGGGCTTGATCCCAGGACCTTGGGATCATGACCTGAGCCGAAGGCAGCCGCTCAACTGACTGAGCCACCCAGGCGCCCCTTTCACCCATTTCTATATTTGAATGCCTCTCATATCATTCCACTCATACTTGTTTACAAGAAAAAAATTATACCTCTATTGTAAATAGAAAACCAGTTATATTTATAACATGAAGGTAACCATAAAATTAAATACCCTTAAAGCTCTTTTTGTCCTAGCTAAATATAAATGTCAAAAGCTCTAAGATCTGATCTCTGAAGAGACTTGGGAATTAAAGAAGTATTAAAGATATAAAGCATTAAACTGACAATTTCACTTCAATGCAAACTGAAAGAGGATTGAAAAGGGAGTAACTTTCTCAATATATGATTCAATGTTCATTAATGTTAGGCCTATGTACCTCCTAAAATCGCCTCTATATACAAGAAGTCCATGTTTCAAGCTCTGACAACAGTGATTTAAGACCTCATTTGAACTTTCTATGAGCGAGACCCGGCCAGATTCCGCAATTACACAAAACTGGATTCAAATTCCAGCCGTCACTTAGTAGCTGTGGGATCCTGGGCAAAGAACTTAACCTTTCTGGCGCTTGGGTGGCTCAGTCGGTTAAGCGGCTGCCTTCGGCTCAGGTCATGATCCCAGGGTCCTGGGATCGAGTCCCACATCGGGCTCCCTGCTCAACTGGGAGCCTGCTTCTCCCTCTGCCTGCGGCTCCCCCTGTCTCTCTCTTTCTGTGTCAAATAAATAAATAAAATCTTTTTATAAAAGAACTTAACCTTTCTGTGTCTCATTTTCTGTAAAATTCCCATCTGCAAAAGTGAGAATAACAGGACCTATCTCAGAGCGTTGTTCTGAAAATAAATTCGTTTAAAAGCAGTATCTGCGGCATAAGTATAATATAAACGTTAGCACCACCGTTGGTTACTTCACTTTCAAAACCGCAGCAACGAGCACTGAAGCCCAGGCAGCAGAAGCGCGCTGCCCAAGGGTCCCCAGTGTACGCACCCGCTGGTCCCTCGGTCAGGACTAGAACCTCCCTGCCTCCCACGAGCTCCGACCTTTCTCTTCTTCTCCCGCCAAATCCTCACCTTCCCGCTGCCTGCCGGGCCCATGACCAGCTGCGCATACCGAGGCATGTCGGCGCTCCCGGTAGCCGGTGCCGCCCGCCGCACGACAGAGTCCGACCGCCCCGCTCCCTTCAGCCTTCGCGCGGCGCTCGCTGAGTTCCGGGAACACCACGTGCGAACCAATCGCAACCCAAAGTCACTTTGTGCCTTCTGTTCCCGTGCATCCTTGACTACGGAGCGTCCCGCAGGTCAAATCTCGTGTGAAACGCGTTCTCAGGAAACTTCAGCTGGGGGCGGGGGGCGATTAAGGCGGGGAGGGGTGCGGGTGGGCAGTTTGCGTGTGTGCAGAAGTAGTTGGCGGAAATCGGCGGTTGGGATACTAGAGACGCCTGGTTGCCTTGGTGATAACGGCTAACAGTGCATCCCTGCGCCGGGGACTGTGGTCCTTGGTTAGCGTACTGATGTTTACCTATATGGTGACAGTCAAGATGTGCACATTTGTAGAGGGTCTGGAATACTAAGGGTCCGGAAGGCACCTCCTGTTTTAGAGGGCATGTATATTTCCTTCCGCGACTGCTCCCTTCCGCAAACCGTGCAAGCCCGCAATCAACTAAAGAACTCCTGCCCCTCCCCCAACTTAACTCCAGCGTCGTGCATCTGCCCTCCCCGCTCTCCCGAAGCTATTCGGGCAGTGTCCGGAGCACATCGGAGGGGGCTAGAATACGGCGTCCGCCTCTTCACCCCCAGTATCGCCCGGCCTGACGCACGCGTGCTGGCGGGGGAGGGGAGAGGGGAAGGCCGCTTCCGCACGCTGCTCGAGGTCCGGGCACCGGGGAGGAGATGCCCGGCCAGGGTCCGGGGTCCGGCTGGACAGAATGCAGCTCTTCCGCAGAGCCTCCCGCAGTAGCCGGGACCGAGGGTGGCGGCGGCGGGTGAGGCTGAGGGGCCCTGAGGGGTTGGGGAGGACGACGACCGGCCCCGGGTCGGGATCCCCTGTGGAGGAGGGGGTGGGAGCTGGCTGCTCCAATGGACTGGTCCCCGGTGGAGTGAGTGAGAGGAGGGGAGAACCTTTGTTGCGGCCGGGGTGGGACAGATGGAAGCCGACTCACTGTTTAGGGGGAGGGCTTGTGAGGTAAGGTTGAGTGTTGGTGCAATGACTAAACGCGGGGACTGCGACAATTGCCTGGGTGCATTTTTCTGCCCCGAGGGGGCGCTGCGAAACCTGCTGGAAAATAGGCAGTCTCCCACAGGATCTCTACAAAAAGAGGGGGTTGGGGGCCCAGCAGAAACAGAGGTTCAACGGAGGGCTTCCAAGTCAATAAATCAGTTCCGTGTGTGCGACATTAGCCACCTTTATGTCCAGGGAATTCATAATGCCGATGTGACAGATATTTATGAATATTAGAGGCATCTTGATCTTGACATTTTCTTCCCACTGAAGTTTTTCTTCATAAATCCATTTTATTTTGAGCAGGTTTTTTACTGTTATTTCCCGGATGCTGAAGACAATTAGTCTTCAGTACCTTCTCATCCCTTCCATCATCAGTTCTTCCCTAAAAGTGAGAGCTGCGGGGTGTTCCTCTCCAAAAGCACACAGTCATGGCTCCTGCTGCACCCATGACCATTATTTATATATATATAGTGGATCGAAGACTTTTTTTTTTTTTAAGATTTTATTTATTTGAGAGAGAGAGAATGAGAGACAGAGAGCATGAGAGGGAGGAGGGTCAGAGGGAGAAGCAGACTCCCCGCCGAGCAGGGAGCCCGATGCGGGACTCGATCCCGGGACTCCAGGATCATGACCTGAGCCGAAGGCAGTCGCTCAACCAACTGAGCCACCCAGGCGCCCCGATCGAAGACTTTCTTAAAAAGATTTACTTATTTGAGAGAGAGAGTGCAGATGTGCACGGTAGGGGGGGGCAGAGGGAGAGAGAGAATCCTCAAGCAGACTCCCCACTGAGTGAGGACCCCGAGATTATGACCTGAGCCCAAATCAAGAGTCAGCCGCTTAACCAACTGAGCCACCCAGGTGCCCCTGGAAGACTGTTAAAGATGGGGTCTTGTCTTTTCTGTTCATTATAGTGCTTGACTAAGTGCTGGATCCTAATATATCAGGAGATCAATGAACACTTGGTCACTGAATAAATTGAAGGAAGCAGGAAGGAAGCCTGTTTTGTCTTAATTTGAAAGAAGAAAAAAGAACGTGTACAAAAATAAACATTCCAGACCAATTTATCAGTTCCAGTATACCTTAATTACATACAGTAAAGAACAAGATAGTCTTTTCCATATCAAGTTACTTTATTAAAAATAAAGAGAGCAAGGAAATACCACAGATAACACAGAAGCCCAAACTACTTTATTGAGCTCAGTGTAGGAATTAGATTAAGAGGCCTTAAAAGTAAGACCAAATCTGGCTTAAGGTAAATCCTTTCTAGTACGGTAAAAACCTCAGATAACTCACTTGGAAAAAGCCTGGAGCCATTAGGATATCACCAGGATTACAGAAGAAAATTTGCAAGATATTCCATCTGATGGAAACATGAAAAGTAAAAAGCATATACAATACTGTCTCTTTTTCATTTAAAATACTTTCTTTAATGCTTATAAAGCTGTCAATTATTACATATTATTTAAATCCTTTTCCCCCCCAACAGATCAGCTGGACATTCTTATTATCAGAATTCCAAAGGTATTGGTAAGTAGAGCATATAAAGCAGATAATACTTATAAATGACATGGTTCAGAGATGCTAATTTTGCTGTAACTACAAACACAGAGGCTTTTTAAAAATAGACTATTAGCATCCTGGTGAACTTAGTCTTTTAAGATTTTCAAAGAACAATCCAGCAGGTTCTTTTTCTCTTGTTAGGATATTTCACATCAAGCATTTTAAAAAGAGTACTTCAAAATAGCAATGAATCTGAAAAGAACTGTGTTATAACTGATGTTTGAAAAGCAAAGAGTATGGCCTGGGGTTTATAAATTGAAGGGAAAAATTCTAACTTGAACAACTTAATAAATTGAAGGGAAAAATTCTAACTTGAACAACTTCAATGCTGCTATTTTTCCTCTCACTTGAAATAAAGGATAAAGCTGCTGGAATTAAGAGAGTAAGACAAACCCCCAAAGGTGTCTCATTTTTTGGGGGGGGAGCAATTTCAATTCAATGATATATAAACCTGGATTCATACTTTTCCTTGGAAAATATATAGTCCTTACAGTTACCTGAGAAAAACACACAAACACATATCTATGTGTATATACATACATAAAAATGCATATATACATACAAATAATATGGTTTTTAAATGGAATTGCTGGATCATATGGTGATTATTCTGTTTAATTTTTTGAAGAACCACCACACTGTTTCCACAGGGGCTGCACCATTTTACATTTTCACCAGCAATGCACATGGTCTGAGTTTTTCCACATGCTAGCTAACATTTGTTGTCATTTTTTAAAATGATAGTTATCCTTATGAGTATAAAATGGTACTTCACTGTTATTTTTATATCTCCCTAACAAGTAGTGATAGTGAGCATCTTTTCAGGTGCTTATTGGCCATTTGTATATCTTCCTTGGAGACATCCAAAGTCTATTCAAGTCCTTTGCCCATTTTTCAGTTGGGTGTTTCTCTTTGAGTTTAACTATTATTTTTTAAAAAGGTTTATTTATTTGAGAGGGGGAAGGCAGAAGGAGAGAGAATCTCAAGCAGGCTTCCTGCTGAGCGTGGAGCTGGATGCAGGGCTTGATCTCAAGACCCTGAGATCGTGACTGGACCCTAAATCAAGAGTCAGCTGCTTAACTGACTGAGCCACCCAGGAGCCCCTAACTAATATTTATAAATGTTTCATTTTCTGTAAAGAAATGTTATCAAGCTTTTGAGAAGTTAAATTTTAGTCCAGGCTATAATACACATCTCAGAAATATTGATTAGCAGGGACACAAAAGATATATTCTTAGCTAATTAGTCCACATTTATGACTTGAAAAAGGATTTTTTTTTTTTTTTTTTTTAAAGATTTTATTTACTTATTCATGAGAGAGAGAGGCAGAGGGAGAAGCAGACTTCCCGCAGAGCGGGGAGCCCGATGCGGGACTCGATCCCAGGACTCCGGGATCATGACCTGAGCCGAAGGCAGACGCTTAACCATCTGAGCCACCCAGGCGCCCTTGAAAAGGGATTTTTAAAAAAATAAACTTTTATTATTATAGATTCCAAATTATATTTTAAAGGTCATAATAACAATTTCCAGATGATTTTCCCCTTGTTGGCAAACTAGTTAGTCCTTCAGTAAAGCAAATATAACCCTTACTTATCTGAATTAACTCTCCAATTTGTCAAAATCGTGAAGAAATAAATAACTAAAGTTTAATATGTAAAATTATAGTGGCCTTTGTTGTCAGTATTGAAACAAAATTGTATTTATTTAATTTAACTTCGAAATACAAACTTTTAACTTGAAAATCTGTTCTGCCAGCTTTATTTATACTAGCCTAAAACTGGAAACAATCCAGATGTCCATGAACAGGTGGATGGATAATCAAATTGTGATCTGTTGGAATATAACCCAACAATAAAAAGGAATGAACTATTGTTACACATCACACACTGATGGATTTCAGTATAAATATGTTGAGGGAAAGAAGCCAGACACAAACAGAATATATACTGTATGTTTCCATTTAAATCAAACTCAAGAAAATGCAAACTGATTTACACTGATACTAACTGTAGTGACTGAAAGTTGTCTGGAGGGAGTGAGTGTGTGGGAAGAAGGGGAGGGTTACAAAGAGTTATTTACTAGTGAAATTTTCCCAGATACTGTTTTTCCCCAAAGTGCTACTGAAGTTTATACCCTAAATTAAGTTACTGGTTTCAGTATGTCTGAAACTGAAAACTAGTTTCATTCTTCTAGATATGTCTCAACTTTTATTTTTATTAAACAACTGTTCTTTTAATCTATCCACATCCGTTGAAATTGTATAAAAATAAGTTTTAGTAAAATTCTGCAAAGCCCTTCCTTTTAACACTGCCTCACTAAAGATATAAAATTTGTGTTATTCTATCTTGAGTTTAATACTATATGCTAAAGTCAAATGAATGATAAAATATTGTTATAAATCTTTACAGTGCAAGTTCTGCATGTATATTCCTGTTTAATATGGTCTGACATACAGTAAGCTAACAAAAATAAGCTACTGTCAACAGTTTGCATCTCAGCTAAGTTCAAAATAATATAGTCTATATATAATGAGATATATATATATATATATATAGTAAATGTTTACAAATATCTTAGAGTTTTGTATGCTCTAAAACCAAATGGCCATATACAGTCTCTTCAAATTTAACAGAATGACTCATACTACTACTCCAGGATAATGACAGACACATGTAAATATATAGATATTAATAATCAATTTGTTGAGCTGATGTTTGCTCATGAAATTCACATAATGTCCTTGCCTACAGACAGAATCAAAGACGGACACAAAGTGAACACACACATAGCCAAGCTGCAAGAGTTGTGGAAAACTCCTCAAATTCAAGCAATTCACATCCCTAAATCAATGACCGATGCGTCCTTTCTAAAGGTATACTAAGTACCAGTACTTTGTTTAAATACCAAATTCTGTGTATTCAGAGCTGAACTTTTTATTGAAGATAAGCTACTTAGAGGGTAAGGCACTTCAAAAGACAAGGTACACTCAGCCTATTGTCTAGTCCATAAATACCCGCTGAGTAAACTCATGAAATGAATACAAGGCTTTTTATCATTATAGATTCCTTATCATATCCATATCATTTCTTTCAGGGCTTTATGATACTTGGGGTCTAATGTACCTTTACTCAGAAAGCTCAGCTCCCCTAAGGAAAGTTAACATTCTAGAGATGGAAACCCAAACTCATAGCTTCCACTGAAGGTCTGTAAAATTAGAAGCAAGCAAGTAAAGAAAATGGCAGTCAGCATTTTACAACTGTTGAACCTCTGTTACCCATTAAAGGTCATAACTGCCAGAAGTATCCCTGTGAGAGCAATGCAAATGAAGGTTACAATAGTCTGTGCAAATTGGTCAATTTTTCTGACCCAACATTTTGAATTTTCTCTGGATTTACCTATTCATTCAGTAAATCCTGTGTGTGTATACACACATACATCTACAGGGGAGTCTTGCATTTTAAGTGTTACTTTCTAAAATCAGCAAGTGAAAATCTTAGTTAAAATTACTTTTACCAAAGACCAATAGACTACTCCTCAGTCTGTTCAACACAGTTATTCTTCTGGTGCTAGAAAAGACTGTTTCTTTAGTTAAGACTAAGTAGAATAGCTGAGTTCCTTTTAGATACCACGGGATACCTCAAAAATTGTATTTAGAAGGTAAGATGCCTACACTCACTGAGAGGCACACAGGAACTAAGACTCACAGAACAGCATATCCCTACTCTCCTTACTCTTCTAGGGTAGTGGTTCTCACCCCTCAGAGGCATCTGAATCACTTGAGTGGAAATGGCAGGCAGTCACTTGTGCTGTTTAAATGGCCATTTCTTTCTTTTTTGGGCCAGATTAGCATAGTTGAATTTGAATAAGCAAAATGTACAGATGGTCAGCTCTCCTGAACATTCATCCCTTCAGATAAGGAATATTGCCAACCTCTTGTTCTACAGTGCCTATAAATCGTTTGTCTTTTAGCATCCAGACCTCACCACAGGCCAGAAGCGTTATCTGTGCAGCATTGCTAAGATCTATAATGCGAACTATCTGCGGGCGTTAATGAGGAGGCAGTACATGCATGTGATCCAGCACAGCTCCCAAAAGCCAGGCAGGTGCACCTCGTTAGTTTCGCACTAGTTCTTCCAAGAAACCAGAGAGTCTTCTAACAGAGGTGATCTGTATGACAGGTTTCCTCACTCATCACAGGAGCCGCCTCAGTTCTCGTTCCTCCCAGAAGCAGCATTACCCCTGCACCACATGGCGACACCAGCTGGAGAGAGTGGACTCGGGGCCTCCTAATATGGCAGTTGCACCCGCGCCTGAAATGATCCTACAGCATTCCCTTTGGCGACGAGTGAGAAACAAAGAAGGGTCTGTTTCTTATGGTTTAAAAGGAGGAAAATATAGCCCAATTTTATTTGAACGACTGCTAACTGAGATTAAAGCTTGTTTCCTAATAAGTTCATTTGGCTAAATTCAGAATAGGTTAGACAAAAAGCACAAAAGGATCTTACAGTCTCTTTACTGATCTGACTGGGATATGTCACTCCTTTTAGAACACATTTTGTGGAACTGTAAAAATTTCTTGATCAGCTAGAGATCTGCAAGACTGCCCTTTTCAGTAATTCCCACTCAAATTTAAAATAATACAAACACTTTCAAAAGGAGCATATGGTTGCTTCTGCACAGAATACTGTAAACAAAAAAAGGAAATAAGAAAAAAAAGAGAAGCAGCAGCCTGATTATTCAACCTGCACTACAGTAGTTAGCTTTGCGTTTCAGGGTTAGTAAGTCAAAGGAGACTGCAAGAGTCTTTTGGGTGAAGCTGGCGGCTTAATAAAAAGAATTTATATGGTCTTCCACATGCATTAGACAGCTGTTGATTTTGCTGGTTCCAATTAAGATGCTTCTCTTTTTTATAGTTTAAAAACTGGATATGCATCTAAAACAAGATGTAAGTCACTGAAGATTTTTAGAAAACCAGGCAAACTGTTCATGCAATCAGGTAAATGTGGAATTTTAAAAATATGCATTTTGAAAGCTCTTATGCTTAAAAAAATATTAAACCCAATAATTTCATTTCTATTACAGAAGACATTAAAAATGTAGAATGTGATTTGCTTTTAATTCTCCAAATGAGTATGAAATACAGTTTCTGCTTTCACTTAAAAGAACATACTGCTCAGGGGAGTAAGATTCAAGGTACTTCTAAACAAAGGTATTTATAATATCAAGGTCAGAGACTTAACAGAATGAATTTGTTAGAACCCAGAGCCACAAACATGACTTTTTCAAGCCATAGCACTTTTATGAGATAGTGCCATTTTTGGATGGACCACATATTTTGTATGGCATCATAGTTTACGAAGGGCTGTATCACCTCTATAATTTTGTTTAATATTCAACAAACCAGTGGAAGCAAGCCAACCCAGTGGTATCAAAATTTTGCGGAGCAACTCCGATAAATCCAGAGTTGGTAAGTATCAGCATAAAGGATCCTACAAGTGCAGAATACTACAAAATGAAAAGGGCAAAAGGGGAAGAAAGAATGCTCAGAAGTATTCCTCAGAATTGATAAAGTGGAAAGGATTAAGTGGAAGTTAGAACAGTTTTGTAGTTGTTCCTACAATGAGTAGGGAAGTAGATAGGAAGTAGGGAAGTTAGGCCTTCTGAACTCCTATCCCATTGCTGTGTGACAGTCCAAGAAATGAGGGAAATGGCAGGGGAGAAAGTAAGTCTGGGTCCAAAGATAATAGCTGGAGGAACCCCAGGTAGGGGGAAAGTCCCTGTGGTCCCTGAGAGAAGAGAGAGGAGTAGGAACTTAATGCTTAAGGAGAGGAGAATGCTGAAGCTATGACCTTCCCGTAACCAAAAGATTTTGACGAGCAAAGACAAAATAGGACTTAGTAACAGAAAATTTGCTATACGATAACTTGGCTTGAATACAGTACTTACTGGGTATCTTATTTTAAAAAGTAAGAGACTTGGGGGAAGGGGGAAGGTTAAGTTTTGAAAATTGGGGCGATTTGTTTTTGTGAAAGCCTTATTACTAAGGTAGGTCATTTTGAAGGTTGTTTTTATATACAAATCTCAATTTTCAGGACGAAATACACCTTTATTTCCAAAACAGACATTATAAACTCTTATTTTTCTTTCAGTTTCTACAAATGATTCTGAATCATACATGAATGAAGAAAAAAAGGAAGAAGATTTACTAAATAAGTGTATGCAATCGATGTCAATTGAAGAACAAGGAGAACATCTGATGTGAACTTGACAGCCTTGTTTTGTGAATTGATGAGGTGCCAAAAGGGGGGGAGTGGTTGTGAATTGTGTCCTCTTTATACATTTAGGATAGTATTGTTATTCACCATGAAGTCATTAAGTAATTTTAGTTTGTTCAGAAACGTTTACAACAGTGTAATTAATTGGTTTGATGTAGTTCCACGTACTAATGATATGTGTGTAATAAGAGTTATGTGTAATATATGCTTGTATTTCTAGCTAGATACAATTAAAAATTTTCTTGTCGCTTAAAATTGTTTTTCTTTAAATCTGTCAAATAAACTGTATAATTCCTTTTCACCTTACAGTAAGTCCTAAGACAAAAACATGAGAATCCCGTACAAGTATTTTCTTGATTGGGCTAAGGAAAGCTCCAAAATAGACTGATACAGAATAGCATTTATAGAGACTTGCAAAAAAGGTGTTTAATAAATATTTACTGCTTGAATACAACTTAAAAATGGAAGTATCAATTTGCCCTATTTTATGAAAATTGCCAAACACTTGGACTCTCAAACTAGAGTAAGTTGGGAGTAATTGTACCGAGAAGATTCTTTACATTATGTATTCATTCTACTGTGCTTCCTTTCAAAAAACACACACACACACAAATTAAAACTTGAAATATAGGAATAGGGCAATTTAAAGCAACAGTTTGAGGAATTATTGCTAATGTCAATATAGTGTATATATATATAATTTTAAAGATTTTACTTGATACAGAAACAGTGAGAGAGAGCAAGCACAAGCAGGGGGAGCGACAGGCAGGGGAGAAGCAGACTCCTCACTGAGCAAGGAGCCCGATGCAGGGCTCGGTCCAAGATCTGAGCCGAAGGCAGACACTTAATGACGAGCCACTCAGGTACCCCAATATAGTATATTCTTTAGAAGGTCAAATCTGAGCCCAACATTATGACCCAGAACATTGTAAGAAATGAGCCGCGAAAGGTCAACCCATCTACCTCATCACTTTGATGCTTGGGTGCAGTTTCATGGTCTCTAATTTTTATGATTTTTAAAAATTAAAACACAGTTTATCAAGAAAGTATAAATGAAAGGTAACTGTTTATTACTGGAGAGAAAAATGTATACAAGAAAGTCTAGATTTTTTTTCCTCATGCACTACTTTTGTAATAAAGTTCCAGATATCAACTTTGAAGATATTTACAAGGGTATATTTTTCTTAGCATGGGACCATTTACTGTATGATGGACATTTCCTCAGAGAAATCATATATGGAAACGGAACATACAGTTTACAAGAAGCTTAGAACATTGTATTAACAGAAGACGATCTATTTTACTGCAAAATATTATAAAAGTGATACAATTTTGTGGCTCATAAATGTTTAATTACTTGATTTGAACAGGGGAATGAAAAAAAGCCCAGCAAGACAGGCCTGGCTTTTAAGATTTTTTATATTCAATTCGTTCTACTTTCACATCATCTCCAATTAGCTGATACACGTAAGTGACAACTGTAGAAGCCTGGATGTCCATTAACACAAATGAAGGAATAATGTTTCTGGAAGAAAATATAAATAATGTCAGTGTTTTGTACTAAAAAGCACCAGCACTAAAAATTTGAATTTACAACAGTTTGGATTCAAGGAGAATTCTAGTTGTTATATATTGAAAATAATCACCAGAAGAAGATCGCCCAAAAGGCTATAATTATTGAAATGGTTGCATTTCTTCTTTATGAAATGTCACCCATGCAGTTATTAACTTTAAAAAATCCCCAAATCCCCAAATTACTACTTACGTTTCCAAGGCATTATATGCTCCAGTGGCAGAACCTGGGTTAATGTAGAATTTATTTTCATGCTCAAATGCTTCAAATTTGTGCGTGTGTCCTGAGATAAGAATGTCCACATCAAACTGCCTCTGCAACAGGGCTAAGCTGGCCATATCTCCCCATGGAATAACTTGATGCCCATGGATCAAACCAATTTTGAACTGCCCAACAGTCACAACTTTCTGTTCTGGATAATTCAGATTCTAAAATAAGACACAGACATAAAAATATACATATATTTTTAGAGATATTCATGTTTAAAAAACCTGGTTAAATATTCAATCCCATGTGGATATTTTGATACAGTGCTCCCCAACCAACACATTTATTAAATATTTGATTTCTCCTCAGTCTCTAAGGCTACAACTATGCTCGAAACATAACTTATTCCAGGTAAACTGAAATTTATCAAGCAATCCCTGCCTCGTGTTTATCTTTTTTTTTTTTTTAACAGAATATGAGTTCTTTGGGGAATGCTGTAGAGAATAATTATTCCCCCATATTTGTGAGTTTCCTCTACCTAAGAATCCTGGGCATATGACCTATAAGCTAAGTGTGTTCAAATTATATCCCAGACTTTATTATATGGATGGCTTCAAATAATAATGATATTTAACACCCGTATAGCACTTAGTATGAGGCAGGCACTAAGGGCTTTATAAGTATCAACCTATTTAATACTGACAATCCCAAGATTCATCTTTTAAATGTTTATCGTATGTATATATTATTATTTTTTTAAAGATTTTATTTATTTATTTGAGACAGAGAGAATGAGAGACAGAGAGCATGAGAGGGAGGAGGGTCAGAGGGAGAAGCAGACTCCCCGCCGAGCAGGGAGCCCGATGCGGGACTCGATCCCGGGACTCCAGGATCATGACCTGAGCCGAAGGCAGTCGCCCAACCAACCGAGCCACCCAGGCGTCCCGAGGTAGCTTCTATTATGATCCCCATTTTATGGATGAGGAAACTGAGGCAAAGAGGTCAAAATAACTTGCCCAAGGTCACACGTTAGTAAGTGGTTGAGCCAAATCAGAAGCAAAAAATTTTAATTCTTGCTACTGAAACTCTCTTTAGCATAACACAAACAGAACCGCAAATATGTTTTTAACCAACCAAACCTATATTCTATTTATTGACAAGAAATCTGCCCCTTCCCTTCTCATCTCCCTGTCTTTTGCCCCAGGTGAAAGATTATCTGAACTCTTTTTTAAAATCCACTAAAAAGAGGGCGCCTGGGCGCTCAGTCGTTAAGCGTCTGCCTTTGGCTCAGGTCATGATCCCATGGTCCTGGGATCGAGGCCCATGTCAGGCTCCCTGCTCCGTGGGAAGCCTGCTTCTCCCTCTCCCACTCCCCCTGCTTGTGTTCCTTCTCTCACTGTGTCTCTTTCTGTCAAATAAATAAATAAATAAATAATCTTTAAAAAAAAAAAAGAAAAAGACACTATGCTTATTCACTTTGGTATAAAGGAACCCCAGTAAACAGCACCAATGAAGTTAAATGATTTATGAAAAAGCTTACCAGAAATACAAAGGAAATTCTTCACACATCAGATTTATCATGCTAAATCATATAATGTTAGTATGGGTTGGGATCTTAAAAATCATCTATTCCAATCATATTTACATAAGAGGAAACTAAGGCCAGAAAAAGGATGTAATTTGCCTAAAATCTCATTATGAACTAATAGACAAAGCTGCAATCCCAGAACTTCTTTGTTCTTTAAAGTCAGGTTTATTGAGGTATAATTCACATACAGTGAAATTACTCTTTTTAGTGTACAATTTAAGGGGGTTTGACAAATGCATACAGTTATGTAAGCTCTGCCACAATCAAGACCCAGGACAGTTTTATCACCTCCCAAACTTCCTCATGCCCCTTTGTAGTTAATCCTGAAGTTAGAGAGCCACAGCAGGGTTTTCAGCATAGTGGTGATGTGACCTTACTTCACCTAAAAAGGATCACACTGGTTGCGACTTAGAGAACAAACTATGGAGGGAGGAAGGGTAGAATGAGAAAGTTGGAACACAGGAAAGTGATATGGTGGCTTGGAACAGGATAGCAGCGGTGGTGGTAAGTCTGTAATAAAAATTTTGTAAACTAAATAATAGTACTATAAAAAAAGTGACAAAATCACTTTTATTCCATATCAATTTATTTTTTAAAGATTTTATTTATTTTTTAAAGATTTATTTATTTATTTACTTGACAGAGAGAGACACAGCGAGAGAGGGAACACAAACAGGGGGAGCGGAAGAGGGAGAAGCAGGCTTCCCGCCGAGCAAGGAGTCCGATGCAGGGCTCGATCCCAGGGCCCTGGGATCATGACCTGAGCTGAAGGCAGATGCTTAATGACTGCGCCACCCAGGTGCCCCAATCAATTTAGTTTAGAACAAGTATTTAATATGTTTACCGAATAGTCTAACATTGGTGATTTTCAAAGAGTAAGGGACAAGTATGTGTAGTAAATTTGTATTTGGGAAGTTAACAACAACAACAAAAAAACCTCGACAATTGCGAAACTCAGGTGTAAAGGATAAAGCTTACATATGTAAGAATCAAGAGAAGAAATATTTGTGAATGTAAAGAGAAATACATCACCTCATCGAAGTCTCCTCTCACAATATGAACATCACCGGCCAGAGTCTTCAGATAGTCATAACTCTCTTTGGTGCAAAGGTTTCCAGTACAGAGAATGTGCTGAATCTTTCCCGGCACGAGCAGTTTTTTGAATTTAGCGGGCAAACTGTTGCACCGGTGTGGGATGTGCAGGTCTCCTAACACCAACACCAACTTTAAAGTGTCAAGGTGAGACAAGGTGTAAGGTCAAACATGACGTCAAAACAAGATGTTCTCCTCTCTTAACTCCCCTTTAAACTAAGCAGAGATTCCAGAACCCAAAGAAGCGGAAGTTATCCATACAGTTCTTACCATGACCATTTAAACAAAGACACATATGGTAACATACTCTGTTCTAATCAGCCTTATTTTATTTTGGTCATAAACCGTGTGTATACATAATACAGGTCATCATTCTATTTACCAAGAATAAAATCAGGCTTTCTCAAGCAATTCATTTAGAGACCTATAAATGACACTGAATTTTAAAAATTGCAAAATGAAAAATATACTATGGGGTCCTATGGAATTTGGCATTTTTGAGTGATAGGGTAATTCATATTTCTGCAGCTATAATGTAAAACATAGTGTACTGATTCCAATGTTCCAGGAACATTAATAAAGAGAATTGTTAAAAATGTAGTGATAGAGAAAAAACTTAATTCTATAATTTATGTTTACTAGACTGAAACTCTTTGGAGGAAAAGTAGCCAAAATTTACAATATTTGTTACTAAAAACTATTAGCTATATAGACAAAGGAATAAAAACAGCCTATGTTTCATAGAGTTTCAATAGGACAAACCTGTGCTTTTGAATTCTGATCACTATTCTCTCCTCCTTCCTTATGAGAAATCCTGTCATATTTTTACTATCTAGATTAAATGGCCTATGTATCTTCAGTTTGGTTCCCAAACTTAAAATAACATCTTCACAGTCTTTCATGTGCATTTGAGCATTTAAAAAAAAGAGAGAGAGAGAGAGAGAAAGATCAGCTAAATAAGTGATGAATTTAGGAGAAGGTGGTTTAGAGTTGTAATACAGTCTCAGATGACAAAAATAAATTTTGCACTTAAGTATAACAAAAAACCTCAATCCTGTAAAACTTTAATTTTACAATTTAAAAAACTGACATATAAACATTACTTAATTCAGTCATTTAATGGAAATTGTCAAAAGGTCATTTTAACTATTTATCGTCCAAAGGACAACAATCAATTTCTTCATGTTGATTAGTATAAACAACTTCATTCTGTAACAGGATGTTTTCCCACACAGACATCCCATCCATAAATGTATATGCCCTTTAACAGCTTTTAAAGAAGGCATGACTCTTCCTTAATATCATCCAAGAAAACATTAAATATCTAAAGTAAAATAAAAACAAAAGTTTTGCCACCATAGACTTTTAAACTTAATCAAAAACAAAATGTGTGAAACTAGAATTATTACTAAAACAAACTTGATTCATCTTGCAACAAATATCAACATGATTACAAAGGACACAGAGTAACTGAAGTAACACAAGGTTAAAAAACTAGCACACTTTAAAAATAAACTGTTAAATAAGTTTCTTCTTTTTAAAGAGTAGTTTCGGCTGGTATTTGTTCAATGACTTAATTGTTTCAATCCAGATCTTAGTGGATAAAACATCTTAGTGTAAAACTAAAAACCACTATGAAGTTTCCACCCTCTTTGGTAATCAATGCAAAAGTACCTGGAGAGAGAACAATCTTCATCTTTAGAGGGGGATCCCTTCAGATAGGAATTGAAGTACATAGTTAATGTAGGCAGCTGGCATTTGAGAAAAAGGTAAAAAATAGATTTCTATATTAAAAAAAAGAACCTCAAACTCATAAAGGGTCTATGTCTATTGCAGGATGAAAGATAAATGAATGAGCTGTTCAATCTGAATGTGCTAAAAGAATATTAGTAGGACATGATACTTTATAATGATCGATGACCTAAATTCTATCATGTATTGTGGATTATGCCAAAGTGTATCCAGATTATTAGCAGTTTAAAGATATAACTATATGAATGAGCAAACAAAAATTATTTCAAACTAGTAAAGATTCTTACTAAAACTCTTGTTTCATATAGGTGACTAAATTATTGAGGAAACAGTGTCACATAACAAATGTCATACTTTGAGGAATGTCCTTGCCCAAATTCCACACTTTGGACAGTTCAGGTTAGACAAAGTTTATAGTCTTTTGAGAAAGCAAAAGATCCTGGAAATGGCAGTCTTGTTAAATTCAAATAAAGAACCAACCCAATCAAAGCATAGGAATTTGGCTACTTCCTGTTGGATAGACTGTAAAAGGGTGAAAATCCCAGTAATCAGCCACCCGACCACCGTTGTTAGTACGAGCTAAGAGAAGAAACTTACTCTGTGCCCAGCCTTAGTGGAATGAAGAAGTTGATTGCAGACAGGGGAATGAAAAAAAAGGGTGAAACATGACCAATGTTAAAAGAAAGCAACGAAAAGAAACCAAAAACAGAGCAACAAAAAACTCATATCAAATGAATATGCAAACAATTGTTAATGATTTCTGAGTGTTATGAAAGAAAATGTTAAAAACTGGCTTTGCTCAAAACAATACCAAAAGAACCATTTGCTGTATTTTTAAACATGACACACACACACACACACACACACACTCTCTTAAAAAAAAAATCTGCCTTGTCAATTTTTTCTACTTCTAATCTTATTCTCTATATTGACTCCCTTCCCTTTCGTTTCCTGTTCTGTTTAGAATTTTATAAGACCATTTGGAAAATTCATCAGTAACAACGTAAAAGAAAGCTAACATTTTGCGGATTCTTAAGGACTAATTATTCCTCAAGTATACTGAATTCTCCTATGTTCAAAATTCTAGTAGCTGGAAAATTTATGCCGCAGCTAGATCATTATTTTGTATAGATCTAACACAGCACTCTGAATACATTATCAGATGGTGAAGTCACCAACTAAAAGATGATAAAAAACCAAACACATTCCTCCAGCTAAAATTGGACCTTCTCCACACCTGAATTCGCTGCCCATAGGCTCTGGACACTACTGAGTGTTGATCATTTCTAGTCTACTTTGCCAAATGAAAGATTTTTAATCATAAAAGAATCAGCTAATGCTAAATTTTACCCAGTTCTCTCTCAGGTGACAAGTTATGTTCCAGTATAACTACCCTAAAGAAGTGTTCATCTTTCAGAAAAAACTTTAGAAACATGAGTATGGAATCATATGTCATCTTCTCAAAACTGTCTCAAAATTACTGTAAACCGATCTCTCTAAACTGGAGTCTGTTTAGAAGCAAAAATCAAAAACGGGATTAAAGCCTTTCACATATACAAGACACTAAAGAAGCATAAACCATAAATCTTTGGCTGTCACATCTATAAGCCACCTCAAAGGCTATGCTTGTCATAGAATTGTGATAATCTTAAAAATGCAATGGATGTTCATCAGAAAGAAAAGTCCCTTTAGAGTTACCCTCATCAACACAAATAGCAAGATAATCAGAGCTCCTTTTGAACACGTTCTTAACTTTTTAGGGGGTGAAGGGCACCTCCGAAAATCTGATTACAGCTACGAGCCCTCTCCAGTAGCAGCTCCTGAGTTTTTACTTAGGAAGGTCTTAGGGGCGGAAACCTATTGGAGGCCCGCGGGTTGGGGGCCTGCCTTGAAGCTGGCTGGGCAATTTGATAAACGACGGAGGTACAACTCCCCAACGTACCCCTTGGCGCCAACACTGGCTCCTTACCTGGAAAAACACACATATTCACAAAATTTTCCAATTTCAAGGAGCTCATAAACCATTTAGGAAACAATAGTTCCAGCCATTCTAAGAGCCAAATCCAGTCCCCTGAGGACTCACTACCACATTTCAATGGCAGCTGCACTTTATTTCAGGGGCGAAGGGGATAGTTTAGTTTGTACCCCTTTTCCCCAGATGGCAAACCAAAATGGATAGGGGATTCTGCTCGTTACTTCCCGTTTTGCATCCAAGAAGCCAGCTGTCAACACATGCGGGTGGCAACCGTTATACCCCAACCAGCGGGAGGTGCCTTTTAAGGGAAAGGAGTAGGGAAACGTCTGGAAAAGGAGGGGACCGTGCCCCTTTCTCGGGGACGCTGGAGGCCCAGGCCCAAAGGCCTTTCCCGACTCGGGCGTGCGGGTCTCGTGACAGGACGAGCCGCTGAGAGGGGCCCTTTCCCCCTCGGACGTCCTCTGGCCCCTGGGGCGGGGGTGCGAGGCCAGAGCGGGCCGCAGCCAGAGGTGGCTGCTCCTCATCTTCCCCTGCCCTCCCCCTGGGCCTTCTCCAGGCCTGGCCCTGGGCTGCGCCCGCCACGACCCCCGGAATGGCCCACGCCCTCGCCTAGAGACTCCCAGCTGCTCCCAAGGACGCAGCACCGCGGCCCACAGCTAGGCCTCGGTCGCCGCATCTGCCGTCCTCACCATCCTGTCACTGGGCTCCGCGCAGTCACCACCACCGCAGCCGCCGCCTTCTTCCTCGGGCTCCTCGGCGCCCCGCCCACCTCGCTCTCAGCCAATGACAGATGATGTCGGTGGGAGACGGCCTACGGAGGCCCGCAGAGGCCCTTCCCCGCCGTAAAACAGCTGCTCTTTGGGAAATGGTGCGTGGGGGCGGGAGGAGTAAGATCTCGAAGCTTCGAAAAGAGCGGGCGACATCCGGGCATCTGCGGCCGTCGAGCCGAGGCGCGCCTTGGAGCGCGGCTTGTTAGGGCTCGCGGCCATGCTGAAGTGCGGGATGAGCGGCAGTCAGGTGAAAGGTGGAGCGACTTTTCTTGCATTCCTAATTAGAAAAGGGAAAGCAAAAAAAAAAAAAAAAAAAAAAGAGAGAGAAAGAGAAAGACTAAGATTCATGGGGGCGATTTCCCCATTGTCCTTTATGCGCAGGGTATGGCGACACAAGGCCTGGCCCTGAACAGCCGCCACCCACCCGGGCTCCTAGTAGCTTCCGAGGGGAGGAAGAGGGCCCATCTGCATTTATGTATGCATAGTATTCATTGTCCTCGGTGTCCATGAAATGAAACTGCACCATTGGAACAGAGATTGGGAATGTGGGCCTCAAACTCGGGATGATAAGGACTGCGTGAGGAGGAGTTGGGGGAAAAAATGATGCTTAGACAGTAAAAAGTATTTTAGTGCCATGAGGAAAGCATCGACCTGGTTTTTATTCAGATTTTACCATTTTTCGATGTATGACCTGGGACAAACCACTGAATCACTGTGGGGCTCAGTTTCCTCATCTGTAAAAATGAGAATAATAACAGCATTTTCGTCACAGGGCTTGTTGTAGGAATGAAACAGATGCATGTAAAGAGCTCAATAATAGATGAGAATGTACTTAAACGTTAAGTTCCTCGGGGGTGTCTCTGTTTAAGAAAAGAACGGGTTCCTACAGATCGTAACCCGGAAGTGATCGTAGAATGGCGTCTTGTGTCGTGGTTAGCTTCCGGTGGGTTGAGGCCATCCGTGGAACGGCGGTAAAGAGCAGGAAAGGGAAGCACAAGCTCCCAGCTGTTACAGGTTCTCAGCGTTCCAGAAGTTCTCTCGCAGTGTATAGCTCGGTTCTCAATAAACAACTATTTGCATGATTGTTTTTGCTTTTCCTCCTGGACTGTACGCAAGGCACTGTGAGGGCAGGAGCTGTTCCTGTCCTGTTCATTGCTCTACGCCCATCACAGTGGGTTGTGCTCGGAACGTAGTGGGTGCTCAAAAACTAGGCATCGGATGAGTGAAAGGTCTGCGTCAGGCAGCTCCAGGAGAAAGTGTTGAATGTGAAGTGGTAAAAAGGGAGAAATGCCTCCATCTCCCCCCACGCCCCCATCATCCCATCTCAGTTTCAGGCTGGCACCCCCAATGCACACACTTCTGATTCTTAAGCATTATAATCTGATTTTATGTCCTGGAATTTTTTCTTTTTTCTACTGTTCTATGGATTGGTGTGGTCATCCACTTTATCTATCTATCTATCTATCTATCTATCTATCTATCTATCTATCTATCTGAGAGAGAGAGAGCACAAGTGGGGGAAGGGAGAAAAGAGAGGGGCAGAGTTCATGCGGAGCATGGAGCCCAACGTGGGCCTCGCATAATAACCACCTGGGCCTCGCATAATATCCTCTATGTGTTTGCCACATTTTGTACTTACTCATAATTCTTTAGAATATTAACAGTGTCATATCAGATTAGACAAATAGGTCACCCAGCCTAGCCTCTCTTCCTTACAGGGCATCTGAGTGTGTTTGGTGGGAAGATCTGGCATCTTGCATGCTACCCTCAAATATCAGAGATGCATCTTGAATGCCTCTAATTTCTCTCTCGTGACTTGTTTTGACCTTGCCACCCATGAAGTTATTAAATCCTTTCAAATCCCTCCATGCTCTGTTTTCACACTTCTTTTTTGGGGGGGCGGGTAATATATTTATTTAAACCAAATCTAAAAATACATTAGTATGGAAATTGGCTTTCCACAGTTGCCCCATGCAAATATACAGAAAGGAAGAGTGTGCATTTTATCATTTTGCACATGCTGTAAATTTATTGAGCTCTTACTGTGTGTCTAGCATTTTGTCAAGAGTATTATTATGTATTTAAAGCAATTTTTAGCATTAGTCTATAAAACATTGTTCTTTATGCATTAAAACTTGAGTCCTGTGAATGCTGAAGTAGTCCTATGATTTGTATTTATTGTTTGAGGAAAGAATGTAAGCAGTACCTTTCTTTTTCTCTGTAGTATTTGGGAAAGCAATCCAAGCTCTATCACGAATCAGTGACGAGCTGTGGCTAGACCCATCTGAAAAAGGTGTAAGTAAGAAAATTAACAAATATACCATCTATTAAGGCAAAAGAAGGTGTTTAAAGACCCCAGGCCAGATTGAATGTTAACTAGGAAACCCACAAATTGTAATTATCCCTTTCACTGTTCATCTTTATTTTATATATCTGAATACATTGAGAGCATATTATAAAAATCATGCAGAGAAACACAAGAGATTTAAACCAGAAATTGCAAACTGGTGGTCAAGAGGCTAGATATGGCTTGCAGAAGTGTTTTGTGGGAATGCGCTGTGCTTTGTTTTTTAATGAAATAATTTTCTAAGCTTAAAAACTGGGAGAGTCCATATAAAGATCTGAGTTTCTTGCTTCTCTTAAAAGCTTAGAAGATCTGACAGTTTGGGGCCAGCATTCCCAGGTGGAAGTAGGTGGCTGGAGCTGTCCGACGGTTTCTCGCTTTAGATGAGGCAAGAGATTGCCATTCTGCTGCCATCTTTTTGCCCCCCTTACATTGCCTTCTGTCACTTTGTGCATAAAAGTTAAAGGCATTCACAACTTCACAATTTCAACCTGCAAGACTTTAGAGTTAATACCTGTATGTATTCAATACAGATGTGTATCCATGTATGTATATGTATGCAAATTCAATATACAGTGTATGATGCTACCCATTTAGTATCTATAATAATTCATATTTATAATGTAGTCCATATAATGCAGTTACCATCCCATAGCCTTATTTGAACACATTTAATTGCAGTGTTAAACATAATAGAATTTTTTGAATTAATCATTTAGAGAAAGTTGATTTTTTCTTTAATATCTCTTATTTTTCAGCTTGCTTTAAGATCTGTGAATTCTTGTCGATCAGCATATGGATGTGTCCTCTTCTCTCCTGTGTTTTTTCAACATTATCAATGGTCAACCTCAGTGAAAGTAAATGAGAATGATTCGACAATATCAAATTTAAATTGCAAATTGGGAATGAAGGTAAATATAAGTGGCCCTGGTTTTCTCTTGTAGTGTAGAAATATTTATTACATAGTACATGTCATCTATTCTGCATTTAATACATGGTTAAAAAGGCATGCAGGACACCCCAATGTTTATAGCAGCAATGTCCACAATAGCTAAACTATGGAAAGAGCCCAGATGTCCATCAACAGATGAATGGGTAAAGATATGGTGTGTGTGTGTGTAGACACACACACACACAAACACACACACACAATGGAATATTACTCAGCCGTCAAAAATGAAATCTTACCATTTGCAATGACATGGATGGAACTAGAAGGTATTATGCTAAGTGAAATAAGTCAGAGAAAGACAATTATAGAATCCACTCATATGTGGAATTTAAATTCTTAAATTCTTAAGAATTTAACAAAAGAGAGGATCACAGGGGAAGGGAGGGAAAAATACAAGAAGATGAAACCAGAGAGGGAGACAAACCATAAGGGACTCTTTTTTTTTTTTTTTCAAAGATTTTATTTATTATTTGAGAGAGAGAGAGAGCATGAGCGGGGTGAGGGGTAGAGGGAGAAGCAGACTCCCCGCTGAGTGGGGCTCTATCCCAGGACTCCGGGATCATGACCTGAGCTGAAGGCAGACGCTCAACCGACTGAACCACTCAGGCACCCCAGGAGACTCTTAATATAGGAAACAAACTGAGGGTTGCTGGAGGAGAGGTGGCTGGGGGGGGATTGGGGTAACTGGGTGATGGGCATTAAGGAGGGCACTTGATGTAATGAGCACTGGGTGTTACATGCAACTGAGGAATCACTAAACTCTGCCTCTGAAACTAATACCACACTATATGTTAATTGAATTTAAATTTAAAAAGAGAAAAAAATAAAGTGTTAAAAGAAGGGGAAAATACTTTTTCAACCCAGAAAAAAAATGAATATTGGCCATTTTATTTTTAAAGTTGACATCACATAGTTACATAGTTGAAAACAGAAATAAAAATTTAAAAATATTTTAAAAAGGCAATGCAAGGCAAATATATTCACTTATGAATATATATGCTCTTCTTTTGTTAGTTCATTTAAACTAATAGAACAACCATATTAAGTATCTGCTGTTCTATGTTGTATTTGTGTTACAGTCAATTCTGCCCATCTTTAGATGTCTGAATTCCCTTGAAAGAAATGTAGAGAAGTGCAAAATATTCACCAGTTCCGATCTGTGCAAAGTCGTCATTCAGTTCTTCTGCAGACATGGTAGGTCTCGTTAAAACTAGTTTAAAGTATTGTGTTTTTTTTGTTAATATTTTTTATGTTTAGAATATTCAAACTGCATATTAAGACTTCTCATTGCATTACTGCTTAAATTTGGTTTTGTGGTAGAGCCGTTGTAAGTACTTGAAAAGTATTATCTTACTTGTCTCTGTAGAAGTATTGTGAAGTGATTGGTATTTTTCCTTTTCCAACTTGTCAGCGGCACAAGCTTTGCCTGCATACAAACCAATTTTTTTTTTCAATGTCCGCTTGAATTCAAACAATAGGTGGTTCTAAAATTAACTGGCTGCTTGATGATATTCTGTAAGAGTGCCTTGGAAACAGTGTTCTTTGGTAAGAACAGAAAGGAATAATGCCAGCTTGTATTGAAAGTCCTCTGGGAGGCAGATAGTACTGTATCTGGGACTGAAAGAAGCGTGCGTGGTAACTGGCCCAGGGTCACAAAACTAGTAAGTCGCCGAGCCTGGCTTTGAGTCGAGCCCCAGTAGTAGGAGCCAAAACCTTTATACATTCTCTCTGTCACACCAAGCTGTAAAACAGATTTCCTGCCTCACAGCCTTGCAGGGTAGATATTCAAATGTTTTACTCACAGGACATTTACATGCTTAAGTATCTCTAGCACAGTGATTAAAAACATGGATTCTGGAGGCCACAAAGTTTGGGGCGGAATCCTGCTCTGCCCTTTCCTTGCTGATACTTTGGACAAATTATTTTACATCTGTGTGCCTCATTTGCCTTAAATGTAAAATGGGGATCATGTTAGTCCCAGCATTCTTGGGGTTTTGCAAGGATTCAATGAGTTATAGGAAGTTAGAGTTCCACAGTGTTTAAAAGAATGCCTGGCACCTTCTCTAAGTGTTAGCTCTAGTTATAATTTTTATGATTGCTGTTATTTTATTTGAAGTTAGCAGGTAGAATTGTATGCTTTAAAACTTGTGCTTGTGATATTAGTCCAAATCTTTTTTTGTAGTAGAATGGTCTTCTGGAAGGTTATCATAGGGTTACAATGACCTTTTATCTGTTACTTTGCCTGACAATTATCTTAATATTTTAAGCTCCTATTTGTATTATATTCTTTCATTTTTTCCCTGCAAAATATCAATGATTTAATGTGATTTTCTCCCTTTGAATTTTAGTTCACATAATAGCAGAATCACGTAAAGAGCATGATTAAAAGCACAGCAGGCCTTGACATCACAGACATGGGTGTGGATTCTTCTATACTTCTTATTAGCTTTGTGAAAGTACATAAGCTTTGTCAACGCAAATTGAACAAACCTTGTAGAATCTCAGAAAGTAAGAGAGTTTTATTCGAGTCCAAGTTAGGACAACTGCCCGGGAAACACACTTTTCACAGGGAAGAAAGTGTTCCAGAGGATAAACAGTTTTTATAGGGTTATATACATTTTTACATCTTGTAAAAGCTGAAAAGATTATAGATTAGTATGTAGGCAGGCATCACGAGTTTCATTGTAAAGGAATGCAGGGAGCAGGAGCATTGACTGAGATGCCTCAAGGACAAGATGGCTTTCCTTTAGGCTACTCATCACAAAGCAGATGTACATTGCATGCATGGCAGGCCATAAATCAAGCTTTTGGTTTGAACAAAGTTTAGGTACAGTCATGTGAATTTAGGAAGAAATCTAAGATGGCCTCCCTTGTATATCAGGCCTTTAGAGAGTTTTTCTCTCATCAGTTCTCTGTACTGTCATTTTCTTTTCTGTAAATGGGGATAATCTTACCTACGCTCATGTTCCGGGGTTGTTGTGAACGTGAAGCAGGATCACAGTGTGAAGCATATAGCGTGGTGTCTGACGCGGAGGGAGTACTACCTTGTCGATGATTGCTGTTATTACAATGACCCTCATCCCTTATTTCCAGCTAGATTTCAAACAACCAACTTTTCAGTTTCTTTCTTTCTTTTTTAAAAACTTTATTTATTTATTTGACAGAGAGAGCGAGCACAAGCAGGGGGAGCTGCAGAAGGAGAGGGAGAAGCAGGCTTCCCGCCAAGCAGGGAGCCCGATGCTGCCAGGACCCTGGGATCATGAACTGAGCCGAAGGCAGACATTTAACGACTGAGCCACCCAGGCTCCCCTTCAGTTTCTTAAGAATCTCTCAAGTAGCTTAAATTAGAGTAATGTCTAATACATGTTTGTAATCGGTTGATTTTTAATAGCTTTTGTAGGAAAGCTGTGAGTTAGGATGCCTTAAGTTGCAACTACCAGGAGAAAAAAAAAGCACACGGAAAATCCAACTCAAACTGACTTTAATAATAAGGAGGAATATTGGCTCTTGTAAATGAAAAAAGTTCAAAATTAGGTCACAGGCGTGGTTCGATCGAGGCTGTAGCAGCTACTGCTTCTTTTCCTCCTTCCTTTTCTTTTCTTTCTTTTTTTTTTTTTTAAGATTTTATTTATTTATTTGAGAGAGAGAGTGCACGCACAAGCAGGTAGAGGGGCAGAGGGAGAGGGAGAAGCTGGGAGCCCGATGCGGGGCTCGATCCCAGGACCCCGGGATCATGACCTGAGCCCAAGACAGATGCTTAACTGAGCCCGCCAGGCACTCCTTTCCTTTTTAAAATTCACTCAGCTCTACTTTCCTCCATGTGATTTATCCTAAGGCTTCTCTTACAAACTTTCAGTGCTCAGGCGGCTTGTAGCAGCAGCCGGGGCTAAATATTTCCTCTTTCACATCCAGGGGGAGTGAGAGTCTTGCCTTATGTATCCAGTGAACAAAAGCGCTTGACCTTGCTCTGACTGGACCAACCTAAATCAATCCTAGTGGCCAGGGCATTCCCATCTCTAAGTGCCATATCTGGTCCAAATTTAATTGCAGGGGGGATAAGATCACACTTGGTTTGTACCAATGAGGGCCTATCAGTGATGCTGGAAGTAGAGTCCGTCCCCCCTCCAACCTCATGGCTGCTATGAAAGGGGGAAGGGCCAATTCAGGAAGGAAGGAGACCGGAGAACATGGATGCTGCTAGGTAACTGGAGTAGTTATGGTTTCCAAAACTGTATGCACACAGCAAATTATGCTTGCGATTTTATATCTGTAATCTGGTGGGGAAACACTGTTCAGATTTAGTTGAGAAAAATCACCTGGGTAGAGATAGCCCATAAGTTGCTAGAAATACATGTTTGGGATTTGGAAAGGAATTAAGGACAGTGATGTAAATTTGGCTCTCTTCATTGATAGAAAACAATTGAAAAAACATGAGCTACTAAAAAAGACTAACTTCTCTAAATCTAACCTTGAAAAGTTTCCAGAACGGTGATTTCTTGAATTATTTCGCATCTGCTAACAGGAAACAAGGATTTGTATCATCGAGAACCAAGATTTACCTGAAATATTTATTTTATTAATAATTCCACCAATTCTCCATTCTTTCTTTGCACTGGCCCTAGAATTGCTAAAAATGAGTCTGTGAGTTCCTGAACCACACTCTCTGATACACACGACATGCTAATGTGTTCTGTCCTGGCTCAAAGAGACAGGCCTCCAGCAGAGAGGGGCTTCCATAAGAGAAGAGGAGTGCACTGGGATACTGAGTGAAAATAAAACTTTGATTCATACGCATGTATTAATGAAGTGATGTCAAGAAGGCTGGAATCCCACTTCAAGGTTTCAAGTTTTTGTCAAAGGGCATTCTACGGATGTACTAATGACTTTAAACTTGCTTAACAGTGAACTTATAGGGATTGGGTCCCATTTAAATAACTTACAAGATTTTTGAAGTATCACTGACCTCTGAAACTCTAAACTCTACAAATGTAACATCTCCAAAATAATGGTTGTTCCTTAGCTGTACCTCTTCAGGTTTGAAAGAGTTTTCTGGACCCACTGAGGGAAGTTCCAAATTGAGCCTATGAAGTGGAAAGTAGAACTAGCATCAGGAATCCCATGGCCAGGAGCAGATGGGATGAGACACTACTACTCAGAATGATCGTTGGCCTGGCTGCTGGGCCCCAAGCTGTTGTCACGGGTCTGTGAGATATTAAGGAGCTTATGCCAGAATTTAAGCCAAACATGTGACTAAGCATTTGCTTTAGTTCAGCTGTTGTTGTTGTTATCTTTTTTTTTTTTCTTGAGTAGGCTTCACTCCCAGCGTGGAGCCCAGTGCGGGGCTTGAACTCACAACCTGGAGATCAAGACCTGAGCAGAGATCAAGTTGGACGCTTAACTGACTGAGCCACCCAAACGCCCCAGTTGTTGTTCTTAGTAGTAAGATTTTCTCCATGAAGGAAGTCCATTCTAATGCAAAACTCCTTATTGCATTATGGTCCAGTACTTTGTGCAGCACAAGATAAGGTTAATAAATGACCCAGGGAGAAAACAGGACTTCTAAATGTTTATCCCATTTGTATCCTATCAAGGAAAATTGTTATTAAACTAGAAGACTAGAAAAACTGCAGTGAAGAGGTACATGCTTTAAAAAGGGTACAGTGGGGGGGGGGGTGCCTGGGTGGCTCAGTCAGTTAAGTGTCTGACTCTTGATCTCTGTTCAGGTCTTGATCTCAGGGTCGTGAGTTCAAGCCCCATGTGAGCTCCATGCCCAACGTGGAGCCTACTTAAAAAAATAAGATAAAATAAAAAGGGTACAGTGGATGTTCTTTGGGCCAGAGATTCAGAGGAGAGAAAGGTGAAGAGGAAAGGCTTGGTGGTTAGTGACTAGGTGAGTGACTAGGTGAGTTTCCAGGAGGTGGAAATGGGAAGGCATTCTATGAGGAGCAAGCAGTGGGAACAAAAGGTATAGGCTGAAAGTGTTTAGCAGTTGTCGATAAGGAAAAAGGAGAAGGAAGTGGCAAGAAAAGGAGCATCAGGAATGACAAGGAAATTAGACACTTCTCTGCTTGGGCATGTTTGGCCATGCCAGTATTCACTTGAGTGAAATATTTAGAGGTATGTTCTAGAGGTATGATCGTGCTGCATATGCCAAGGCTGTTTCTAAGAATACCTAAGAAACTGCTAACAGTGGTCCCCTCTGTGGAGGGTAGGGGGGTGGCAGGAGTCAGGGGTTGGGGGTGACTTACTTTTCACTGACTATTCTTTGGTATCTTTTGAACTTTAGACCATAAGCATCTAATACCTGTTGCTCCAAAAGTAACTTGGAAATAGTTTTTAAAATAGGGTAAATTATGCCAACTTTCGAGCTTTGTGTCTTCCCAAAATAGAAATCACAGTAATTCCTTGCAGTGCCATGCTCTTTGTAGTACATCTAAGATGTATGGATGAGTGCAAAGATGAAATAGGTTGGATATGTCACTCCAGTGCTCAAAATTCTCTCAATGCCTCCCCCAAGCCCTCCCCATTTACCCAGGGTAAAAGCCAGAGATCTTACAGTGGCCAATAAGGTCCTACATGGGTTGGGAGCCCTCTGCCTAGCAAGCTCCTTCTCCAGATAGCATGTTGCTTTGCTCTTTCTCCTCCTCCAGGTCTTTACTCCGATGGCTTCGTTTCCATGAGGTCTTCCTTGACCCCTCTATTTAAAATTGCTGTCTACCATGACTGGCACCCCTAATGCCCATTCTGCTTTGCTTTTTTCCTGTGGCCCTTACCACGATGTGACCTATCAATTATTTTACTTATTTATTTTCTTATCGTCTGTCTCCCTTCCCTAGAAGGTAAGCTCTATGAAGAGAGAGATTTTTGTCTGATTTGTGCTTTGCTAATCCCTAGCTCCTGAAATTGTTCCTGTGTAGTAGATTACCAGACAAGTGCTCACAAATTATTTGCTGCTTCCCACCCTTCGAAAGCTGGAGTCTGTTTCCCCAACTGGAATCTTGGCTGGCCTTGGGCTTGCTTTATCAATTAAATAGAAGTGATATTGTGTGAGTTGCAAGCCTAGGCCTTAAGAGGCCTGGCAGCTTCCCCTGTGAAAGCAGGAACCCTTCCCTCAGCATGAGAACAAGTGCTGCACAGTAGACTTCTGGAGGATTAAGACCATGTGGTGGGAGGCCTCAGCCGTCTCAGCCATGCCAGTTGTCCCACTGGGCCCTAAACATGAAAGTGAAGCCATCCAAGATGTCCAGCCACAGCTAAGCCAGCTGAAACCAGAACTACTCAGCTGAATTGTGAGAAATAATAAATGTTTGTTATTTTGAGCCACTAAGTTTTGGAGTGGTTTGTTCTCCAGCAAAAGCTAACTAATGCAGCTTTGTGCATAGTAGGTGATCTGTAAATATGAAATTAATAAATGTTGCCATTATTAATTTTGTATTAAAAAAACCCCCAGGGGCGCCTGGGTGGCTCAGTTGGTTAGGAATCCGACTCCTGATTTCAGCACAGGTCGTGATCTTGGGGTCATGGGATCGAGCCTTGTGTCGGGCTCATGGGCTGGGCATGGAGCCTGCTTGGGATTCTCTCTCTCCCTCTCCCCCTCCTCCCTAAAAGAAAAAAAAATCCAAGTTAGATGAGAAATGTTGCTTCTAGTGAGTCCTTCTGATTCTCACCGCAACATTATTGGGCTGTAGAAAGTTACAGCCCATCTGGATTTCATTACATGGGCTCTGTATTCAAACTTAGGTTCACATTCTCCCTATACTTATTAAAATAGCATCACCTTGAAAAGTCAGTCAGCCTTACTGGGCTACAGGTTCCTCTTCTGAGACTAAGTGCCTACCCCACAGGGCTGTTGTGAAGATCATAGGTAATGTGTGTAAAATGCATACTACCGTTGCTGGCTTATACTTCCAGAATTCCCAGAAACCCAGAAATATCAAACCTGGATGAAAGGTAGTGAAAGAGAATGATAGGCACATGAACTAGAGTGGGCAATCACTATTTTACCCACAATTTAAGAAATAACTTGTATTTCAAAAGAACTTGGGAGCTCTACTGCCTGATTGCTCCGAGGATATGGCATGTTGCATGGTGTCCACTAGGGGGCAATAAACACATTTCGTAAAGGAATTCTGCTCCTTCAAGCTACGGGCACCTGCCAGATAGGAAATGTTTCTTTAATTTTATTATTTTAACGTGGCTGTGAAACGTAGACTTTTTAAATAGTTAATGTTGCACTTAAAATTATTAACAGATTGCTTTATTCTTTTTAAGGTATTAGAAGAACTCATAATGTGTGTTTTCAAGAAAGTCAGCCCTTGCAAGTTATTTTTGAAAAGAATATGTGTTCTAATACACTAATTATTCAACCAAGGTAATGAGTTCTCTGGTATTTATTTTTTTTCTAAATATAATGTGGGCACAGAGTAAAGAGTTAATGCCCTTAATTAAAATTTGAAATCAGTTATATTTATTTATTTATTTTTTTAAAGATTTTATTTATTTATTTATTTGAGAGAGAGAATGAGATAGAGAGAGCATGAGAGGGGGGAGGATCAGAGGGAGAAGCAGACTCCCCGCTGAGCAGGGAGCCCGACGCGGGACTTGATTCCGGGACTCCAGGATCATGACCTGAGCCGAAGGCAGTTGCTTAACCAACTGAGCCACCCAGGCGCCCAGTTATATTTTTTTAAAAAGCTAACATTTGACTTGGAGAAATCCCCTTACAAGGTCAAGAGGAAACTGTGAAAAAGATAATAGTAGATAATATAATTGCTTAATGGTAGCAATAATGATTTAGTGGCAAGAAAGTTCTAAAAATATCCCATTAGTGCCTTTCTACATCAAGTGATACCAAGGGAACAATATATTATCTAATTATACTTTGCATTTATATATTGCCTTCTGCCTGAGTCTTAAAACACACAAGGAAACATTAACGTTTTTATGTAAACTTATTTTATCCCAAGTGTTTGCATTTTTTCTTTAGAGAATGTGCATTTGTCAGAAAAATGCACCCAATTTTTTAGTTCATTTGTCAGAAAAGTGCACCAATTTTTTAGTTAAGCTGTAGCATTAAACATTAATTACTTTGTGAGCCAAAGGATATTTTATCCTTATTGTTCTTTAAATTAAACAAGCAATACCTGCTCCTTGTAATACATCTAGAATTTATAGAGGAGTACAAAGATAAAAAATGAAAAGTTTTTCTCCTCTACCTGTCCCCTCTATCCCACTTTGCAGAGGTAACATCAATCAACAATTTGGTGTATATCCTTGTAGATCTTCTTCTCTATATAGCCAATCTCTCTGTAACTCACCCTCTCCTTATAGCTATGGATATCTTTCTTTCTCTTCCTTCTTCCCCCCTCTCAAATTTATATTACTTATTAGACACATACTTGTAACTAATTTTTTCAAAGAAAATGTCCTACTGTTATTATTTGGCAACTTGATTTTTTAAGTTTCTGTGTCAGTTCACTTAAATCAATCTTATTGTTTTTAATGATTACATAATTTTTTACTGTATGACTGAACCATAATTTAGTTACCCATTGTCCTATTAGTGAAAAAGTAGGTTGTTTCCAGCTTTTTGCCATAAAAAAAAAAAGTGTATTAGTTGCCTATTTCTGTGGAACAAATTTCCCCCAAACTCAGAGCTTTAAGAAACCAGATATTGATTACTTCATAGTTATAAGTGTGGCTTAACTGGGTGCATCCGGCTCAAGGTGTCTCATGAAATTGGAGTCAAGCTGTCAGCCAGGGCTGTGGTCTCATCTGAAGGCTGGACTTGGCGGGGGCTCACTCCCAAACTCACAGACATGGCTGTGGGGAGCCCTCAGATGATCAGCTTCCAAGCTCACCAGTCTGGTTGCTGGTAGGCCTCAGTTCCTCACCACACAGGCCTCTCTGTGGATTATCTGATTGTCTTTACAACGTGGCCACTGGTAATCAGAAAGAGAGAGAATTGATTGAGATGACTGATTGAGAGAGAGAATTCACAAATGGAACCAAAGTCTTTTTATAATCTAATCTCAGAACTGACATTTCATCACTTCTGCCATTTTCTTTGTTAGAAGTGACTCTATAAATTAAGCCCACACTCAAGGGCCGGGGATTATATGAGGGCATAAATACCAGGAGGTGGGGATCACTGGGGGCCATCTTATACACTTAACACAGAGTCCTAGAAATGAAATCACTGGGTCAAAGGCTTACCAAATTTTAAATTTGCATACATACTGACTACCAAATTGCTGTCCTAAAGGATGAGCCAACTTACATTCCCACCAGAAGTGTAGGGGAGTCCTTTCAAGTAACATATATGATCAATCTTTAAAATTTTTGCCAACCTGATAGGTAGAAAATTGTATTATTAGATATCCTTTTTTGTTGCGTTGATTCCTTGGGAGTTTGAACATCTTTTCATATATTTATTGTATTTTTCTCCCTTTTTGAATTGCACATTTATGTTGTAATTTTTTTGTATCAGGTTATTTGGTATTTTATAAAACACCATCAACCCTGGAAAAGTTCCTAGATGAATTTGGTAGGTGTTCCTGACATTTTGGCATCAAGAAACACTGCTGAGCTAATGTCTAGCATCAGGTTAACATCAACATTACATACATTCTAAGAATCTCACTTTTATCTGACAACACCTCAATTTCAAAAGTAGCCCAGATCTTGTAATGTAATAATAAAAAGATAACCTAATTAAAAATGGGCAAAGGATTTGAATAGATAATTTGCCAAAGAAGATATACAAATGGTTGAAAAGCTCATGAAAAGGTGCTCAACATCATTAATAGTTAGGGAAATACAAGTTAAAAAACTTTAAATCTGTGAATTGTACAGTATGTGAATTCTGTATCAATAAAACTATTTTTAAAAAGGGAGCTCAGGATAAAAGGGCATTTGGGATGTCAAGACAACCTTGAAAGTAATAGGTAATAATCTAGGACAAGTAACAAAGGGAAAGAGAATATAAGTAGCAGGCTGCTCGTAAACCTCTACCCCTCACCCAGATCTCCAGCATAGTTCCACCCGGTTCTGTCTGAACAGCGATGTTTTCTACTACCTCCCTTAGGAGTATGATTGCAGGTCATTAAAAATATATAGGGGGTATATAAAACCATGGAATTGAAGACATTTCTTCCAGTGTCTGGTTTATTCTGCAGCTTTTACATGTCATACTAAGAATATATTTTACTATTCTCTTGGCTTTCAAGTGAATTTTTAAAATATACTAAAAATATTGCAGCTCACGTAGAAAAAATAAGATAGGTATTTTGGGTAAGTTTTTAAAAAATCTAGGCTGACTAACCTGTTTATTTCCAGATTAAAGATTTGAGTCCCATTTAATAAGATTCTTTCTTCTTGTTTTTCAAGTAACATAGTACTTTTCATTACTTTTTGTAGAGTGCTTGCTGAGGCAGTTGTTCTTTATACATCAAGTCAAGAAGAAGTTACTCTTGCTGTTACCCCACTCAGCGTTTGCCTTAAGAGTTCCAGTGATGAACCAATGGGTGAGGACTACATCTGTCATGGCGCTCGGATGGCATGTCACTTCCTGGGTTTCTTGATGACTGACCATACAGTAAACATTGGTGGCATAACGTTTATTCTTGTCTAAAAAGCAGTAAGATGTAGAAAGATCATTAAAATTTTTAAGGGATCCAGGAAATGGAACAGAATCAATAATTAAAACATTTGGCTTTGAAATTCAGGTTGTTTTAAAATTAGGAGAATCGTTACTGAGAAAAGTATATTTTCAGTTAAGATTTTTAAGGTCTGGTTTTCATCTTTTTTAAAATTTATTTATTTTTTAGTAATCTCTGCACCCAACATGGGGCTCAAACTCACGACCCCAAGATCAAGAGTTGCATGCTCTTCTAATTGAGCCGGCCAGGCACCCCTGTTTTTCATCTTTTATCAACCTTTGTGTTTAGCATAAAGAAAAATTAAGAGGCCAGCAATCCAACTGAGATTATTGTTAATCACATAAGAAGAAAAAGTAGCTTTGAACTAGAGAAGTAAGATACTCCAGATGGCAAATACACACAGCAGAAAATGTGAATACTTACGTCAGCTCCTCCAAGAGTTATCTAGATTGAATGGAGAAACTAAGGCATGATTGAATCAGAAGTTTTGCTACCAAGAAAATTGACTATGGTCTTTTGGGTACAAGCTGTTTGAGACTCTTGAACCTTGGGTAATTTGGTGTGTGTGTGTGTGTGTGTCTGCATGTGTGTGTGTGACAGCAGTAAAGAAAAGAAAGGGAGGGAACTGTATTATTCCAGACTGAAAAACCAGTAGAACTAGGGCTGAAGTTGGATCAGATGACTTTTGTGGTGTTTAGTGTGTGCCATGTTTTTGTTCTTTTTTTTTTTTTAACTTTAAAAAAAATATTAATTTATTTTGAGAGAGAAGGGGAGTGTGAGCAGGGGGAGGGGCAGAGGGAGAGAATTTCAAGCAGACTCCCTGCTGGGTGGGGAGCCTGATGCAGGGCTCGATTCCAGGACCCCAAGATCATGACCTGAGCTGAAATCAAGGGTCAGCTTTTCAATCAACTGAACCATCCAGGTGCCCCTCTATGTTCTTTTTCTAAATGGTTTCCATTTATGAATTCATGTGATCTTTCTAAGCTCTGTGATGTAGGTCCTATTATTACATCCATTTTTTCATGTGAAGCACAGAGAAACTCAGTGACTTGCCTGGTGTCACACAGTAAGTGTGGATTATTTGAACATAGGCTCCAAGGCACAGGCTCATTAACCATTGTGCTCTTATTGCTTCTTTCTAGTCTTACCTAGCATTGTTTTTTGACACTCAGAAGCGCATGATCAGGAAACTATATGCTTGGCTAGTGAAAGGGTCTGTTTTGTATTCCATAATGCCATCTCTGAATAAAGATGGCCATTTAGTAACCAGGAGATATTGTCCCTTGTGAGCAGCTTTCTAATGAGTAGTTATAGTTATGGTTGACTAGGGACCCAATTGTTTATTATTGAACCTACTCTATGCTAGTACTCGGGAAGTGACATGAGTCTTCTTGTTTGATAGGAATGATTTCTAGGATAGTGTTTGGTCCTTTTATTTTTTTTTTTTAAAGATTTTATTTATTTATTTGACAGAGAGAGACACAGCGGGAGAGGGAACACAGGCAGGGGGAGTGGGAGAGGGAGAAGCGGGCTTCCCGCCGAGCAGGGAGCCCGATGCGAGGCTCGATCCCAGGACCCCGGGATCACGACCTGAGCCGAAGGCAGACGCTTAAAAATAAAATCTTTAAAAATATATATATATATACTATTTATCCTTTGTTCTTACACTTACGTTAATTCATGTTCATTGAAGAAAATAAAAAACACAAAATAAGCACTAATAAAAAAAAGTCACCTGAAATCCCACTATCCAGAGATAAGCACTTTTAATAGTTTGGGACATCTCCTTCTATACTTCAGATCTAATATCAGAAGATTGGTTGAGTAAAGTTAATGAAATACTATGAAGCTATTAAAACTAATCCAATAAAAAAATGGGCAGATTGGGGCACCTGAATGGTGCAGTCAGTTAAGCATCCTACTCTTGATTTTGGCTCAGGTTGTGATCTCAGGGTCATGGGATAGAGCCCATGTCAGGCGCTCAGTGCAGACTCTGCTTAAGATTCTCTCTCCCTCTGCCCCTGCCTCCCACTCTCTCTCTTTTCACTCTCTCTCCCTCTCTCAAATAAATAAATCTTTTTAAAAAATGGGCAGAGTACCTGAATACTTTCTCCAAAGAATGTATACAGATGGGCACAGACACATGAAAAGATGCTCAACATCACTCATCAGCAGGGAAATGCAAATCAAAACCACAATGAAGATGTGAGGGCCATGTGGCTGAAACATCTGTCACTCCATTGAACACCAGGATTGATTCAGCTGATCTGGCTGCTAGGCGGGTGTCCCCTTCCTCCCTCACCACTCCATGTGTGTCCCTCCCAAGGCTTCACGCTCAAAGAGGACAACCTTCCCAATAGAGGAGGACCGTTCTTTGGTCAAGGGTATACGAATAGCTGAGCTTCCCTGCTGGAGCCTTCAGACAAGCTCTCAAGGTCCATTTGCAGGAGAGTGTAGGGTAGTCAAGCTTCCAAGACTCCAAACACATCCAAATGAGGTGCTACATGTGGTAGTCTGCCTTTCTTTAAAGAGAGAGAAAAAAAAAACCACAATGAGATCTCATCTTATACCTGTCAGAATGGCTAAAATCAAATACACAAGAAATAATGAGTGTTGGCAAGGATGTGGAGAAAAAGGAACTCTTGTGTACTGTTGGTGGGAATGTAAATTGGTGCAGCCACTATGGAAAACAGTATAGAGGTTCCTTAAAAAATTAAAAATAGAAATATCATATGGTCCAATAATTCTGCTACTGGGTGTTTACCCAGAAAAAATGAAAACACTGATTTGAAAAGATACATGCACCCCTGTGTTCACTGCAGTATTATTTACAATAGCCAGGATATGGAAGCAACCCAAATCCATCATAGACAAAGGGATAAAGAAGATGTGGTGTGTATATATAATGTAGTATTACTCAGTCATAAAAAAGAATGAAATCTTGCCATTTGCGACAGCATGGATGGACCTAAAGGATATAATGCTAGGGGCGCCTGGGTGGCTCAGTCAGTTCAGTGTCTGACTTTGGTTCAGGTCATGATCTCAGCGTCCTGGGATCGAGCCTGCGTCAGTCTCTGCTCAACAGGGGTCAGCTTGTCCATCTCCCTCTGCCCCTCCCCTTGCTGGTGCATGAGTGCCCTCTCTCTCTTTCTCTCTCAAATAAATAAAATCTTTTTAAAACAGGATATCATGCTAAATGCAATAAGTCAATCAGAGAAAGACAGATACCATATGATTTCACTCATATGTGGAATTTAAGAAACAAAACAAATGAACAAACAAAGAAAAAGAGACAAACATCTTGGGACGCCTGGGTGGCTCAGTCGGTTAAGTGGCTGCCTTTGGCCCGGGTCATGATCCCAGGGTCCTGGGATCGAGTCCCACATCAGGCTCCTTGCTCAGCAGGGAGCCTGCTTCTCTCTCTCTCTCCCTCTGCTTGTGCTCTCTCTGTCAAATAAATAAAATCTTTAAAAAAAAAAAAGAGGGGCGCCTGGGTGGCTCAGTTGTTAAGCGTCTGCCTTCGGCTCGGGTCATGGTCCCAGGGTCCTGGGATCGAGTCCCACATCAGGCTCCCTGCTCCGCGGGAAGCCTGTTTCTCCCTCTCCCACTCCCCCTGCTTGTGTTCCCTCTCTCGCTGTGTCTCTCTCTGTCAAATGGGTAAAATCTTTAAAAAAATAAAAATTAAAAAAAAAAGAGACAAACATCTCTTAAATACAGAGAACAAACTAGTGGTTGGCGGGGTGTGTGTGTGAAATAGATAAAGGGGATTAAGAGTAATTTATCTTGATGAATACTGAGAAATGTTTAGAATTGTTGAATTTTTATATTATATACCTGAAACTAATGTAACACTGTATGTTAACTACACTTCAATTAGAAAAAAAAGAAAGTGAGAAAAAGAAAAGGTACTCGTGTGTGTGTATGTATTTCTTTTTTTTATTCTGAATTTTTATTTTTGTGGTTCCTTTCAGATATCTTTGTATCCATGAAATGTTTCTCCTCTTTCCTCCCGATTTTAAGGAGAAATGAAAATGACAAAGACTTTCATTTCTTAGCTTTATCCTGAGGCATCTTTGAGAAGGAAGCAATAGGGAGCTATGCAATATTCACAAAGATGACTCTACTTTTTACTGAATGACTTGCTTTCTGTGCTCAGTCAGAAGCCTACAGACAAATAGTGCCTATTTTATGTGTGTTTATTTGTTGTTTCTTTTCTCCCTTGTTCCTACTTCCTCCTCCTTCTTTTTAAACTTCTTATATTTCCCAGCTTGCACAGGTGAGGCCTCATGTCACTCAGTACAACACGATGAAGCACTTCTGGGGCGCCTGGGTGGCTCAGTTGGTTAAGCGTCTGCCTTCAGCTCAGGTCATGATCCCGGGGTCTGGGATGGAACCCCACATTGGGCTCCCTGCTCCGCGGGAAGCCTGCTTCTCCCTCTCTCTCTGCTGCTGCTCTCTCTCTCCATTATCATTGCTTCTTTTAAGTGCTGAATAACTTCTCGATTCTGCCTCCTTTTGGACTTTCTCCAGGGACTTTGAACAGGCAATCTTTACATTTCATGGTTCTGAAGGCTGTAAGTCAGCTGAGGGCCTCCTCCCGGGTCACAGACTTCTTATTATGTCCTCCAGGGCTGAAGGTGTGTGTTTGTATTTCTGAGCGTGTATATCAAACATTTTTGTAGTGAAAAACTCAAAATAATTCATTCTTATCTCTTATGTTTCTGTGGGTTGATGGGGCTCAGCCAAACAGTTTGTTCTTGGGGTCTCATGCAATTGCAGTTAGACAGTGGCTGGGTCTGGAATCATCTGAATCCATCCAAGATGGCACACTGACATGGCTGGTAATTGATGCTGGGAGCACATCTGGGCTGTTAATCAGAGTGCCTGCACACATATGGCCTCTCCATTACCTTGGTCTTCATATAGCATGAACTCAGCATGGTGGCCAAGTTCCAAGAGTGAGTGTTAAAGGATAGAGGAAGTGGATGGAGGATAGAGGAAGCGGAAGTTGCCAGTCTCTTAAGGCCTGGGCTCGGAAACCAATACTAGGTCATTTCATCCATAGCACCATATACTATTGGTCTTAGCAGTCAGAGAGCCCAACTACCCAAATTCAAGGGGAGGGGACACAGGGATAGACCCCATCTCTCAGTGAAAGAGTGTCAAAGGATTTGTGGCTATTTTTAATCTATCACTTACAGTTATATTTTCATATTAAAATTTAACAAGTACCCCTGGAACTAATTCTATTCTTTCTTTACCTATAATATTGAACAGGTTTGACCAATTCTGTGTACAGTGAAATGTTTGTTGGCCCAGATGAGTTTGACTTCTTTCAAATTGCAGTTGATACTGAAATAACATTCTGCTTCAAAGAATTAAAGGTAAACAAAAATTTGTATCAAAATTTCACTGGTAGTTTTTAAAATAAAGATTTCAACTATTTTTCTTCTTTTTCTCTTTCAGGGAATGCTGACATTTTCAGAGGCTACACGTGCTCCTATAGCCATTCATTTTGATTTTCCTGGGAAGTAAGTCCTTGGGAAATTTCCTCCCTCCCTCCCTCCCTCCCTCCTCCCTCCCTTCTTTCTTTCCTTCCTTTCTTCCTTTTGTTATATATCAATAATAAAACCCTTTGGATCACTTTGAAATTAATTCACACCTCAAGAATTCCTTAACTTTACTAGCAACACTTACCAAACTAAAATTTGAAGGATGCCATACATGGCATTTTTAAATTGGTAATTGAAAAAGATATATTCTGCAGAGTGCATGGTGAAATTAATTGCCTAATTAGAAAATTAAATTATACATGGCTTAAACAAGTCTAATTTCTATGAAACCATGATATTTCATATAGTATTTCAGAACTAAAATTTCAGAGACTGGGTTAGATGAGCTTTTTGAAATCAGATCTGATGATGTCGAAGGACCATGTTAATTTGTGAAAAGACAAATAGGACTTTAACTGTCTCTTTTTACTTCTGAAGTGTCATTTTCTAATTTTCCTAATGTCCATCAGAAAACATGTATGATGCTTGCTCTGACTTTGCCTTTTTTTAGACCTATGGCTTTAAGTATCGATGATATGTTACTGGAAGCTAACTTTATTTTGGCTACATTAGCTGATGAGCCAAGTAGAGCATCTTCTCCACAATCACTGTGTCTTTCACAAAAACAAAAAAGGTAAGACCAATGTTTTAACATCTTTACTAGATGGGAAAAAGTCATTGCAATCTTATTCTGAAATAATTCATTGGCATTCATTTAGGAAACAATCGAGAAGTAAAACATTAGATCGGAAATATTGACTGAATCGGGAAGAGCTACAGTAGGAGCTAACTAGTGAGAAATAGCACCAATCATGCACTAGACATTCGTTTTTTCTCTTCTGATCAGAATTTAACAGGACTGTCTGATTTATCTTTGTTATTACCCAAACCTCATTTCCAGTTTTGGCAGTTGTTTTTTAGGAGGGATACAGTGTTAAGGTTCACGGGTAAGTTTCTGTTCACTGCCTAGAACTCTTCTTTCTCGGACATGGGGACAGCCTTTGTTTTTCTTTTGTCTCAATAACTTTTGGTTTTTTTTTTTTTTTGGTGCAGGGTGCTTCACTGTAAAAGTTAACTTAAAGGTACTATGGGAAATTTGGAAAATAGAGAAAAGTACAAAGAAGATAAACTGCACCACCTGGAGATAGCCACTATTAACATTTGGCTCACTGTTCTTTATTGCAGACTTTTTATTTTGCATAAGATGTCTTAAAATAAGATTAGGATCATATAGGATATGCAGTTTTCTATCCTCTTTGTCCCCCACAAAATATATTGTGAACAGGTTACAATATAACTGATTATGACTTGGAAATATGATTTTTAATGACTGTATAGAATTTTATCATGCAGATGTATAGTAATTTGATTTTTTTTCTAACTCAGGCCCTGTTACTATATCACAAGTTTGTCTCATGCACACTGGGTTGCTTTACTGAAGAATTTGAATCTGTATTTATTTAGAAATTTAGAAAATTTCTAAATAATATATGTAAATTTTAGCTTTCTTTTTAAAAAATGTTTTATTTAAATTCTAGTTAGTTAACATACAGTGCAATATTGGTTTCAGGAGTAGAATTTAGTGATTCATCACTTACATACAACACCCAGTGCTCATCATAATAAGTGCCCTTCTTAATGCCCATCACCCATCTAGCCCATCCTCCACACACCTCCCTCCATCAACCCTCAGTTTGTTCTCTATCGTTAAGTCTCATGGTCTGGGCAAAAGACATGAACAGACATTTCTGCAAAGAAGATATCCAAATGGCCAACAGACACATGAAAAAGTGCTCAGCATCCCTTGGCATCAGGGAAATCCAAATCAAAACCACAATGAGATACCACCTCACACCAGTCAGAATGGCTAAAATTAACAAGTCAGGAACGAGGATGTGGAGAAAGAGGAACTCTCCTACACTGTTGGTGGGAATGCAAACTGGTGCAGCCACTCTGGAAACCAGTATGGAGGTTCCTCAAAAAGTTGAAAATAGAGCTACCCTACGACCCAGCAATTGCACTACTGGGTATTTACCCCAAAGATACAAATATAGTGATCCGAAGGGGCACCTGCACCTCAATGTTTATAGCAGCAATGTCCACAATAGCCAATGGAGCCCTGGGTGTTATACGCAAACAATGAATCATGGAACATGACATCAAAAACTAATGATGTAATATATGGTGATTAACATAACATAATAAAATTTAAAAAAAAGATGGGAGGCTCAGTGATGGACATTGGGGAGGGTATGTGTTGTGATGAGTGCTGTGTGTTGTGTAAGACTGATGAATCACAGACCTGTACCTCTGAAACAAATAATACATTATATGTTAATAATAATAAAAAAGTCTCTTATGGTTTGTTTCCCTCTCTCTCTCTCTCCCTTTTATTCCTCTCCCTCCCATATGAGCTTCTGTTTTGTTTCTTGAATTCCACATAAGAGTGAAATCATATGGCATTTGTCTTTCCTTGACTGACTTATTTTGCTTAGTATAATACACCTACGTAATACACCTTACTAGAGTGTCCACATTGTTGCAAATGGCAGGATTTCATTCTTTTTTTTTTTAAGATTTTTAAAATTAATTTATTTGACAAAGAGAGACACAGAGAGAGAGGGAACATAAGCAGGGGGAGTGGGAGAGGGAGAAGCAGGCTTCCTGCTGAGCAGGGAGCCCGATGCGGGGCTGGATCCCAGGATCCTGGGATCATGACCTGAGCTGAAGGCAGCTGCTTAACGACTGAGCCATCCAGGTGCCCTGGCAGGATTTCATTCTTTTTGATGGCTGAGTAATATTCCATTTATATATATATATCACATCTTCTTTATCCATTCATCAGTCGATGGACATTTGGGCTCTTTTCATAGTTTGGCTATCGTTGATAATGCTGCTATAAACAGAGGGGTGCATGTACACTTCAAATCTGTATTTTTGTATCCTTGAGTAAATACCTAGTAGGGCAATTACTGGATAGTAGGGTAGGTAGTTCTATTTTTAACTTTTTGAGGTAAATTTTAAACTTGCAACAATCAGTTCTATGTTGTTTCAATATATTCTCTAAACTAGTGTTATCATTGTCATCCCATATTGCTTCATTAGTTATATAAAAATATCCATTTGCAGGCTAACAGTTCGTTCATTTAATCCCTTAATACCTCAGGTCCGATCTGATGTGTTCAACAAACAACAGTTCCAAGACTGGCAAAAATGCAACCAGCAAGGCCCCAGGATGTATCTTGAGAAAAGCAGCACCCAAAAGGCTTTATCCTAATGAGACTCAAATAGACATCCCTGCATTGGAAAACTGTGGCAGCCCTATAATGAAAAGAGTGAATGAAGACATTAGTGAAGTGCCAGAAAGCAGTGTCAGCGACACGGAGGAGGCGCCAGGGTCTTCATATCGAAGGAAGGTAAAGGGAAAACTTTGAGACATGACAACGTCTCAGTCAAGATTTCTCATCATCTGTCTCCCTTTGCAGTCTCCCTGCCCAGGCCCACCCCAATGTCCTGAAAATAGTTTCCTTACTTTTTGATAGGAGAGAGGTGAAACCAGTCTGACTTACAGACTGTCAGTACAAAAGAGTTTAAATTGCTCATTGAGCAACAAAATATATTCAAGTAGATATTTGGGTCTCTTGTATTAAAGAATAAATTACGATTGCTTACAGGATAATCTTTGAATACAAATAATATGCTAAAGGCATATAATTGACTTTCTAAGATAAGTGTCCTCATTTTATTTTTCAAATTGGGTTGGGAAATCCTTTACTCATCGTAGTACAAATTTAAATTTCATCCCAACAAGTATCACCAATTATTTCATAGTGGAGTCCCAGTTAATAACCTATTATATTACCAACATTTTACTAGCTGGATGATAAGCTTTACAGAATGCCATTGTGTTAAACCTTATGATATCTATTGAACTGAAGATAAATATGATTTATTAGAAACTGAAGTATCTCAAATAATAATTCCCAATTTAATATGTTTACATTAATGGTTTATTTAAGCTTGTTTTACTATTGCTATTATTATTGGTTTAGAAATATGAGTTTCTTAACAAATTTTAAGGGAGAAATAATATTTCTAAAAGTCACTATCTTACACTGTATAAAAGACTTTTAGGGCGGGGCGCCTGGGTGGCTCAGTTGGTTAAGCGACTCCCTTCGGCTCAGGTCATGATCCTGGAGTCCCGGGATCGAGTCCCGCATCGGGCTCCCTGTTCAGCAGGGAGTCTGCTTCTCCCTCTCACCCTCCCCCCTCTCATGCTCTCTCTATCTCATTCTCTCTCTCAAATAAATAAATAAAATCTTAAAAAAAAAAAAAGACTTTTAGGGCAGTAAAATTGGGTAGTAAACTCCATTCATTATTCAGTTTGATACTGTGTTTATTGAATACCTATTATATGCCTAGCAGTTACAGCAATTTTCTCTTGTATATTACTAACTTGGCCATGAGGTGAAAACTGAAATTTGCCTTTCATTATACAAAAGCATTTTCCCCTTCTGTTTTTTTGGTCACACATATTGTGCTTACCTTTTCAAAGGTAACAATACAAAAACATTTTCTGGCCACTTCACTTCCCTGAAATTCACTAAGATTGCCCATTTCCTCACTAGGGCAAGTGACATTTATAAAGAACTGTAAAGAACTGTAAGCTCCATGAGCACCATTACAGGACTCTTCTTCAAATTTCCCATCATGTCACGTATATTCTAAAAACAACCGCCACCCAGGGTGCCCCAACACAGTCCTATTTTAAATGGTATTATTTGCCTTAATGTGGCAAACTCCTGCAAAACTGAAATTACAATAGGATTGTTATTTAGACCTTTATCATCTTCCATCCAAACTATTGAGAGCCTTCCCATTGGCCTCCATGCCTCCATTCCCGTCCACTCTGGTTCTCCTCCAGTGTACCAGAAGATTTTGTCCAAACCTTACATTTACAGTGAAGTACAGAGGTTTAGAGCACTGGCTCCAGATTTAGAATTCCTAGGTTTACATCCCTGTTTGCCACTTACTGGTTGTGTGACTTGGACAAGTTACTCCTCTCTTGCCTTGGTTTTATTATCAGTAAAAGGGGGATAATAATAGTACTACCCATTAAATAGAACTGTGGGAATTAATTGAACTAATATATGGAGCTGGCACATGGCTAATGCTCATTAAATGTTAGTTACTGTTATACATTACTCTCCTGTCTTCAAAACTCTTGGATCATTCCCTTTGTCCCATAGGATTACAACTAAACTCCTTGGAATGGCATTCAGGGACTGTCCCTGGGGTATTTATTATGCTCTTCACTAGGCCTCCCCCTTTCCTCCTTCCTACTCCGATACAAAACATACCCTATGCCGGGAATGGCAGATAGGTTTCCTCTTTAGTAACACCACCAGTCATTTGGTTGGGCAAACTAAGTTGAGCATGACTAAAGCTATATCTGTAGTTGATTTGCAGCATTTGCCATGTACACAGGAGGGCCATCCCTTGTGAACCAGACTCAAGCTATAGCCATTATGGTGCTAGTAACATTCTGATAATAATATGGCCCATTACTATTTGTTTGCTCCTTTGTTTTTAACTTTCCATTTTAAAATAATTTTGCTTTTAAAAAGTTGCAAAAATTGGGGCGCCTGGGCAGCTCAGTCGGTTAAGCATCTTCCTTCAGCTCAGGTCATGATCCCAGGGCCCTGGGATGAAGCCCTGTGTCAGGCTCCCTGCTCACTGGGGAGTCTGCTTCTCCCTAACCCTGCTCGTGCTCAGGCGTGAGCTCTCTCTCTCTCTCTCTCAAATAAATAAATAAGTTCTTAAAAAAAAGTTGCAGGGTGGGAGGATGGGTTAGCCTGGTGGTGGGTATTGAGGAGGGCACATTCTGCATGGAGCACAGGGTGTTATGCACAAACAATGAATCATGGAACACTACATCAAAACTAATGATGTAATGTATGGGGATTAACATAAGAATAAAAAAAAAAGTTGCAAAAATAGTACAAAGAATTCCTACATACCCTCCCCGACTCTCCAAATGTTAACATTTATGTGATAGTACAATTCTCATTTCACCAGAGAAAAATCAGAAAATACAAATAAGAGATCATCAGAGATAATCACTACAAACACTTCTATTATTACTGTTAGGGCTTTTTCTATGCATGTATATACACACATGCTTGCGCACATGCACATTATATTTAAAAAAAATTTTTTTAAAGATTTTATTAATTTATTTGTCAGAGAGAGAGAAAGCACAACCAGGGGGAGCAGGAGATAGATGAAGAAGCAGGCCCCCTGCTGAGCAAAGAGCCTGATGTGGGACTCAATCCCAGGACTCTGGGATCATGACCTGAGCCAAAGGCAGACACTTAACCGACTGAGCCACCCAGGTGTCCCATGAACATTATATTTTTTAAAATTTTGAAATAAATTCAGACTCACTTGCGGAAGTAGTATAATGAATTCCCATATACTGGTCACCCAGATTCCCTAAATATTAACAGCGTCTCCTTTAGTCTGGAACATTTTCTAAATCTTGTTTTATCTTTCTTTACCTTGACACTTTAGTACAATGTTCCTGTATTTGAATTTTTCTGATTTCTTCATGATTAAATTTCAGCTGTGCATTTTTAGTAAGAATGAAACAGAACAATGCTGTGTTCTTCTCACACATTTTATCTGGAAACCCATGATGGAGATTTGTCTTCTTGGTGATCCTAATTTTATCATATAGTTAAGGTTATCTGCCAGATTTCTCCACGGTAAAGTTACTGTTTTCTGTTAGTAATCGAGAGTGGCTTGGTGGGAGATACTTTGAAACTAAGTAAATATCCTGTTTCTCATCATACTTTTTGCCTACTAATTTTAGCATCCATTGATGCTTTTTTGTCTAAAATAATTATTACTGTGATGCTTGACAAATGGTAATTTTTCTATTGTCAGATGAAATTCTGCTTTAATAACTTTCCTTCTCTCCATTTATTTGATATTCAATTATTTATGTGACAAAATACTCTTGAATATTAATTTTATTTTGGAGGTGATAATCCATTACTATCATTTATACTGGGAGCCTCTGTCTCTTTGGCATATCTCCAGCGTTTTTTGAGTACTTCCTTACTTTCTGGAAACTTAAAGTGTTCTAGGCTTACCTTGTATTTCCCAACTCCAACCCAAATGGAATCAGTCATTTCTCCCAAGAGTCCTGGTTCCTTTGATCGGAGATGGCAGACAGAAACAACTTCTGGGTGGTAGGTGTGCTCTTTTGTACTGGGATTTCCTTGCTTCTAGGCCCTCTCAGCAGACAAAGCTAGGAAACATATGCATTTATTGACACACACATATTGATCAATTTTTATATCTATTTGTATACATACATACTTATGTACATTAAAACCCATGAATTCATACTGATACCTCCAGTTCCAGTCCAACACCACAGGGTTCATACTGGCCTCCCCCATTTATTTTTTTAATTATTTTTTTAAAAAGATTTTATTTATTTATTTGAGAGAGAGAACATGAGCAGGGAGGAGGGTCAGAGGGAGAGGGAGAAGCAGACTCCCTGCTGAGCAGGGAGCCCAAAACAGGGCTCTATCCCAGGACCATGGGATCATGACCTGAGCCAAAGGCAGATGCTTCACCAACTGAGCCCCCTGGGCGCCCCTCCCCTGTTTCTTTAAAACTCCTTTGTCTGAGGGCGCCTGGGTGGCTCAGTTGGTTAAGCGACTGCCTTCGGCTCAGGTCATGATCCTGGAGTCCCGGGATTGAGTCCCGCATTGGGCTCCCTGCTCGGCAGGGAGTCTGCTTCTCCCTCTGACCCTCCTCCCTCTCATGCTCTCTGTCTCTCATTCTCTCTGTCTCAAATAAATAAATAAAATCTTTAAAAAAAAAAAAAAAAAGAAAACTCCTTTGTCTGACAGTGAGAAACTTGGCTGTTGTTATCCACAACATGTTTACTTATTGTTCAATCTGAGAACACATAGTTTCAGAATTGCTAATCCATACCCCTGGAGAAAATGAATCTGCTAACAGAAGTACAATATTTGTGAATATTATTTTGTCTTCAGCTATTAAGTATATATTCAAAATACTGTTTCTCAGGGCACCTCATTGGTGCAGTCAGTTAAGCATCCAACTCTTGGTTTCAGCTTGGGTCATAATCTCATGGTCAGGAGATCGAGCCCCACATCAGGCTCCATGCTCAGCACAGAGTCTGCTTGAGATTCTCTCTCCCTCTGCCCCTCCTGCTGTGCACGCTCTCTCTCTGAAGTGAATAAATAAATCTTAAAAAAAAAAAAATACAGTTCGTCAAAGTTACTTAGGTTAGTTTTTTTCCCTCATTCATATTTCAGTATGGTTATATTAATCATCTTTAATGCAGGTAGCTTTGTTTGCTCCCATTTTGGTTCTCCCCAAATCCTTGTTGATTTTGGTCTTCGAGTGCTGACCTGTGAACAGCACTAGAAGTCAGAACTATAAAAGGGTGTATGCAGAGCAGTGTCACTCCTTCCCTTCTTTGCACCCTTTGTAGAGAATAAATCTGTTTTAATCATTTGTTTCTTTTTGCACAAATGAGCAGATACATACATATTTTATTTCTTTTTCTATAAATACTATTTTCCACTTTGCTTTTTGCACCTAGCAGTATGTACTAGAAATCACTCCATATCACTTTATTTTTCCCCTCAATAACTGTGTAGTATTTCATGTGTGATATACCATAGTTAATTCAACCATTCTCTGATATGTGGGCATTTAGATCCCTCCCCCTTATGTTTTGCAATTACAAAGCTGCAGTGAATAACCTTTTACACATGTAAAGGTTTTCATATTGTCTGAAGTCTATCTTCAAGACAAATTCCTGAAAGTGTGTTGCTGGTTTAAAGTGCATATGTAAAAAAGAAAAAAAAGTGCATCTGTAGTCTTGTTAGATGCTGCCAGATTCTTCTCAGAAAGGTTGTACCAGTTTGCACTCCCTCCTGCAATAGAGGAGAGGGCCTATTTTCTGCAGCCTGCAAACAGCATGTATGTCATACTGATAGTTAAGAAATGGTACCTCGGTGTTGTTTTAATTTGCATTTCTCTAATTGTGAGGTTGAACATCTTTTCATGTGTTTAAAAACTTTTGTAATTTTGGGGTGCCTGGGTGGCTCAGTCGGTTGGACATCTGACTCTTTGTTTCATTCAGCTCAGGTTCTGATCTCATGGCTTGTGTGACTGAGCACCAAGTTGAACTCCATACTCAAGCAGGAGTCTGCCCCTTTGCCCTCTTGGGCGGGCTTTCTCTCTCAAATAAATATTTAAAAACTTATAATTTTTGTGGATTTATTATCTCTTCCCATTTTTCTAATTTTTTGTCCTTCAATTTTTAAGAGTTCTTTATATATGTAAGGATATTAGCCATTTATTTATCTGTGATATATGGTGTAAATATTTTCTCTCAGTTTATCAGTTGTCAAATTTTTAAGGTTTTTTTTTCATGCAAAAATTTTTTCATTTTATATAGTCAAACTTACCTACCTTTAAAAAAGAATCATCTTTGGATTTTGAGTCATTAATTAGAAAGAAAGCCCTTCCCCATGTGGAGGTTAAAAGAGAAACTCACCCATGTTTCCTTCTAGAACTTGTATGGTTTCATCTTTTTTTTTTTTTTTTTTAAAGAGGGGGCACATGAGCGGTGGTAGTGGGGGATGAGGTTCCGGAGTGGGGGAGGGGCAGAGGAAGAGGGAGAACGAATCCCAAGCAGTTTCCCTGCCCACTGCAGAGCCCAACACAGGGCTCTGTCTCACAACCCTGAGATCATGACCTGAGCTGAAATCAAGATTTGGACGCTTAACCGACAGAGCCACCCAGGCGCCCCTGATTTCATCTTTTTAGATTTACACCTGAACTATTTGGAGTTTCTCGTCTTGTGTATGGTGTGAGGTAGGGGTTCAATTTTATCTTTTTCAAAATGGCTACCCAGCCATCCCAGAACCACTTCTTATAAGGTCTACCTTTGCCTTAGTGATTTGAGGTGCTCTCTTTGTCACATACTACATTTATTTATGTTTTGGGGTCTATTTCTAGACTTCCTTTTCTATTCTGCTGATCTGTTCATTTGTCAGAACCACATTTTTCATTACAGAGGCTTCAGAGTATGTCTGAATGTTCAGTAGTCAGTATCCCTTTGTAGATTTTGTCAGTTTTTCCTGGCTATTCCTGAATGTTGAACTTTAATATCAACTTATCTAGCTCCATAAAAGTCTGTTGTCATTTTTTTATTGGGATTTCCTTAAATTTGTTAACTTGGGGAAAACTGACATGTTTATCATGTTGAGTCATTCTGTCCCAAAACAGGCAATGTATTTCCACTTGTTGGTCTACTTTTATGTCTTTCAGGGGTGTTTTAAAATTTTCCTCATATAGGTTCTATGAATTTACTAAGTTTATTCATAAGTAATTAACCTTTTATGTTGCTATTGCAAATGGAGTTTCCTCCACCATTATATTCTCCAACTGCCTATTGTATGTATATGAAGGCTATTGTTTTCTTGTGTTAATTTTTTTTTAAAGATTTTACTTATTTATTTGACAGAGAGAGGAAAAGCAACAGGAGGAGTGGGAGAGGGAGAATCAGGCTTCCCACCAAGCAGGGAGCCCAATGCTCCCAGGACCCTGGGATCATATTTTCCTGCTCTTCTGGAAGCTTGCTCTCCCTCTCCTACTCCCCCTGCTTGTGTTCCCTCTCTTACTGTGTCTCTCTCTGTCAAATAAATAAAATCTTAAAAAAAAAAAAGATTTTAGGGCGCCTGGGTGGCTCAGTCGTTAAGCATCTGCCTTCGACTCAGGTCATGGTCCCAGGGTCCTGGGATCGAGCCCCACTTTGGGCTCCCTGCTCAGCAGGAAGCCTGCTTCTCCCTCTCCTACTCCCCCTGCTTGTGTTCCTGGTCTTGCTGTCTGTCAAATAAATAAATCAAATCTTTAAAAAATAATAAAAAAATAAAAAATTTAAAAAAGATTTTATAATAATTTATCTTCTTACCCAGTTCATACTGGACTTGAGGTTAATTCCCAGTTTCATGGCTGTTCATAAGCATTTTCATTAGAAGACTGTTAGACACCAGGAAAGGGCTCGATCATTCAGCCATTCAAGATTTACAGGCTGAAGAGTAGGTGGGAACAGAGAGAGTAGCAAAGAATATTTACCCTAATAGCAAATTCACAGCAATTTTCAAAAACCAAAGTAAATATAAGCTTTCTAGTCTAGTATATAGCACCATAAACATTATGAAGAGCTATGTGCATATGATATTATATGTTGAACGGACACAGGTGCTACCTCTAGGTCATTTCCAGCCTTAGACTCTTGACCTTGGTCAAAACTAGATTCTTCAGAGGCAGCTGAGAGTATGCCTCTAGTTAAAAAATCAAAGCCAGTCGTATTAATTTCCTATTTCTGCTAGAACAAATAACCACAAATTTAGAGCCTTAAAACACCAATTTATTGTCTTAAGGTTCTGGAGGTCAGAAGTCCAAAATGGGTCTTACTGGGCTAAAATCTAGGTGTCGGCAGGGGTGTGTTCCTTTCTGGAGACTCTAGAAAGAAAACAATCTGTTTTCTTGCCTTTCCCAGTTTCTTGAGGTCACCTGCATTCTTTGGTTTGTGGTTCCCTCCCATCTTCAAAACCAGCAGTGGGGACACCTGGGTGGCTCAGTCGGTTAAGCGTCTGCCTTTGGCTTAGGTCATGATTCCGGGGCCCTGGAATCGAGCCCTGCATTGGGCTTCCTGCTCAGTGGGGAGCCTGCTTCTCCCTCTCCCTCTGCCCTTTTCCCCTGCTCATGCCCTCTCAAATAAATAAGTAAATAAAATCTTTTAAAAAAAAGTTTAATAAAATTATGAGTTGTATTCATAAAATTAAAAAGAAAAACCCAGCAATGGCTGGTTGAGTCTTTTTCACATCACTTTACTATGACCTTTTTTCTTCCTCTCCCTCCTTCACATTTAAGGATCCTTGTAATTCCATTGGGCCCACCTGGATGGTCCAAGTCAGCTGATTAGCAACTTAAATTCCATCTACTATCTTTAATTTCCCTCTTCCACATGGTGTAACATATTCACAGGTTCTTGGGTTTGAGATGTGTACACCTTTGGGGGGGCATTCTGTCTATCCCAGCTAATTTGGGTGTTCCATCTGAAGCAAGAATTCCACAGCTGCTGTCAGACTGCCACTATGCAGAGGGCATCTTCACCTTCTGATATGTGAGGATGAGCCAAGAACAAGGCTCATTCATTTATTCATTCATGCAACTATCATGCAATTCCCACAAGTATCTGTCAAGGGTCATGTGTCTTAGATGTAGGGAATACAATGGAGAGCAAATTATTTTGCTCTTGTTTATACAAGGAAGTTTCCTTTTTTTTTTTTTTTTAAAGATTTTATCCATTTATTTGACAGAGAGACACAGCAAGAGAGGGAACACAAGCAGGGGGAGAGGGAGAAGCAGGCTTCCCACGGAGCAGGGAGCCTGACGCGGGGCTCGATCCCAGGACTCTGGGATCATGACCTGAGCCGAAGGCAGCTGCCCAACCAACTGAGCCACTCAGGCACCCCAACAAGAAAGATTCCTAAACTTGATTATAGACTAGGAGGGAGATACACATTAAATAGTCACACGACTAAATATATGCTAATTTTAAAAAACTGTGATAAGTTCAATTAAGGAAAAGTTCAGGATGCTTTGAGAGAACTTAAGATGTGACTGACCTCATCTAGGTCAGAAAGCCTTCTCCTTGAAACTGGTGTTTGGGTTGAGCTAGAAAGGTTAAAGTAGTGGAGTTGGGTGAATGTATGGCATGTGCAAAGGCCCTGTGATGGAGTGTGGTGGTTTTAAGGAAGTGAAGGCTGGCCGATGTGATCAGAGAGCAGATAGCCAAGGGGAAACAATGGCACAGGGTGAAGTTAGAGCAGTTGTTGAATACCAGATGCCTGAAGAGTCCTGGAAGCCATGTTTGTTCTCTGTAGTTAAGAGTCTGGTTTTTGTTTTTTGTTTTTTTGTCTTTACAGATTTTGAGAGAGAGAGAACAAGTGGGGCAGAGAGAAGCAGAGGGAGAGGGAGAAGCAGACTCCCCACTGAGCAGGGAGCCCAATGTTGGGACTTGATCCCAGGACCCTGGGATCATGACCTCAGCCAAAGGCAGACGCTTAACCAACTGAGCCACCCAGACACCCTGAGTCTGTTATTTGTTTCTCTTTCCCTTATTTTTCTCCTGTTTTGTTTCTTAAATTCCACATGAGTGAAATCATACAGTATTTGTCTTTCTCTGACTTAACTTCACTAAGCTTTATAGTCTCTAGATATCCATGTTGTTGCAAATAGCAAGATTGCATTCTTTGTTATGGCCGAATAATACTCCATTGTATATATACATACATCTTCTTTATCCATTTATCAATTGATGGACACTTGGGCTGCTTCCGTATTTTGGCTATTGTAAGTAATGCTGCTATATACACAGAGGTGCATGTATCCCTTTGAATTAGTGTTCTTATATTCTTTGGGTAAATACCAGTAATGCCATTGCTGGACCACAAGGTAGCTCTATTTTAACTTTTTGAGGAACCTCCATACTGTTTGCCATGGTGGCTGCACTAGTTTGCATTCCCACCAACAGTGCACAAGGGTTCCTTTTTCTCCACATCCTCAACAACACCTGTTGTTCTTTGTGTTGTTGATTTTAGCCATTCTGACAGCTGTGAGGTGATATTGTAGTTTTGATTTGCACTTCCCTGATGATAAGTGATGATGAACATCTTCATGTGTCTGTTGGCCACCTATAAGTCTTCTTTGGAGAAATGTCTGTTCATGTCTTCTGTCCATTTTTTAAAAGATTTTGAGAGAGAGAGAGCGCCCAGGCAGGGGAGAGGAGCAGAGGGAGAGGGACAAGCAGACTCTGCGTGGAGCCTGAAATGGGGCTTGCTCTCACAACCCTGAGATTATGACCTGAGCTGAAATCAAGAGTTGGATGCTTACCCAGCTGAGCCACCCAGGCGACCCTTTTGTCCATTTTTTAAATTGGATCGTTTTTTGGGTGTTGGGTTTTATAAGTTCTTTACATATTTTGGATACTAACCCTTTATTGGCTATGTCATTTGCAAATATCTTCTCCCATTCTGTAGGTTGCCTTTCAGTCTGTTGTTTCCTTTGCTGTGTAGCAGCTTTTTATTTTTATTTAGTCCCAATAGTTTATTTTTGCTTTTGTTTCCCTTGCCTCCGGAGACATATCTAGAAAGAATTTGCTACAGCCAATGTCAAAGAAGTTACTGCCTGTGTTTTCTTCTAGGATTTTTCTGGTTTCAGGTCTCACATTTAGGTCTTTAATCCATTTTAAATCTATTTTTGTGTGTGGTGTAAAAAGTGGTCCAGTTTCATTCTTCTGCATGTTGTCCAGTTTTCCCAACTCCATTTGTTGAAGAGACATTCTTTTTCTCATTGGATATTCTTCTTTATTTTGTTAAAGATTGTTAAAGATTAGCTGATCTTGTAATTGTGTATTTTCCACAATTCTGTTCCATTGATCTATGTGTCTATTTTTGTGCCAGTACCATACTGTTCTGATTACTACAGCTTTGTAATATAACTTGAAGTCTGGAATTGTGATGCCTCCAGCCTTTGTTTTTCTTTTTCAAGATTGCTTTGGTTATTTGGGGTCTTTTATGGTTCCAGACAAATTTTAGGATTGTTTTTGTAGTTCTGTAAAAATGCTGTTGGTATTTTGCTAGGGTAGTAAAGATGTTTTAACAATATTTGTTCTTCCAATCCATGAGCATGTCTTTCTATTTCTTTGTGTCATATTCAATTTCTTTCATCAGTTTTTTATAGTTTTCAGAGAACAGGTCTTTTACCTCTTTGGTTAGGTTTATTCCTAGGTATCTAATTATTTTGGGTGCACTGTACAGAGTAGAATTTTTAAAAAGATAACTGTAGAGCAGCCAAAGCAGCTACTGTGTGAAGAATGGGGTACAGTGAGGCAAGAATGGAAGCTCAGTTGTAGCATCTGAGATGGGAGTGATTCCTTATAGTAGAGATGGAGGGACATGGCCAAAGATGACAACTAACTGAGGAGGTAAAAATAACAGGGTTTGGTAATGGATTGGTTATGGAGGTTAAAGGAAAAAGAGGTTTCAGAAAGACTTAGGTTTGGAGAAACAGCTTCACTGCTAAGATCACAGTCAGTTTTGGACATGTTAAGTTGCAGAAATCAAGTAGGTAGTAGGATTCTAACTTTGAGCTCCCTGGCATATATAGGTGGTAATTTCAACCAAGGGTGTGAATGAAATCTCCTAGGGAGAGGGTACAGAGGAGGGCTGCCATCATAGAAAGCAGAGGTTCTTAACCTGGGGCTATTATGCTCCCCAGGGGACATGGAGCAACGTCTGGGGGCATTTTTGGATGTTGCAATTTGGGAAGGGGTGTGCTACTTGATGTCTAGTGGGTAGAGGCCAGGGATGCTGCTCAACTTCTGCTGCACAGCACAGTCCCTACAACAAAGAATCATCAGACCCAAAATGTCAGTAGTGCTGGGATTGAGAAACCCTAATTCAAAGGGTGGGTAGAAGAGGACCAGCCAGCGGAAAAGTCTAAAAGCAACCAGGAAGAGTGTGGCATGAGGAAGGTACGAGAAGAAAGTATCAAGTGGGATGAAGACTGAAAATGGTCATTGGCTTAAGGATGTGGTGATTTTGGGTGACTGTAGACAGTTTGTGGAGTGGTGGGGTCAGCAGCTTTTTCAAATAGGACTGAGGAATAAGAGAATGAGAAAATGGAGACAGTGAATGTAGACAGCTTGACAGCAGAGGTAAGGCAATAGTTGAGGGGGGATGGGGGGTGGGATGGGATAAGGCTATTTTGTATCTTATTTTTTTTTAAGATTTTATTTATTTGACAGAGAGAAACACAGTGAGAGAGGGAACACAAGCAGGGGAGTGGGAGAGGGAGAAGCAGGCCTCCCCTGGAGCAGGGAGCTTGATGCTGGGCTTGACCCCAAGACCCTGGGATCACGACCTGAACTGAAGGCAGAAGCTCAACGACTGAGCCACCCAGGCGCCCCTAGGCTATTTTGTATTTTATTTTATTTTATTTTATTTTTTAAAAATGTTTTATTTATTTATTCATGAGAGTCAGAGAGAGAGAGAGGCAGAGGCAGAGGGAGAAGCAGGCTCCCCGCCTAGCAGGGAGCCCGATGCGGGACCCGATCCCAGGACCCCGGGATCATGACCCGAGCCGAAGGCAGACGCTTAACCATCTGAGCCACCCAGGCGCCCGGCTATTTTGTATTTTAAAGATGAGAGACATTTGATTAAAGTGCTGATATTCCTATTCAACAGAGAAGCGGCCTGGGAAGGCCTGGGGGGGGCAGAGAAAGGGAGGGAAGGATTGGCTTTAGCTGGGAGTGGTGGCTTCAGCTGCAGCAGAAGGGAAAGGGGAGAAGATGGATTAATCAAGCAGGGTTGCCTGCAGAGGGTCCCTTTGTCTGTCATTCCCTTGGTGTGAGTTTTAATGGCTCCAGCAGAGGAGTCAGAAGATCAGTGATCCCAAACTGTTCCTTTTAGTCAGGGAAGGGTTTTGTTTTAGGATGTGCTGTACCAGTCATGAAGGTTTGGGTGTTCCATGAGCCATTACCATCAAAGTCAGGGAGACCACATGGGCCAAGTTTCTGAAAAGGGGCTGTGACCTGGAGCATCTAATGAGCACTAACTTTCGCTCGAATAAACAGTGGAGTTACTTTTTTTCCCTCCAGTTTTCTTGCATGTTCTTTGGAGCAGTTTCTTCTGACCAGCGACAACACTTCAACCACCCTTTTGACAGTCTGGCAACGGCAAGTGACAGTGAAGAGGACATGAATAATGGCAGTTCTTCCACATTCTGACACTTAATGATGGCTGAATTGGCCCCCAGTCCATTTGCTAGCTCACTTGCACCTCAAACACGTTTTCACATTTAGTCTAAAAGATACTGTCTTGGACTTCCTTGAAATGGGAGGATGGGCTTCTGCTTTGCTAAACATCATCATCTTCTATAACAGCCATATCTAGAAATAGCTGCTTGTTAAGTGTACATATTTGCTTTAAATCCATAATGCTACTTGGAGGCAGAAGAGTCTTCTGTGCAGGGAAAAAGCTCGTTAGAATTCTTCAATGCACGTTCACACTAGAGCTTTTAGCATTTTCTTTGCCAGTTTTATAAAGGTATTTAGACCTTTTTCAGCAGCCATCTAGAGTGCATCAATATGGCTTGTAGTTCTGTGACTAGTAGGGAGCTTTTGTATTTGATTGCAAACATTAGAGTTTTGGTGCTTTCAGACATAGTAAAAAGCTATGCAGTCTCTTCCTATGTAATGCCATGACTTTTTTTGTCCATTGCTTTTTATATTCTGTTAAGATTTTAAGTAAAAATAATCCCTGAAATAAAGGTCAAGAATAAAAATATATAGCCACCCCCCTCACTTTGGAGTCTTTTCATATATTGTAAAATTTTATTTTATAGCCTTAAATTGTTCTGTTTTCATATGTGATTTTTACATTTTGCAGTGGCATGCAGAAAAGAATTTTATGGAACTGCTGCCAAAATTATTTCTGTATTATCTGACATTGAGCAGCAACCGCCACTTCGAGAGCCTAGGTTTGGAGTAAAATGAGGTAGATGATGAATATTTCTGTTCTTTGCCCCTTTAAGAATTAGCTTCTTACCTGAACAGACAGACTAAAAAATCTGGCACAAAACCATTGTTACATAATATGTAACATGCCTCTCCCTCCCCCAAACCTGTTTATAGTCAATTATAACCTGACAAACTCTTCACTTCTGTAACATCTTACTGTGAAGTCTTTGTGAAACCATCAAATCACAAGGAAACATTAACTGGCAAGCAGTTGTACTTTACATTTTGTGAGGAATTCATACACAAAGGTGGCTGAGTGAATAAGTAAACTTCAGAACTGTGAAGAGGTCTAACTAAAACCAGAATGAATTTGGCTCTTGTAGCTTAGTGAGTCAGAGCTACCCACAATAACCTAATAAAAACTCTAGTTCGTCCCAAAATGTTCCTCAATGAATGAAAATGGGCTTTCACCAGGCTTTTTGTGGAAATTGGCAATGCCCACATAATTTCAAGTCCTTTCACACTGTAGGCTAAAGATTTACGTATCTTATGCTTACACTGATGATTAACACTGAATTTCACATATTCCTGACAGATGCAGATGACGACAAAGAGAGCATTTATACCCGAATAACTGTAGGTCTCATGCAGAGGGTGAAGTTTCTGGTTCACTCACTGAAATGGGCAGAGGGGTGTAGGTTGTGAAGGCACCATCATCAGTAATTGCCTGGATGCAGCATCAGTCTGGAAAAGATAGTTACACTATTAAATTGTATATAATTTGGGTTTTAGAATTTGCATACAGAATGTTAAGTTTAAATGACACCAGATCTTTTTGTGGCTTCATTCCATACCATTTGGAAGATGCAAAAGCCTTCTCAGTTGGGAAAACATCTATATTTTACATTCAATTATCAGTCCATTTTGATGGAATTTTTGAGGCAGCTAAACTGATGTAGTAAGCTAGCTGGTGAAAAAGAGCTAAGGGGGATAAACTAGGAAAAGACAGAAAATGACAGCTACAAAGTAAGGAGTCCCTGCTAGAATGACTAAGAGGCTTGGAAATGAGGACTTGATATAGAGACCAACAAAATGCCAAGGGCTGGTGTCTTAGTTACGGTTCAAATTAAGAGGAGTTATGCAGATTAGTATAAATACTATATTTATTAAATATCTTTACAGTTTATTTAAATGTATTTACAGAACTATTCCTGCATAAGTTATATTTCAGACATCCAATTCAGGTCATTGCCTCTTGGGTAAGACAAATAATGATAGTCTCAACAGAAAAAAGCAGCTCATTAGTATACACAGATTCAAATTTGCTTCATATTTAGCCATCTTTGCCACAGACTACCTGCTAACAGTTAAAATTTTGACATGGACACTTGCTTTTTAATTGAGAAGTTCGATTTTGCAAAGAATTTTTTTTAATAAATAGAATCCAAATGCTTTTTGCTTCATATTTTCAATTTTATAAGCAGATTTTGGGTTTTTGATATTGTAAAAATTTGTTAACTGCAAAAATGTGATAGTTTCCAGGGAAATTGGGTGCTGTAGCTTCTAACAAAGATAGCTGGTATAAGGTGACAAGGAACCATGAACTTATTCAAAAGTACAAACATTTACAGTTCTAGCCAATCTTGTTTACAATCTCCAAAATGCTCAAAACTGACTCCGTGAATTCCCACAATTCCTGCCTTGTTACTCGATGTGGTAGGTTGGTGGTACTGAAGGTGGTCCTGAAGGCTACTGTTCTATCCAGAACAAATGCAGCTGATAGAAGAGGACACTCTCCTATCATGCAAAGCTTGAAATCTAGTTTCTACCCTAGACGCAGTGCACCCCCCAGACATGCATACCTGGAATGGATTCTTTTGTGATTTAGTACCTATCAACCATGTCAAGCCAGTACAGTAATTCAGGACAAATAACTTGTTTCCCCCACCCCCATTTCTTCTTTCAGTTTTTAAGAGCCTATGGATTCTACTGCATTATCCATTCAGTAAATTTTTTTTGTGCGCAGGCAGCTTAAGTTCACAGGAAGAAATAAGGTTCTGATATGTTTAGAGTGCACATTTTAAAACAGAATAAAATAAAAATTTCAAGCATGTGATAAAAATATTGATTTTTATAATACAGTATTGCTTTATAAATATAGATGGAAAAGCTATAAACTTTACTGGTCTTTGGTGCATCCAGACAGGGATAAATAATTTGCCATTTGTAAATTAGAAATCCAAATTCTCTTTTGTTATAAAAGTCCATTACATGAGGCAAATGTGTGTTTTATGCTGCTTGATTTAAAATACAATTAACACACATATCAAGTTCAGAATCAGACCCACCAAGTGGTATATCTGTCACACCCCAGAGACTTGGGTTCTGTGACCTGGAAAATTCCAGTATGGGTCCAGCAGAGCCTCTGACTACTGGGAGTGGAAGGAGAGTTACTTGTTAAGCAGCACTCCAACTGATCACCACCCCCCTACCCCCCGGCAGTCATAAAATTAATTGTGTCACACACAAAGGACAGGGCAAAAAGAAAATAGAGAAAATATTCTGTGTCACTAATCTATAGGCCAGGTCCAAAGTCAGTTCCATTGTGAAACTCAAATTCTTGTCCCACTATTTTCAATATCACTGACACAAACATTGTTGATTTCTAATGGTCATTTCTCAAAAAAGACTAAGTTGATTAAATGAGTCGTGTAAAACACCACCAATCTAGCTTTATAAAGATTGTGTTTGATGGGTTAAATGAGAGCAGAGAAAAGCCAGTGACTTGACCAGCACTGCTCTTACAAGGAATTAAATGTAGGCATTGGAAAATTAATGCAAAATATATCCAGATCATAAGGCTACATACCTCTGACCAGAAATAATTAAAAACCCAAACGAAAGAGCTGAAATTGTCAGCCCAAATATAAATGTATTCCTTCTAACAAAACCCTTCTGGATGCAACTTTCTTTACTTTTTAAATACACAGAGACTGCAAACAGTTTGTGCAAAATAAATACCCCGCCACTTGCCACTCATGCTTCCGTGTTTTATCATAGCACGATGGGTACTCATTATTTAAACAGAATGTACCTCCACCCACCCCTCCCGGCCCCGACCCCTATCTCCTCTACCAAAGAATTCTGTTTTGTCAAGTTAGGGTAGTTAAGGCATTCTGACATGTAATTAAAGGTGATTCAAAATAGATATCTAACATTATGCCAATTTAGGAATAGTAGATAAATTACTGAACGGCTTACAAATGAATAACTCATTCTTATTATAAATGAAATGCCTGTTACAAGCATGATGCATTGAAATATAGTAATGACATGTACATGGTACATGTTAAACAATTTTAAATAAAACAAAAGCTTGACAGTTACTCAAATATACAGTACAAATTCACAAAACAAAATCTTTTAAAACAAGTTGAGGTAACCTCAAACATAAGTTTTAATGCAATAAACCAGGGAATAAGTATCTCCTTTAGAGAAAGACACTTTCTGTATTCTCTTTCAGTAGATCCTCATCAGGTTTAATTGCATTCTCATCTATACACCAATGTTACCTGACTTATATATAAAACATGGCTTTAATTTAAGAATTTCTAAGTATATATATTTTTCTACCACCAAGTTAATGAAGGAAAAAAAACTGACCCAAAAATATATATCTTTACAGCAGTCGACTTGTGCACAAACCTTAAAAATAAGTTTGAGCTTGCAGGTAAGGGGAAAACTGCGGGTAGTTTTATACGGAAACTATATACTGCAAGATGGCTATTCAGAAACTGTAAACATTAAGCTTGATTCAGAAACCCCTAAATTTTTGTGTAGGGCAAATGCAAATGTCAGATCATCACCAGGAGTTTTCCTCGTGGACTCTTGTGCTGTTGTCACTGCCCACAGTGCTCTTTTCACACGGACTCCCTGAATCTGGTGCCTGCTCTACGGAAAGCAAGCCTAGTAATGAAAGGTCTGAGAGGGAGACTAGGAGTAGCGTGACCATCAAAACCCAACAAAATTCAAAGTTATAGCTCTCTGTTCTCAACCTGTTAGGCCTGAGGGCCTAGAGCTCCCACACCGGGATCTCGTATCAGAAATCTGGGAGGAATTTCAGCCATAACATTAAATTTCTAGGCTTTGAGGAGTTTTATAATCTTGTAATATTTCCTTTGGAAAAATCTGGTAGGGAGTCTCCCCAACGCCTCCTGCAAATCAAGCCACCAGCCTATAATTTGGACTAATCAATAAACTGCCGGAACTTTCCTCACAGGAGCACGATTAAGCATCTTTTAAAAACCAAAAAACATTTGCATCCATAGAACTAAACTAAATTTTTCTAACAATTTGTAACAAAAAAGCTCCTGGGATGAAGATTTCATAATCCAGAGCAATGTTTTAGAGCAGAATTATAAGCCCCTGAAAAATAGGAGTTTATAATGAAAACATAAAGCCACACCAATCGTCATAACAAAGACTGTATAGTACACGTGTAACATTTCTTTTGATGATAATGTTTCTAGTAGATGTACCATAACATACAATTTGTGTTAGACTTTAAAATCCCTTTTACATATTGTAATTTTGAATTCACTTTACCAACATCACTTTTTCAATACTTAAACCATTTTTGAAACATAATAGCCATTTTGGCATTGAAAATCTCCATTCCATCGTAGAAAGGACAGGAAGAAGTGAAGGTCAATCTTCAAATCCTGATTCTCTTCCAAGTTGCTGGCAGATATGAGCTAGTGAATGACAGTAGTGGTTCTCCACAAAGATCTCAGCCAGGTCTCAAAAAGACAAGCAAAGGCTTACATCACTGGTCACTGAGATCAGTGGCAAAGAAACACAGTCCTGCCAGCAGCATCAGCACACATGGCAGGGGAGAATTTGGGAAGATGAAGGGAAAGGCCGGAGTTGACACCTAGGCGAGTCAGTCTGTATACTCAGCCACTATTGAAAGAAGGACGGTGATGTCGTCTGGCTTTCCACCTAAAATGAACATGAAAATGAAAATGTCTTCATAGGTCTTAAAAGGAAAAGTCAATTAAAAATGTAAGCCTAAGAAAGTACTAAGAGACAAATGCTTGCAATTCAGGCAGGTTTGGTTTGTGCTTTAGTAGAAAAAAGAAGAAAATATTCGATAAAGAGAAATAGTTTTAAAAAAATTACATGTAACTTAATTGAAGTTTAAAAAAAAAAAACTTCACTGCTTCTTTACAACAGGCACTCTATTAAAATGGTCGCCACATCCTCTGTTTATAGCAATCACAGTAAAGACAAAATCTGGTTCAGATAAATTCTGCCTGACGAGAAAGTTACATGCTTCTACTCACAATCCTAATTTGGACAAACATATCTAATGTTTTGAAACTAGGAATAGTCTTGTATTCTAATCTGCCAAACAGCTATGGCATGTGCTTTTTTCTATTTTAATACTTCCTGGAGGGCTAAGAAATGCTTTACATGTCATAATATTGTATCAGCAAGAAACTGACCAACTCCATGAGTTCTGATAATGATAGCACCAACATGTCATCCCAGCTCTAAGACTGAGCTACTGGCCTGTTCCCAAAGTTATGTATCGTTCAGTAGATAGAAGGACTCTTTAGGCAAGGACAGTTTAACATTGCTTCCCTCTTCAAAATCTGCTGTGGTAATTTGGCAGGCAAATATTGTCAACGAGTCTCACAAAGCCAGAGGGAAGGGAGAAGTGAAATGTCAGACCCATGAAGGGTAGAATGTTAAACTGTTAGGAATGTCCAGGGCCTCTAGGCGGACTTGGAAGCCTTTTGGGCTCAGGTCCAAGCCATGCAGTGGTGGCAATAAAGGGCTTCAGGTTCTGCCTGTCTGTCTCTACAGCCGATGAAATTCAGTTCTGGAGGGCATCCTTGGTGGTGAAGACATGATGACATGCACTTGCTCTTGACCCCCAGTGTTAGGGCGTACTGACCTCGCTCAAAGCCAGGGGCTCACAGCTGGAAGAGGACATCTTACCAGTCTCACCCGAGTGCTCTAGTTTACCTCACTCTACAGCCAAGAATGCTCCCATACCACTATGTCCCCAATTAGTCCCTATGACCTTCCTAAAGAATGCTTACCTCTCACATTCAATCCGTTGTCACATGCAAACTGTGCAAAAGGTGACATATAATTTGGGTCATAGGCCAGCTCATGGGCTTGCTCAGCAATGCTTCTTGCCGTCTGTTGTATACTTTCGTAATTTGAATTCTAAGATGAAAGGATGAGGGAGTCAATTTTACCACAATGCCTCACATGATTTCTGCATATAAGTATACTTCTTGCAAATATCACTTTTTGAGACAGTAACATTTATCTAACCACAGTTTCCACCATTTAAGTTTTATTACAGTTAGAGAAGACATTGCAACATTACATCTTCAGTAAAATGAACAAGACCACCAGTGAGTGCCGCCTGCACAAGATGTCAATCAGATGTCACTCTTTGCTAGGGTGGCCTTGGGCCCTAAAGTCTGGATTTTCATTTTTGCTTTTTTTCCCATTTGGAATTCTTAAGGTATTCTTGCTAAAATTGGATGGGACTGAAAAGGCAGATTTTGATAGCACTTTAGGGATGACCTCAAAAGTTTCCTTGCTTAGGAATGCAACCCTGGCCAACCACAGTTTGCTCTCCAAGTAAGAGCTGCCAGTTGTCCTACTGAAAATACCTTTAGAATTTTATATCATGATGAAAGATTCTTGTTTAGCTGTGTAATCTTGAGTCATACCCTTATCCTTGCTGCTTCAACTTCCTCATCTGTAAAATGGGGATGGGAAACAAGGTCCATTTTAGCTCTACCACTCTAAGATTCGGAATAGTTTCAGTATAAATAATAAAAGGCCTCTGCCTCAATGTCACCTCTTCAAAGAGGCCTTCTCTGAACAATCTTTCCAAAACAGCAGCCCTCTTTATTCTCTCTTCCTTTACCCTGCTTTATTGTTCTTCTTATTTACCACCAACATTTATCATGTATTTTTTTCTCTGTATTATCTGTCTTCCTCCACTAGAAATATAAGCTCCATATGGGGAGGGAATGTGAAGTTTCTGCTTACCACCCCGTCACCACACAGAGCACAGTGCCAGCTCCATGGAAGCACCTGACCTTTACTGCATCCCACAGACGGGGCATGGCCCTACGGGCTTTGTACACATGGTCTTAGTTAATCCTCACCACAACTCTATAAAATAGGACCTTTGGTAACCCCCACTTTAAAGGTGAGGAAAATATTGCTTAAAAAGTTTAGAAACTTACTCACAGTCATACTGCTTAGTGTTAAGAACATAGGAAAAGACTAATTTCCCCCCAGAGTTAGTACTTTTACAAAGTCAGGAAAATATGGAAAAACTGGTTTTTACTTCCTTCCACTTTCTGTATGGGCCACGTCTGAACTGTTCATTACTGGTGACAGCTCAGATCACGTCAAGGCCCCTAGCTGCCTCCTGCCCTTGGCTGGCTCTGGTACGGCGATTTCCTATCTCTCCCAACCTCAACACCTGCTGGGTTTGTTAAAAGAATAAGAGGAGAAAAAGACAATCGGGAGCTAACACCATTAAAAATACAAGAAATTTCTCTTCTGGGCTTTCCTACCTTTACCACTTTACTAAAGGTACTAAAGGTGAGAAACCCCCTTTTCTCTCAAGTTCTCCAATTGTGAATATTTCCATTTACAATTGCTTAAAAGACCGGGACCATTATTTTCCTAAATTCACAAAACAGTCTTTTCCAAAACTACAAAAAGAGATAATACAATTGGACCAATAAGACTTAGCTGCCCAGCGAGGGCCATTGTTTCCATCAACCAACCTTTGAGTTAATTACCTTTAATTTTTTTAGCTCCTGAAGGATCATATAATCAGGCATGTTGTCAAAAAGTCCATCTGTTGCCGTCAGGATAATGTCTCCTAACTGGACATCAAAAGATGTGCTATCAGCAGCATCTGGGCTGTGACAAGGACAGGGTAGGGGCAAAGTTACGAGAGGCCTTCAGAGACAAGTTTCAAAGTTTCCAAGAGGCACTATGTTACAATGTAATGAGGCTTTAAGAAAAACTAATTTATAATAACAGAATCAATAAGAAAAACCAGTCATTGTGAAATTCATAACCTTGAAAAAATTAATTGAAAAATCTGATATAAATAGTTCAAAAGCTTAACTGAAACTACCAAATAAAACTGAATCTGATGATTAGTCACATATGCCTTAAAAGGAAGAAGGGTTCTTTTCTGAGTCAGAACTAACATGCCTCTAAAATCCTAGTAGAAATGAGTCTTTATTTCCTAATTCTTCACAGCCAAATTCCATCCTCTCTTACTCATTTTCTACTCATCAGTTTCTCTGCAGGCTTAACTCTGGCTCTGAGGAGGCTGCAATATAGTGGAACAACAGAGCACTATGGAAAAGAACATGCAAATCCCATAAGAATTAATTCACATGGAATACCTACAATGGTATTTCTTACTATAGTACTAGTAATTACTAGTATTATCACTAGTATATTATTACTAGTAAGGACTAGTAAGGCAGAGTAAGGACTGTGTGTCTCTCAGGGCTTAAAGAGTGCTCACCACGGATAAATATTTAATTATTAGTGTGCCTGGCACATACTAGGTCTTCAAGAAGTATCTAATAAATGAAGAAACAAAGTAACTAACCCTCCAAACTGGGGCGGGGGGCACTCCTTAATATATTGTTAATGAAGAGAGGAATGTGCAGACAGCGTGTGTGTGTATGTTTGTGTGGCAGGGGGAAGATTCATAGATACAGATGCTTCTATATGCAGAGAATAAATCTGGAAGGATGCAAAGAAATAGGTAATAGTGGCTACCTCTGAGGAGAGAAAATGTGTTGGTGGGGATGGGATAGGAGGTAGATTTTTCACTACATCTTTTTGTATAAAACTTTAAAAAAGATAGAAGGCAGGTTTTTTCCTCTGATAACACCTGATGAAAACATACAAGAATTGGGGGTAGGGGAAGGACACCTGGTGGGGAGAAAAGATCATATATTCAAAGAGTTAATGGCCCTCTCAAAGGCTGGTTCTCAGCCATTTCCAGAGGCCAGCTTCACTGAATCCAAGCCTCTAAGGTGAGGGAAAGGTGAAATATCTAATAGTCTGCCTTAACCTGTAATTAGGGAACAAGTGCAAAGAAAAAATTTACACACTGACCCAGAAAGGAGGAGCCAGAACTAAAACACCCTAAGCTTGACAGAAAGACCCCAAAGCTTGTGTAACTGACATGTTATAAATTATGTAAAATATGTGAAGAGAAAACATAAAAACAACCCACCAATGTCTGCTGGGGATTTACACAAAGTACCCTGAGAAAATTCCAGGTTCACCCTCTCTTGACTGAGGAAAGAAGGGGCACGTTTAAAAGTTCTGTGATGGGGTTTGGCAAAGAACTTTCACTTACACATTTAATACCACAAACACTTTGTGAAAACGGCTACTAAAGGAAAACCTGTAAATTAAGGGTTAAAATTATATTTTATAAATAAGAGGAATGAAGTGAAAAAGGAAGTAAATGCTTTCATGCAGCAGGGGAAAAAAGACTAAAACTGGTGGAAACCAGGTCGATTCCCTCTGTGGAATAAAAAAAACAATACAAGACACTGCACAGTTGCTCAGACTTTGGAAACAAATCAGGTTCTAGAAGTTTAGATTAATGACCAGGTTGGCAGCAAAGCTCTATTTTATGCTGAGGTTTTTCTTCCCCAGGAGTGTCCTTTGCTATCCTGCCTGTGCGAGACTCGCTACCATTGGACAGTTTGTCCTCTTCTCCCAGCACTCCCACCCATGAGCTTGGTGTTCCGCCAGCTGCAGTTCTGCCCATTTTGATTGAACATACTGTGCCGCTGGAAACTTTTGACTGCACTGAAACACGAGCTGAAGTCACATGCTAGCAAGCTGTCTGTGGGTTCCAGGGGAAGCAACCTCCACCTCGCTGGCAGGCCAGGCAGAGTGCTGCCCTAAACACACAGTCCCAAAGATAGGGTGTGAGATATGGCAGGGTAGCTCTAGCACTGAGAAGCCAAAACAAGAATCAAATAAAGGAAAATTAAAACACTGCTCTCTGTAACTGTTAGCTGAGCTTGGTATCTACCAAGCCCTTGGGTTCTGCTTTCTCCTCACTCCAATATGGCTAATATGAATATATACATTACAGCCAACTAAAGAAGGGCCTATAATGAAATATTGTTCCAATTAGGGTAACATACCTTAATCTGACAGTAAAATATGCTTCCCTCCCTCTAAGAGTCAGCAATAGACTTGAGATGGACAATCCTGAATACCTAATTATATAATATACTTATTTCAGTTTAAAAAATGGCAGTAATAATCATTTTATCTTAGTTTGTACTCAAGATCTGGCTTAATAAGAACTATTAAGTAGAGACAATAGACACTTGCAAGACTACTTCTATTTTTACAAAAGGTTCATTACCCATTTAACAACATTTATGAATCACCAGCAATGTTTGTGCCAGGTCCTATAAAGTTGTTTGAGGCAGAGGAATCTGACACTTAGTCTCACTCTGTATTCACATTTGAGAAAAGATAAACTGTAAAAGTTGATTCAAAAAAGTAGTTATTGTCTTGTAAAGGTCTTGACAATTTAAAAGTTCTATCTGATGCATATAATAGAAGGCCCTGAGAATCAGGAAGTTATTCTGATAAATAAAGCAGATGTCTGTTCGAACTCTTCCCTAACAACATATGCAAAAATCTTGTACAGGCAGTGGCATGCATGGACGATGACTCATTTCTCCAGCACAACTTAACAAATATGTACATATGTACCATGTTGGCCTTGGTATGAAAAACTGATACTCTGTAAGCTTGAAGAGTATTTTCAGTCTTGTCAAATTACTGGGTTTTCATCTGAATTCAACTTGGCTGCAATAGCCAGCAAAATATCTTTTGAAGTCAAACTAAAAGGTCCTTTTGATGAGAATATTCTCGTTGTACCTTCTTATCACACATGACAACTGAAAATGCCTATTTCCACTGTAGTTAAGGGGGACAGGAGGAGGAACAGCCATGCTCTGCTTACTCTTAATGGCTAAGAGGGGAGACTACCTGTCACTCAGGACGACTCCTTCGGCTTCAGGTGGTGCAATTGAGAGCTGGAATGGAGTGTTGAAGTAATGCTGCTGCTCATCTGATCGGTGCACAACTTCACCACCCCTGACAACCAGAAAGCCTGAATCACCCAGGTTTGCTGTGTGTAAGCGGTGGCTAGTTCTGTCCAGCACCACGATGCAGGCAGTACTGCTACCTAGAACCAAAAATGATCTCCATTTATTTTCTCTTTCTAGATTATCTTTGGATCCACATTTTTATCCCATCACCCCAAAAAGCAACATGCCACATTGGAACCTCCTTTGACTATCTTAGTCATGCTCCTGCCTCCAACAAATAGCAATAGTAACCTGATCAGGGTCAACATGATGGGGAAGGAAAAAGGGATTTATATTATATATAGTAAGCAAGCCCCTGAAATCTGAATTCTTCCACTTGCAGAGATAGGAAACAATAAAAATGGCTGGTATTTAATTGCACGATTTCATTTCAGTAGTACTATAATCTATGCCAAATGCTCAAAAGCATGTTGCTGAGGTATTAAGTTTTAACACTTAAATGCCAGAATAAGAAAGAATGTTATGTTTTCCTGACATTTCTCATTAGTCATTGGCAGGAAGCCTTCTCCATGAAATTCACTAAAATTTAAGACAGGGCACATATCTACAATTTTTAACCAGATTTTCATCTGTTGAGGTCATGAAGAACCTTCACTGGAGACTGACTCACTATGAACGGACAAGACCAATTTTCCCAGGCAGCCTGTGGAATCATCCTGTTCACTTTACAGAGACTACTAATGTTCAGAGGGAAGAAACCACATTCCAAGCAGAGAGCAAAAAGCTTCTGTGTACCTTTGCAGCCCACAGCTCACATGACCTTCCCCAGACTGAAAAGCTGATGTACAACCAGTAAGACTGCTTTCAAGTACTAAAATTTAAACCTATACCTACAGAAAAAAAATGTCAAAATAGAAAAATAAACAGTTTACCAAGAAGTAAATTTAATGGTCTGTAAATATATGAAAAAATCATCATCACACTAGTAGCCATTTTGCCTATTAGTTTAACAAGAGTAAAAAAAAAAAAAAGATACTGCATTGTACTGGCAAGAGTGCAGGGAACACGGTCACTCTTACTCCACGGTGGCAAGATAGTAAAACCACACGACCTTTCTAAAGGGCAGCATAACCTTGAAAAATGTGCATATCCTTTGACTTACCAATTCTAAGAAACAACTAGAAATGTAAACAAAATAAGTACAAAAACATTGTTTAAGATCAAGAAGAACTGGAAACAACCTCAACATCTAAAATTAAGGGATTGGTTAAATAAATTACAGTACATCCATACAGTAGAAAGCTACATGCTGTCATATAATACTTAGGAGTACAGACTCTGGAGTCAGCCTGCCTGCATCTGAATGCTGGCTCTGTTACTTAACTAGCTGTGTGACCTGGGGCCGCTTTGCACCTGTTTCCTCATTTACAAAATAGGGAGACCATAACGATCTCTTAGTGTTAGGAGGATAAAATTAGTTAAATCATATCAAACACTTACAACACGTAAGTGTTAGCTATTTGGTAGCCACTAAAATTGTTAGAGAAATAGATTTGAAAATGAAAGATAAGTGAAATAAGCAGATTTCAAGCTAGTATTAAAGTTCCCTTAAATAAAAAGTGTTATCAAACTTAAATTGTACATCAAAAAAAGTAAAATTTAATGTAATTAAAAAGAATAAACCAATAGTAGGTAAAAGCTAAACTGTTAAGATGACCTTTAAAAGCAAAACAAAAGAAACAGGCTGTGGAACCAGCTGTGTTAAATCCCAGGGCTCCACTGTTTTCTAGCTGTGTGACTGTGGGCAAGTCACTTATTCTCTCTAGGCCACAGTTTTTTCCTAACAAAACAGGAAATAAGAACAAAAGAACCTACCTCATGGGGCTACTGTAAGCACACAGTATATTCACAATTCCTATTACCATTATTCTATGCACAAACATATACAGAAGAAAAATCAGGGAGCATCATCACTAAAATATTAATAGTTTTCTTGGTGGGATTATGGATAATTTAATTTCTGTTATTTTTCCTTGATGAAGGATGTATGATGAAAATGTATAACTTAATATAAAAAAACTTAAATTTAAGCATTTATCTCATCATAATGTTCAGAAATTCCATTTCCTTATTATCTAACCTCACACCCTAATGCTAAGCTATCTAGTCTCTACCCATCAAACATCAGAGAAAAAACAAAGTACTGTAACTAAATGGCAGTGCTGCCAGATAACCTACTGCATAGCTTATGTTAGAGTTAAGATCACCAATTACCCTTCCTTCTTAACTCAATGCACAAAAACTCCAATCATTTTTCATTAACAGAATCACCATACAAAAGATCTTCTGAAAGCTGCTGGGATTAATCTGAGGAGGAAAAATGACAGATGAGTAGCAGAGCCTTGAAAATCCTGCGGCAGGAAGAATTCATGTTGACTCATTATTACTCACGGACAAACCCAGGCTATCATTTTGCTACCCCGGTGGCTGTTTCCCTCACCCGCTCAGTTAGAGTCAAAACGGTCCTCATGAATGACAGAGCTTTAATATGCAAAGCAGCACCAAAGAAGGCAAGCCCAGCCTTACAGAATCATGTAGGCTTGGAGTGTATACTCCTCCTCTACCTCTTCATATAACTGATGATCATGTGCCCATGGCTCAGGCCCTGAGAGCCTAATACTGGGAGAAGAGCTCATTATTCTTATGTATTTGGAGAGGAACAAGCAGGAAAAGAAGAAAAGAAGTGCTAAGAACAACAGCATCAGATGTTCAGACCACTGACAAATCCAGACAGGCACCCAAGCAAACCACTCATGCTAAAATGGAAATATTTTTATCACTGGCCCCTAATTTTGTAAACTACCATGAAATCTTTTGTGCAGCAAAGAAAGAAAGAACCTTATTAGGAATGACCCCTCAAATTCTTAAGATATGTTAACTCCATAAGACTTAACTCCACTTAAGAGTTTCTGAGGAAATATATATTAACAATTAGCCTGTGATGCCAACCCAGATCTAAAAGCAGCTAGAAATTCTCAAGAAACATGTGGTTGACCTTTATACTGGAATCGTGTTATAGGCTTTTTAGCAATTGCTGGATTAAAAAAAAAAAAAAGGATTGGGGTGCCTGGATGGCTCAGTCTTTAAGCATCTGCCTTCATCTCTGGTCATGATTCCAGGGTCCTGGGATCAAGCCCCACACTGGGCTCCCTGCTCAGCGGGAAGCCTGCTTCTCCCTCTCCCACTCCCCCTGCTTGTATTCCCTCTCTCGCTGTCTCTCTGTCAAAAATAAATAAAATCTTAAAAAAAAAAAAAAGGGATTACTTAATCTTGTAAAGTTATCATTATTTGCAATTATATCTGAGGTTCAGTAAAATTCAGTAGGCTGTCTTTGCCAAAAAATGCTTGAATTTAGTTACAAACAACTTAGAGGTATGTGTGTAGATTAGGTGACAGAAGCGTCTATGTGTCATAGTAATGAAGGATTATTTCAACATGTACTTTAGGAGAAAAAAGTGATTATAATATTCAGTGTAAAAAAACTTCTAATATGTCCTTAAATTTATTTTAAGATCTCCGAACTACATGAGGGTAAATAGGAAAGGAAGGAGGGATAAAGAAGAAACACAGCGAAGAAACCAAAGCTTTCAAAGTGCAAGATCAGGACAGGTGTTTTCAGCTGCTTATTCCAAGTCACCGTAAATGGGTAGGGGGGTGTCGGCAGAGGACTCATGGGAATATGCAGGAGTTGGGACCTGGAATCTGTATCTATAGGCTCTTCGTTAGGTGTCAGACTATTAGATAGTATTCTGCAATGTCCTCTTTCCCTCAACATGTTTCTGAGTATTGCATGAAGCTTTGAGTCATTCCTTTTCACAAAAAAAAAGATCTCTCCATTTAACAAATGAAGCAAGGAGGTCAGAGGTTAAGTAGTTTGCCCAAAGTCGTAGGGCAAGTTGACAGAGAAGTACTAGAAATAGAATCTAGGATGTTTCACTGTGCCAGGCAAGCTCCAGATTGCATGTCCAAAATAGCGGATTAAGACAAAGCGGTATATTGAAACCTCAAGACAAGGTTTCTCTTCAGTTAGAAGGAAAACAAGCTGATTAGTCACAGCACAAAGACAGAAGACGGCAGCGTGATAAAAAGAACCCCTTCTTATAAAAGATTTAAATTGAAGGCAAAATTTTACGACGTGGAGAACTCCATTAACACTGAACAGAGGTTGATTTTTAATATGGACGGTGATTGGGGGGAGGCTACTTCTAGTAACCAGAAAGATGCTGGCAACTAGCAGAAATTTAGTAACACCCTTCTGAGAGCTTGCTCAGAAGGCTGGGTAAGTTGTTGGGTAAGTTCCCAGGAAACCATTTAACAAACAAATGTAGAAGCTTGGCCAAAAGATGCTCCATTAGCATACCAGATAAACACATACTAGGAATTTGGAAGTTTTCTAATACAAGATTAATGGGGATCTATTTTGTGCTATGCTATTTCACAGACTAATCAGCTACCTGCTACAGTCTGGGGTGCCTATCTGCAACTTGAACTCTCCAACTTAATTTTACATACCAGATCCCATTCCCTTTCTTCCTCCCCTGGAGAGAACCGCTATCCTGAATTATACAACCACTTACTTTTCTTTCTTCTTTTATCCTATTTTGGAGTCCCTGAACAATATGGTTTTACTTTTTTATGTTTTTGAATTTGAAATATGGAATCAGACTGTTAGGTGGTATTCTGCAATGTTCTATTTTCCCTCAACAACATGCTCCTCAGTATTGCATGCAGCTTTAAGTTGTTCCTTTTCTTTCTGTATTTATTTGACAGAGAGAGAACATGAGCTGGGGGGAGGAGCAGAGGGAGAGAGAGAAGCAGACTCCCCACTGAGGAGGGAGCGGGGCTCAATCCTAGGACCCTGAGATCATGACCTGAGCAGAAGACAGATGCTTAACTGACCGAGCCACCAGGCACCCCAAGTTGTTCCTTTTCAAAATGCGTTTTTCTACAATAAATGGACTTTTTAGGTTGTTCCCAGTTTTCTGCTGTTATAAGCAATGTTACTATGAACATTCTTGTACCTATCTCTTAATACACAAATGTGTAAGAGTTTCTCTAGTCTAAGGTATAGACCCAGAAGTGGAATTGCTATGGCATACTATCTGTTTACATTTAACTTTATTCCATAATTCCAAATTGTTTTCCAAAGTGGCCATACCTATTTACATTCCCTCGAAGCAGTAGTATGTATTCTGGTGAGCTCATATCTTCTCTATCAAACTCTGCTTAATAAAGAGCTCCAGAAAAAAAAAGCTGGGCTACTACTAAGTGATTTTCTTGGTTTTGTTGTTAACCATCTTCTGAGCTTCTTTACAAAGGAAAACACAGTATATCTACTTACCAAGCAAAGGTACTTTATTTTGCAGCAACTCACAGTAGCTTGTGGTGAGGATTCCAATGGGGTTACTCGGGACGAACCGTCCTTCTTTTACTAACCGTTCACATGTCCGCATTAAAGTCCCTGAGAACTGGGATGGATCAACTCCATAGTCTCTCCATCCTCCTACACCATCTGCAACTCCTAAAAACAAAACGGAACAAAATTACATTGAAAGGATGTTCTTACCGACTTCTGAAATTCTTTCTTAGCCCTGTCTCCTCTTAACAGTTAATTTTACTACACACTAGTACATACATTTACCCTGAGATTCAGAATGAAAAGTGCTCAAATTTAATGTATCATACACTAATACTCTTAATCCACATTTTCTACTTAGAATCTGATCTTTCTTATATTGATGAATAAATATGTGAGCTACCACAGGGTGGCATTGCTTACTAGCCAAGAGTTCAATTGCAGCAGGATTATCATCTTTGTATGGAAGTATTTATGTTATTCATCTTTGTTCTATAAGAATGAAAACTGGTTTTTTTAAAATGTGCTGAAACTAGTGATAATACAACTGAGCCAGAGCTGGCAATCATTCAGAATATCAAACACAGCAAACTTTAACTTCAAATTTTGGTCAGTAACTGTGAAATAAAGAAAGAAAATTAAGAACATATCTCATCCTCTTTCCTCCTCCCTCAGAGACAACCACTATCCTTTCTGTACAGGCCTGCACTATCTAATACAACAGCCACTACCAAACATGACTACTGAGCCTTTGAAATGGTGCAGATTCAAATTAAGAAGTCCTCAAAGTATAAAATACACATTTTGAAAACTTAGTAAAAAATATTTTGGATATAGGGGCGCCTGGGTGGCGCCTAGTATGTGTTTATCTGGTATGCTAATGGAGCATCTTTTGGCCAAGCTTCTACATTTGTTTGCCTAATTGTCTGCCTTCGGCTCAGGTCATGATCTCAGGATCCTGGGATCGAGCCCCACGTCGGGCTCCCTGCTCTGCGGGGAGTCTGCTTCTCCCTCTCCCTCTGCTCATCTCCCTGCTTGTGTGCTCTCTCTCTTGCTCACTCTCTCTCTCTCAAATAAATCAATAAAATCTTAAAAAAAAAAAGGTCTCAAAAAAAATATTTTGGATATAATGTGCTTAAGATTAAAATTAATTTCACCCGTTTCTATTTTTAACTAATGCAAATACTAGGAAATTTAAAATGACATGTGTGGTTCACATTATATTTCTATTGGACAGCAATGGTACAGAGATTTTCACGGGTTCCTAGAGCTGTTGATGAGTTCAGAATCCGCACAAGACTCCTTTATCAAGAGGAAACTAGTGTACAAGAAAGTCAATAAGATATCAAAGTCAACATCATACTATCTCCTATTCAACCCCTTGCAAAACACTAAGCTAACTGTTCAACATTAAAATCCACTTCTGTCTACTAAATTCAAACAAACTGAGGGAACTAGAAGATCAGATATATCCACTATTAAGGATTTAAGTGACTGTATATGAACCTTTCTGGAAGGATCTATAAGAAGTATTAAGAGTAGTTTTGGAAATAAGAGACTGCAAGTGATCAGTGAACAAATGGGGAGATTTTAGCTTTTTACCTCATACTGTCCTGTATTGTTTGAAATCAATTTTATAATGATCATGTATTGATTTCATAATAAAAATATTATTTAGGAATTTTATCATTTTTAAGGCTTGCTGAGCATTAAACATCCTGCCCACATACATATTTACATTTTTTTGTACGTTCAACTTTCACACATTTTATTTTTTTAATTTTTTTTTTCACACACATTTTAAAGAACCTATTTGGTACAGAAGTAGGAAAGTGCCTATATAAATCATCCCAGAAAAAAACTGGCTTAACATGAAATGAACACATGAAACTGTTTTCTGGTGATGGCATTTCTCAACAGAAATGGAATACATTCTGAAAAACATGAGAGGAAACATAACTGAAAGAGAGTATAAAGAAGGTGACAAACAACATCACTATTGGGGCAGCAACTTTCCCTACCTTTTGTGACCAACCAGTAAGCAAAATTTCACTATGGGGCAGTTCCAAATCAGTTGATTAAATGATATGATGTCTGGGGGCACCTGGGTGGCACAGTTGATTAAGCACCCCACTCTTGGTATCAGCTCAGGTTGTGATCTGATGGTAGTGAAACTGAGCCCTGAGTGGGGCTCTGTGCTCAGAGCGGAGTCTGCTTTTTCTCCCTCTCTCTCTGCAACAACCCCCCCAACACCGTGCACTTGCACTCTTGTTCTAAAATAAATAAATCTTTTAAAAAAATGATATGATATCTGGGATTTATTGCAAAATAGGGGGGAGGACTGATGGAGGAATGGATGAAACAAGATTGGCTATGAATGGATAACTGAAGTGGAATGAGAAGTATGCTCATCTCTCTAATACATATTTGAAATTTTCCATTACACAAAGTTTAAATAGAACTAATGATAATAAGAAAGAAAAAAGATTCTTCTGCTACGTGGAGAGCAAGAGCAGAAAAAGGGGATGAGTCAGGAGTCTATCTTAGTAGCTTGGTTGTGAAATGGTGGCAGTGCATTCAGAATGCAGGGGTTTGAGATCCAATGAAACAGAAGGACTTACTGGTATACTGGATAGGGGTGTAGCAGTGGTGGGGAGAGAGAAGAATAAAGGATGACTGAGGTCTACCCTACCAGGAAGAAGTATTACTTTTTTTCTGTTTTTCAAGCATTTTGAGGGTATCTGGAAATTCTTAAGAGAATTTAAGATAGTTTAATAGGAACTTCTTTTGATAAATTTTATTAGGGGTAAGATTTCACCATCATTTTATTTATTTATTTTATTTATTTTTTTTTTAAAGATTTTATTTATTTATTTGACAGAGACAGACACAGCAAGAGAGGGAACACAAGCAGGGGGAGTGGGAGAGGGAGAAGCAGGCCTCCCGCCGAGCAAGGGAGCCCGATGCGGGGCTCGATCCCAGGACCCCGGGACCACGACCTGAGCCGAAGGCAGACGCTTAACGACTGAGCCACCCAGGCGCCCCTATTTATTTTATTTTTTTAAAGATTTTATTTATTTCAACTGAGAGAGACAGCGAGAGAGGGAACACAAGCAGGGGGAGTAGGAGAGGGAGAAGCAGGCTTCCCGCTGAGCAGGGAGCCTGATGTGGGGCTCGATCCCAGGACCCCGGGATCATGACCTGAGCCGAAGGCAGACGCTTAACGACTGAGCCACCCAAGTGCCCCAATTTATTTTATTTTTTAAAGATTTAATTTTTAAGTAATTTCTATACCCAACGTGGGGCTTGAACTCACAACCAAGAGCTGCATGCTCCACCAACTGAGCCAGCCAAGCAACTTGCCCTCACCATTATTTTAAATGCAACAATTTGTTTTAAAATACAGAATGCAATTATAATCCTTGCAATTCCATCTGATGAATCATTCATTCTTTCCAAATTACTGCCTGCTTGAGAAAAGAATTTCTCTTTAACCAGTCTCTGATCTAAGAGCCACAATTAATTTTAAATTACAAAGTGGTTTCATCTACAAATGCCCTTCACAAGAAAACCATTAAAATCTGAGATAACGTTGAGAGTTGATCCTGGCACTCACTAAATAATCTGTCAGCAGGTTATAGAGTCTGACCTGACACAGCCCTTCAACATTAATCAGATTTCCCCCAGAACAGAGTGTAACCTTTCAAGCACCTGTTTGCTTTTCTATGGGAAAAAGATACCACGCAAAGCTTCACTGCTGAAATCTCTTTAGGGGAAAAAAGAGATTCAAAAAGCATATAAGCTGGGGGCGCCTAGGTGGCTCAGTCGTTAAGCGTCTGCCTTCAGCTCAGGTCATGATCCCAGGGTCCTGGGATCGAGCCCCGCATCGGACTGCCTGCTCCCTGGGAAGCCTGCTTCCTCCCTCTCCCACTCGCCCTGCTTGTGTTCCCTCTCTCGCTGTCTCTCTCAAAAAATAAAATCTTAAAAAAAAAAAAAAAAAAGCATATAAGCTGTTCAATAAAGCTGTGGGAAAAAAAGGCCTTAGTATACATAAGTAATTTACTTATAAAGAACAAGTTATAGGGCGCCTGGGTGGCTCAGTTGGTTAAGCAACTGCCTTCGGCTCAGGTCATGATCCTGGAGTCCTGGGATCGAGTCCCACATCCGGGCTCCCTGCTCGGCGGGGAGCCTGCTTCTCCCTCTGACCCTCCCCCATCTCGTGCTCTCTCTCTCTGTCTCATTCTCTCTCTCAAATAAATAAAATCAATCTTAAAAAAAAAAAAAGAACAAGTTATATAAAAGGAAGTCATATTTGGGATTAGAATCAGGCTAAAACCAGAATAACCTACCACAGGTATATTTGAAACCTAGTTTAATTCATATTAGGTAGTTATTTCTACAAGGAAATGAGTATTTCCTCTCATGCACAAGCAAAAGCTTTCATCCACAAAGGGCGAACACTTTTTAAACAGTGGAATTAATCCAGATATAAAGAGAAATTTTACTCAGAATACATTTCAAAGGAAAAGAAAACAATTGTTAAAGGAGAGAATGCTTAAGATACAAAAGATATGAAACAGCAAAGAATAAGAACACCTCTAAGAGCAAATGGAGGCCATAGTAAATACTAGGAAATAGAGAACTGAGGGAGACACATCCTGCCTATGAGAAGCTCACCTTCTAGTGGGCAGTGACTACTCACTCACACAGGAACTAGACAAACAGCTCCCATAAATGCTGCTATAGGGGGGGTTAAGAGCAAATGGTTAATGCTCATGGGGCACTGTGGGAATGGAGCAAGACTGCTTAAGAAATAGCATTCACATTAGGCCCTGGAAGGTAAGTCAGATTTCCACAGGCAAGGGAGAGTAGTACCAGGAAAAGAATGGAGAGCAATTAGGTGTGGCTGGGGTTTGGGTAAGTGCTGAGAAGTCGAAAAATGCAGGACAGGAGCTGAAGGGCTCCTGTGGAGGGCCAAGAATTGTTATCCAAGAACTTAAATTTTTAAAAAAGATTTACTTTAGAGAAAGAAAGAGAGAGAGAGAGAGAGAGAGCATGAATGGGGGGAGGGGCAGAGGGAAAGGGAAATCCTCAAGCAGACTCCCTGCTGAGCATGAGCCCAACTCTGGGGCTCAATCCCAGGACACTGAGATCATGACCTGAGCCAAAATCAAGAGTCAGGCGCTTAACTGACTGAGCCACCCAGGCTCCCCATGACCCAAGAACGCAGGGCTCGATCCCAGAGCCTTGGGACCATGACCCGAGCGGAAGGCAGATGCCCAACCACCTGAGCCATCCAGGCGCCCCCAATCTAGATCTTAATTTTTTTAAAGATTTATTTATTTATTTTAGAGGGAGACAGAGACAGCACACGTGCGTGTGGGGTGAGGGGCAGAGGGAGAGAATCCCCAAGCAGACTCCCCACCTAGCAGAGCCCCACGTCATGAGATCATGACCTGAGCAGAAACCAAGAGTCCGACGCTCAACCAACTGAGCCACTCAGGCGCCCCTCCAATCTATACTTTAGAAAAATAATCCTGATAGTGATGGAGAGAATGGGTTGGGAAGAGGTTAGAGGTCAGGCATCAGCTGCAAGATTTTAGGTTAGAGGTAACGAGAAAAATAGAATCATTACTGGAAATACAAAGGAATGAATACAGAAAGACACCTGGACTTGATATCAATGTATTTTATATCAACAGGTTTCTGGATTTCAGGAATGAGTATTGATTAGATGATTCCCCAATTGGGAAAGGGGTGGAAATGCCTTTAGAAGATACTGAATTCTGTCTCAGGGTATGCGGAGTTTTAGGCGCCAGGAGGACATTTTTAGGGAAATGTTCTATATAAAGTCAGAAACTATGACTCGGCAGCTGGGAAGGCAATCAGAGCCAGATCTTTGACAAAGATCGGGAATTGACACCATTAGGGGTAGATGACATGCTCAGAGAGAGCACAGAGAGTAATAAATTCAAGTGGGGATCTTAGGAATGAGAATTCCTTGCCAAATAGCTCATTTGTTAATTGCATCTTACTCTAGGCATCAAATTACAATCACAGATATGATAGCTGATTAAGGAAGTATCCAGTTTGGCAGAATGATACAATTTCTTTGGAGGTGAAAAGAGGTGAAGCTGAAAAGGTAGGCTGAGTTAATAACTGGGAAGGCTTTGAATGACAAGAGTTTACACTGAATATAGAAGTTATTTCCTTTAATTCACTGTAATCATCTTATGTCTCCATTAATAACGTTCTGTCAGCATAAGTCTAGCTTAAGTGTTTCCTTTGACCCAAAAATCCAATTAAAACCATTATTAGACTAAGATAATGGTTACATATCTGAAATAGCCAAGCAGAAGGCTGAGAGGAGACTATAGAGTGCAGATAATTCCTTTAGGTGTACTACTTGCATGGAAATATCAGTTTTGTGAAGTAGGAGATAATCAACGAAAATATATATGATAATTACAATTTTTCACATAATATTTTGGTTAAGTTTCCCACAGACTGTTTTTCTAAAGTGAAGAGTTAAAAGGACAAAGAAAATTCTGTTGTGTTTCCCATTATTTAAGTCTATCTTTTTATAAAAAGAAAATTCTTAAAGTAACAGCCAATTTTCATTTTTCTAATTAACACATTTTTGTTTTTGCCTTAGTATAGTCATCTAAAAACAAAATTTTGCTGTACTTTAAAAATCATTTAGCTTTTTATTAAACTCAGAATTTTACTTAATAGCTTTGTTCTATGCCAAAAGGTGAAGGAAACTCTCCCTCCTCCACCGCTGCCGCCTCCTTCTTCCGCCGCTCCTTGCGCTGCTTGTGTGCTTGTTCGGTGCGGACCTGGTACCTCTTCTGCGAAGCGGCAGCTGAGGAGACTCCGGCACTAGGCATGGCCGACAAAAAGCCCAAGGAAGGAGTCAAGACTGAGAACAACGATCATATTATTTTGAAGGTGGTGGGACAGGATGGTTCTGTGGTGCAGTTTAAGATTAAGAGGCATACATCACTTAGTAAACTAATGAAAGCCTATTGTGAACGACAGGGTTTGTCAATGAGGCAGATCAGATTCCGATTTGATGGGCAGCCCATCAATGAAACAGACACACCTGCACAGTTGGAAATGGAGGATGAAGATACAATTGATGTGTTCCAGCAGCAGACAGGAGGTGTCTACTAAAAAGGGAACCTGCTACTTTACTCCAGAACTCTGTTCCTCCAGACCAAGAAGACATTCTCAATTAGAAAGCTGCAATTTGGGGCGCCTGGGTGGCTCAGCTGGTTGGGGGACTGCCTTCGGCTCAGGTCCTGATCCTGGAGTCCTGGGATCGAGTCCCGCGTCGGGCTCCCTGCTCGGCGGGGAGCCTGCTTCTCCCTCTGACCCTCCCCCCTCTCATGTGCTCTCTCTCTCATTCTCTCTGTCTCAAATAAATAAATAAAATCTTAAAAAAAAAAAAAAAGCTGCAATTTGGTTCCACCACATCCTGACTACTACAGTATAGTTTTCTCTATTCTTTCATTGTCCCCTTCCCCATTCCTTTATTGTACATAAAGTAACTGTGTATGTGCACAAGCATACTGCATTTTTTTTCAACTAGATAGCCAATGGTATGTTTTGATCGACATCAAATGGAGATGCGATGGGGGAAAATACTGCTTCTGTGAAAATACCCCCTCTCTCCATTAGTGGCATGCTCAGCTCTTATCTTTATATTCTAGTAAGTTATTTTGCTCTGTTTAACAAAAAAAGAACACCACAAAAATCCTTGCATACCTCATTCGATTGGAGAATTTTAATGTTTTTCATTTATCATTGTAAAACCAAGGACAATTTTATAACTTTTTTGTACATAGCTGTTACATGTAGGGCAATCTGTCTTTAAGTAGGGATAAATTACTCTAAAGGTAATGAATCCTACATAGTTTTCCCTTCAAGTCAAGCGCCTTATTGTTTAAATAAACATCTTGTTTAAAAAAAAAAAAAAAGGCTTAGCTGTTACATGTAGGGCAATCTGTCTTTAAGTAGGGATAAATGACTCTAAAAGAAATGAATCCTAGATAGTTTTCCCTTCAAGTCAAGCGTCTTGTTGTTTAAATAAACTTCTTGTTTAAAAAAAAAAGGCAAAGGAAAAAAGATCTGGTAAGCTGAAACTGTGGAAGCTTAAAAATCCCATCTTTCCAATTTCTTATGGTCACCTAACCATGTTGCTGCAAAAGGCTCACCCTGAAAAAGACTTTGAACTAAGCCTGTGTCTCTCTAGCATTGTCCTCCTATTAACAGCCACGAGCATGAGGCTGCCATTCTTAAGCCCTTCTACTACAATCATCTTCAGATTGACATGCAATTAGTTACAAAGCAAACATTTTCCAGAAGATAGTGATGCCTAGAGAATACTAAATTTCAATTTTAATATAAGTATCAGTGAAAAAAAATTGGCAATTTTATTTTATCCAAAACTAGACTGGCAGAATTTCTAATATTAAATAGTACCCAAAGGTAATAGTTTTATTTCTTGCATCTTTGATGATCTCAAGGCATTTTACATTGAGCCTCACACTCTAATGAAGCAAGACAGTTCTACAGGGATTGTTTTTCCGTCAGTGAAACATCTCCTATCTACTAAGATGGGTACTTGATAGTGCAGTGAAATTCCAGAAGAGAAACTGAGTAAGGATCTGGCTGGATCGCAACAGTTGAATAAGAAGGGATAAAGATATCTGGTTTTACACTTTCTGCAGCAAGTATTCATCTAATGAGGCACTGGCTATGCGGTATTTATTGCAGTGCTACAGCCAACTTCTTTTCAGATGAAGAGGTTCTTCTTCAAATACTATAATCTAGTGTTCACAAAGCCAACCTTATTTGTCTAGAGATATCACAACATGAAGCATTATAACTAAAGAAAAATGAGATCACAGTATAAACTCAATATCTATCAAATAGAACAGATCATATTTGTATCAACATTGCTGAAGCCTCAACAATTTGGGCATTAAGAACACTCCCTTGTGATTCAGGACTGTGAAATGTTGTATCTGCAAATAATTATCCCAAAGAGAACAAAAAGCAGGATTACTGGAAAAAAAATTCAACAGCTGAGTTATTCAGAAAAGTACAATTTGCTTTGACTAACAGTCCTTTCACTTCTCTAGAGGTGAAATAATATAGATTGTGATGTTCTTCCTGCTTTAACAAGCAAGTGATATATTCCCTTTGCAAAAAGTTTCCCCAAAGCAACCACTCTGCATTAATCACAATGAAACCTGCTTCTTCTGAATCTCCAGAGACCAACTCTACATTAAGAACTCAAGATCTCTAGGCTGAACAGCTAATTCAAAAGCTGAGGCAACAAAGCTGAAAGAATGGAAAGGAAGAAAGGTTCAACCCCGTAATAAAATGTGCGAAAGTGGAACCTATAAGCAAAACTCAAATTCTGCTAAAGAAATGGAACTGTCTGAGGCAGTTAACAAAACTCAAATAAGGACTCCAATGCAGGAATAAACGGTCCATTTTATGTTTTAGAATTCCAAACAAAATAGCTATTCCTTTCTAGTTTAGTAAACACAAAATTACTTCATAATTACTCAAATTAAAATGTATACACATACACACCCTCAAACCTACTGCCCAGAATACTTCATTATCTAGAGATGGTAAATTCCAGACTATTCTGGGCAGTTGCTTTGCCTTAAAAAAGCAGTGAAAAATGCTGAAAAGAGGTTAAGGAAATGACAGTGTGAAGGCAAAGAAACTCAAACTTTTTTTTTTTTTTAAAGATTTTATTTATTTTATTTTAGAGAGATAGAGTGAGCAAGACTGAGCAGGAGGAGTAGAGAGGGGAGGAGGAAAGAATCCCAAGCAGACTCCACACTAAGCACAGAGCCCAATGCGGGGCTTGATCTCACGACCCCAAGGTCATGACCTGAGCCCAAACCAAGAGTCAGACGCTTAACTGACTAAGCCACCCAGGTGCCCCCAAAGCCAACCTTTTTAAAATAAAATATTCTTCCTCTAACTTTAGCTCATCTGTTTAAATACCAAACACTTAATGTGGAACATGTGGCTCAATGTGGCCTGGGGACCTTGGGTACCTTATAGACTTGGGTAGGAATTACCTTCTCACCACACAAACTGAAGGTGAAGTCACAGAAAAGGTCATTTCACTCCTTTTGAGCTGCAACAGTATCTTCCCCAAATGCTAAATGCTGTTAGCAATGCTTTCTGAACAGAAGAAAGCAACAGGCAGATCACGGGCTCACACTTACTGTGAACTATGGACAGTATGGGCAGGGCCCTTAGTGTGTTATAGAATTAAAGGCTTCTGGGGCTCCTGGGTGGCTCAGTTGGTTAAGCGACTGCCTTCGGCTCAGGTCATGATCCTGGAGTCCCAGGATCAAGTCCCGCATCAGGCTACCTGCTCAGCAGGGAGTCTGCTTCTCCCTCTCCCGCTCCCCCCTCTTGTGCTCTTTCTCTCTCTCACTCTCTCTCAAATAAATAAATAAAATCTTAAAAAAAAAAAAGAATTAAAGGCTTCTGTTAAAGCTGAGACTCCTGTTAGTTTCTAGATATGAGAAAATGTTATATAACACCTAATAATTTAACATTTAAATAAGAAAATAACAGCAATTAAAGTCTAGCTATCTGATGTGTGCCTACTTGTACTAGCCCTTTAGGCTAAGAGAGAATTTTTCCTTCTGTTTATAATTTATAAGATTAGATCTAGAATTCTGGTCTTAAAGGTTAATCTAATATTTATGACAATTAAGCTATATATCCTTTTTTTTAAAAGATTTTATTTATTTATTTGAGAGAGAATGAGATAGAGAGAGAGCATGAGAGGGGGGAGGGTCAGAGGGAGAAGTAGACTCCCTGCTGAGCAGGGAGCCCGATGCAGGACTCGATCCCAGGCCTCCAGGATCATGACCTGAGCTGAAGACAGTCACTTAACCAACTGAGCCACCCAGGCGCCCCTAAGCTATATATCTTTGACCTAACCTCAAAGAGGTTACTATTTACCTCCCTGGTTTTCTCACCCCTCTATAAAAATAAGAGCTGGCCTTTACTGAAATACCACCCTCTGGGAGAGGTCAAGAGTCACATGTAGCCCTTACACAAACACTCTTTTTTAAAAAAATGAGAACATAATTTCCTCTGAGTTAGCCTGCCAAGTGGAGAACTGTCCCTTAATTTCTAAACACTAACTATATTTTTTTCCTACATGCTGTTTAATTAAGTAATGATCTTTGAGTGGTAGGACCAGTAATTGTTTTTTCTTCTTTTTACTTTCCACATTTTCCAATAATGAGTATGTATATTACCTTTCTCGGAGGGATTACAAAAACTATATAAATCCAGTTAGAGCTACATTTTACACTTACACTAAATATTAAAGTTATTCAACACAGTTTATTGAACCTCTTCTATATACATGACACTGTAGCGAAAAGCAGCTAAAGGGATTTACATGTAATAAAAGATTTCCTGCCCACGAAGCTTAAAATCAAGTGGTAATGACTATGGCAGGGGAGAGGGGTTTGGAGAAGTTTATGATAAATGGCTGTAACAAAATAAATATGCACCAATAAAAACTAAAGCAAGATCAGATTACATGTAGCTAAAGGAATCAGGAAAAGTATTCATGGAGAATAGAAGTGCCTCATATGAGCCTTGAATGATGAAAACACGAGTCACGAGGGAGGAGGTTGAGGATAGAATTAATTTGGGCAGTTCCCTAAGATTCTGACTAATATGGATAAAGTGCAGTAATAAAGGTGAGGTTAAGCTCTAAGAGCAGAGAAACCTGACCTCCAGGTAAATGCCTATTACATTCCTGCCAGCAATCAGCCCAAACGCACTGCAGGAGTTCAGGCATAAAGGAGTAAAGGGCTGGCCTGAAGTCACCCAAGTTCCTGTGGCCCACTGAACTAGTTCAACTGAGGCCTTTATTTGCTTTAATGAAGGGGGCTTTGCTCAACTGTTAGCCTAGGAATAGCTCATATCAAAGTACTATTCAGACTCAATAAAGATCACTTCAGTAAAACAAAGTTTTAAATGATCATTTGACTTGAAAAGCAGTGTATACACACTAGGTAAGGGCACAGGCTTTGGAGTCAGATCGGGGTTCAAACTGCAGCTCCAGGACTAGAGTTAAGTGTACCAAGGGTGTCCTTGGGTAGCTCTCTGAGCCTTAGTATCTTCATCTGTAAATGGGTATAGTAACGGATATCACAGGACTGATGTGATGAACAGGGATAATGTATTAAAGAGTACCTGCCACAATGCTCAGCTCCCAGTCAACATGCAATAAGAGAGTTATGCCTCTCTTTCAGAAGGACTAAATAACAGCATATAGAATAGCCTAGCCTGTAGCAATCAGAAAAAACAATCTTTGATTAGTGTTTGTATCTGTGGTCACAACCAAAAGACAATTCCCACTCACAGATAATGTATAAAAGATGAGTGGTCCATTCAGGTTTTCCCATCACACATCCACCACCATTCAATATCTCATTAAACATTTAACAGTAACTAAGAAACAAACTTATGTCTCTAAAAAAGGAGAAACAGATCCACCTGCACTTTGAAGAAATTAGTTTTCTTTTTCCAGAAGTGGCTCTGAAATAACCTTATTTAACAAATATCTCTTAAGTGCCTGCTGCCTACTATGTGCCAGGGTTCAGACTTAGATATTCCTTATTTTATTTATTTTTTTAAAAAGATTTTATTTATTTATTTGAGAGAGAGAGAGACAGCGAGAGAGGGAACACAAGCAGAGGGAGTTGGAGAGGGAGAAGTAGGCTTCCCTCGGAGCAGGGAGCCCGATGCGGGGCTTGTTCCCAGGACTCTGGGATCATGACTTGAGCCCAAGGCAGACACTTAATGACTGAGCCACCCAGGTGCCCCAAGATATTCCTTATTTTAAATGGAAAAATCTTATAACAACTAGTGATAAATTGGTCTAAACCATTTCCTTAGGTAATAACAATAATTGCAGCACCTCTATCACAGCTTTCCTGTCTCCTTTCTCCCTCTCTGTATTGTAACTCCCCTTCAGGGCTGAGTCTCTTTCCATTGCTAACCAACCATCTTTTTCATCTCTGGGTGTTGGCCTAGTACCTGGCACAAAAGTTCTCAGTTCTTGCTGCACACCGAGATTACCCAAGCCCCACCTCCTGAGTCAGTTTGTCTAGGATGGGCCTGGGCCTCCTAACTGCACAGGTAATTCTAATGAGAATCATTGCTGGAACACTGAGAACTCAGTAAAGGCCAGCTGGACTTAAGCATTCCATGAGCCAGATGATTCCACCTCTGAAATGCCTCTCCCACCAAGCAATCCTGTTTTCCATCCCCAAATTCAATCCTCTCTTGCATATCCTAACCTGGTTAATGGCAGCCCAACCCACCCACACTTGTAGACTAGAAACTTAAGGAGGCTTCCAGATGCAAAACCTCAAAATCAACTTCAAGTCCTCTTTTCTCTTTCACCCTCTTCGTCCAATTATCACTAAGTCCTATTGATATGTCTGCAATGTTTCTGAAGCCAGACTACTTTGAACTGTCCTAGTTAAAGCCTTTTCTAGTTCAGACTATTTCAGTAGCTCCCTAACTGGTCTTTTGCTTTCCTATTCTCCCATTACACTCTGTATCATTTTCTTCTTTCTTTCTTTTTTGCTTTTTATAAGATTGCTATGTCCATGTTGCTCTTCAAATACCTTCCACGTATATACATTCCTACTTGTATATGTAAAAACATTCTGGGGGGGGCGGCGCCTGCGTGGCTGCTCAGTTGGTTAAGCGTCTGCCTTCAGCTCAGGTCATGATCCTGGGGTCCTGGGATCAAGCCCCACATCGGGCTCTCTGCTCAGTGGGGAAGCCTGCTTCTCTTTCTCTCCCTCTGCTTGCTGCTCCCCCTGCTTGTGCTCTGTCAAATAAATAAATAAAATCTTTTTAAAAACAATTCTCTGGAAGGATACACCAGAAACTGATAACATTAGTTCCTTCTGGGAAAGGAACTTTGCAGCTAGAAGAGAGAAACTTTTCACTTTGTACCCTTTTAAATTTAGAATACCTTTTGAATTTTGTACCATTTGAACGTGTTGCCTCTTCAAAAACCACCAAACCAAATGCAAAACAAAGGCAACAACATCTTCTATAGCTTCCTGACCGCCCCCCCCCCCAAATGGAACCCAGTTATTTAATATGGCAATTGTGACCTTCAACAGTTTGGTCTCAACCTATTTTCTAACAATTCTCAACTGCCCTTCCAAACCCACTCAGCCAGCCCAAACTACTCTCTAGCCACAAAACAGCCGTAGTTTGAAGACAATCTTCTGTGTCTGCTGATCCCTCAATCTGGAGAGCTTTACCATTCCTCTCACTTGCCTCAATTACTGAAAAACCCATCTATCGAGACCTGACTCCATGCTTCCACAACACCTAATGTGTGTGTATTTGTTATACTGTTCCTGTGGCCTTCCCTGCCAGACTTCAGAGCTGAAGTCTCTCTTGTTCTTGGTCTTCTTCACAGCACCTGTCAGGGACTTACAGGAAACAACCAGTAAACAATAAATTCAGTTGACTGTACTGAAAAGTTAGAATACCAACACGCTGGTGTACAAACTTTCATCTGAGAACTCCAAAAAGAGTTCATCTTAGAGTTGCACAAGATGTTGTGCCCTGGGTTGGAGCTAGCTACAAGATGCTCCTCTCACAGACCGTTATAAGAAAGTTTGATGGAAAGAACCCAGAAAAGGAGTCAGGGGATGATACCACAGCCAGCTTACTTTGCCACTAACTGGTTGTAGGATACTGGCCAAATCACTTCTCTAAGCTTTAGTTTTCTCATCTGTGAAATAAGGGGCAGGGGGGCAAATTCTCTCAAGAATTCCTTTTTCTAAGATCGAAGATTCTGGGATTCTAAGTCGTACTGCAAGAAAAGGGAAACTGTTTTAGAAACTATAAAATAAAGGTTAACATACAGCTATGCTTTATTTTTCACATACAACATTACATTTATTACATGAACTAGTTTTGAAGCAAAGGCTCCATCTCAGCCTTCCCAAATTTTCCTTTCTCCTTATTACACCAACACATACATGTTTTCAGAGAAGTTTCAATAATGATTCAGAGAGTAATAATACTGCCCCATGTCCTTTTACTTTGGTTTTAACCACCTAAAATGTTGGGAGAATATGCTTCTTCTTTAAGCTAAAGTCTAATTAAACTAAGCCTAACTAACAAAAAGTCCAGCCAACCATTTTTCAATTTGAAATTCTGATAAAAGAATAAAAGATGGTTATGGACTAGTATTAATTTACTTCACTGAATTCAGATGATCTGTAAATAAATATGTGTATGTGGAATGTATTCACAAAACACCCTAACTTTGTTATCCAAAGACCACTGACTGGTGAATTTAGCATACACGAACAAGAAAAGCAATGATAAGATCGAAGTTGCTGCTCAAGAACCAAGAGAAGTGAATTCTTAAAAATAATGTGTGCAGGGATGCCTGGGTGGCTCAATCGGTTAAGCACCTGCCTTCAGCTCAGGTCATGATCCCAGGGTCCTGGGATCGAGCCCCACATCAGGCTCCTTGCTCAGTGGGGAGCCTGCTTCTCCCTCTGCCTGCCGCTCCTGCTTGTGGTCTCTCTCTCTCTAATAAATAAATAAAATCTTTAAAAAAATGCATGCATAAAACATCCTTGTTTAGACTTCATTTCATAGAAACATTGATGACCATATTACCAATTAGTGGTTAACTTAGAGGCCATGAACAGTTTTCTAGCTCTTATGCAAATAACTCACATCTATTTTCTTATCCAAAACTGCTATCCAAACGTTGATGTGAAAACAGAAGCACTTTTTGTTTCATTCAGCACAGCTATTCGTTTTCATCTACATCAAATGACAGCATAGACTAATTCTGATAAGTCAAAAAACCTGGATAATAGGATCCTTGAAAAATCAGAATGTACAGTCAAAGCAGTACACACATACACACAAAGAAATTCCCTTCCTTTTCAAAATAGTCTGTTAATGAGTAAAAGAAAAATCGGTACAAAAACGTGTTGGAATTGGCCTGAATCAAAATAATACTGGGTCTTTCAACAGAAAGCACTCTTTGTAGTAAGTCACTTTTGTAGTCTCTGGCAAAGTTTTTGCAGTCATTTTGTAGTCCGTGGGATTCATACCAACAATCCAATCAATTCTAGAACTATTCACCAAACTTACTCACCACAAAAACAGCTATTTAAGAACCTGGTAAATTTATAAACTGTTAAATGTGACAGACTCAAGATCAACAATAAGCTTATTGATGAGAGCAATTTCATAACAACTGGAAACGTATAAATTAGCGTAACCTTTCTGGAGGGACCCATGCTAATATTTATATCAGAGGGCTTGCAAATGTTCATAGCCTTTGACTCAAGAACTCTTCAAGGAATTTATCCTAAGGAAATATTCAGATGCTGAGATACTCATTCACTCTAATCTTACTCAAAACAGAAAACTGGAAATTGGGGCGCCTGGCTGGCTCAGTTGGTAAAGCATGCAATTGATCTTGGGGTTGTGAGTTCGAGCTCCACGCTGGTGTAGAGATTACTTAAATAAGTAAGACTTAAAAAAAAATAAAATCTTAAAAAAAAAAACTGGAAATAATCTAAATAACTAAAAATAAGAGAACTGGTTATTAAACAAATTATGGGCTATACGTGCAGAAAAAATACGATGCAGTGATGCATGGAAATATGCTCAGTTTACATTACATAAAAATAACATTACAAAGCAGACTATATATATATATATATAAGCTCAATTTTATTTAATAGTACGTATACATACAATTGTGTGTATACAAAAGCTGGAGGAAACCACTGACTATAGTTTAGTTATGAGTTACAGGTGTCTTATACTGTGCTTTTCTGAACATGTGTTATTTTTATAAGCACAAAACAAAAGCATTTACTTAAAAGCACTAGACACACAAGCAGGAAACTTAGGTCCAAGTCCCAGCTATGATACTAGCTGTATCGACCTTATTGATGAGTCAAATTTATAGATAAGGAGGGCGCCTGGGTGGCTCAGTTGTTAAGCGTCTGCCTTCGGCTCAGGTCATGATCCCAGGGTTCTGGGATGAGTCCCTCATCAGGCTTCTTGCTCCACGGGAAGCCTGCTTCTCCCTCTCCCACTCCCCTTGCTTTTGTTCCCTCTCAGGCTGTGTTTCTCTCTGTCAAATAAATAAATAAATTCTAAAAAAAAAAAAAAACTTTATAGATAAGGAAACAGATGCAGATTAAGTGGAGATAAGAGCAGCTATTCATAGTTAAAAGATTAAATAATGTAAAACACAAAAACATGCTGTTAAATCTAAATCACTATATATAAAGCTCTGATAAGATGAATCATATTTTGTGTCAAAATACTAAATAATGCTTAGGAAAAATAGAGTGAAGTACTTTCACTCTTTAAGGAAAAGCTTTGTACCCCCACCTCTCAATCCACCCAAAATCCTATTTGGGATCTTATTCAAAAGAACTGAGCATCTTTTTTTCCTCAAAATTTTAAAATAAATTGAAAGAGCTATGCCACTTGCCAAATCAAGTTTAACTGATTAAGTGTTATCAGTCCAATGCCCTCTGCAGTGAGTCAGTTTTTGCAAAAAGTCTTGATTTATGATGCAATTTTATAAATTGTGTGTATTGTTTAATAGGAAACAAATGATTTTAGCTCTCAAGGAAATAGAAAACTACTGTATTTTTAAAATTTTTGACAACTCCCAAACAAGACAGATGACTAAATTTTATTACTAATGACAAAAATTAGGATCCAGGGCACCACTTCTTAAAATGAGACCAAAAGTTAACACTAATTTTGAAAGGCAAATCCACAAGGCACACTGTTTTAAACTAACTAGAACTTCTCATTTGAAAAGTCAAATTTCAGGAAGGAAATACTAATGTTACTTTTCTAAAGCATTTTCCTGAAAATTCTGAACCCGAAGTCCCAAGTAAGGCCTCTCTAAAAGGCACAGGGACCTACATAAAATGCATTTGACATTTAGCTTGAACTTGACATAAGCGTTTACTCAAAGGACATGGCTGTAAGTCAAATACTGTGGCCTGGGTATAGTGCTTCTTGAGTCACCTGAGTACAAACTCCATTTGGATACTGTTGGAGCTATTCAAGTTATGTATTGCCCAGTTTCATAAAGCAGTGCTGAAGTTCAGGGAACAGCCTCCTCCAATCCAGCCCCTTCTGCCTGCAAAAAACCCCACCACAACCAATACATGCATCTTACCTTCTGCTACAATTTTTTTTTTTTTTAAGATTTTATTTATTTATTTGACACAGAGAGAGATAGCGAGAGCAGGAACACAAGCAGGGGGAGTGGGAGAGCAAGAAGCAGGCTTCCTGCCGAGCAGGGAGCCCGATGCGGGGCTCAATCCCAGGACCCTGGGACCTGAGCCGAAGGCAGATGCTTAACAACTGAGCCACCCAGGCGCCCCTGGTCAGTGGCTTCTTAAGCCTTGCTGTTTCCATGAGTCCTAGAAAGCTCTTTTACTGAATCCACAACTCTCCATTTCCTTAATATTCCACAATTTTCTCTTGAAAGCACATAGATTATGAAATCAGGCATAAAGTACTGATTAGGGACACCCGGGTGGCGCAGTTGGTTAAACACCTGCCTTCGGCTCGGGTCATGATCCCAGGGTCCTGGTATAGAGTCAAGCATCAGGCTCCTTGCTCAGCAGGGAGACTGCTTCTGCCTCTGCCTGACGCCTTGCTCGCTAGCGCTCTCTCTCTTTTCCTGACAAATAAAATCTTTAAAAATTAAAAAAGTACTGATTAACCTTAGAACTTAGATTTGATTGTTGCCTTTTAAAAAATATTTCCTTTGGATAAAATAATAAGTATATAAAAATAATTATATAAAAAACAACTATATTCCTCATAAAGTTATAGCTATAGTAAGACCCAACAATTCCATTTTTAGGTATATACCCAAGAGAATGAAAAATAAATGTTCACACAAAAGCCTGTACATGGATGTGTCACAGCAGCACTATTCACAACAGCTAAAAAGTGGAAACAACCCAATGTCCATTTATAAATGAATGGATAAACAAAATGTGGTATATCCATACAATGGAATATTATTCAGCCATAAAAAGGAACAAAGCACTGATACAAACTACAATGTGGGTGGACCTTAAAATACACTAAGTGAAAAAAGCCAGATACAAAAGACCACATTTTGTGTGATTCCATTTATATGAAATGTCCAAAAGAGGCCAATCTATAGTCAGCCTATACTTTCTGTTGCCAGGGGTTGAGGGAGGGGAGACTGGGGAGTGACTGCTAATGCACAGAGGTTTCTTTTGTGGTGATGAATGTGCTCTGGAACTAGTCAGTGGTGGTGGTTGCACAACCCTGTGAATGTACTAAATGCCACCTTTTTTTTTTTTTTTTTTTACTTTAAAAGGTAAACGTTATGACAGATGAATTCTATATTTCAATTTTTAAAAACTCAACCAGGGTCATGTCTGCTGTCAAGAGGTAGATCAGGCTAAAATTTGACTTTCAGAAAATTATGACTATATAATAAGACTAGTTTCCTGACACAGCTTAAAATCTAACTGAGGGAAATTCCAAAGATGACTTCTTCAAAGGCTTAAATTAGCACACATGCACACTCTCCCAATGTGACTACTTTGTTATTAAAAGGATAACTCACTTTCAGATACCGAGCTTCTACCAAATATATTAAAATTATCATGACTGTTGGAAAACATAAAATTCTACCTAATCTATTCACTTCCTAAATAAACTTTTGATCCTTATATTGTTCACGTAATCCTTATAGCTTAAGACAACTACTTTTAAGATTGACATTACTTTGGGCACCTGGGTGGCTCAGTTGGTTAAGCGACTGCCTTCGGCTCAGGTCATGATCCTGGAGTGTCTGGATCGAGTCCCGCATCGGGTTCCCTGCTCGGCAGGGAGTCTGCTTCTCCCTCTGACCCTCCCCCCTTTCATGTGCTCTCTCTCTCGTTCTCTCTCTCTCAAATAAATAAATAAAATCTTAAAAAAAATTGACAATCCTTTTTTTTTTTTTTAAGATTTCATTTATTTTTTAACAGGGAGAGAGACAGCGAGAGAGGGAACACAAGCAGGGAGAGTGGGAGAGGGAGAAGCAGGCTTCCCGCAAAGCGGGGAGCCCGATGCAGGACTTGATCCCAGGACCCTGGGATCATGACATGAGCCGAAGGCAGACGCTTAACGACTGACTCACAAAAACACTTCAAAAATCCTGGCCACAATCAAAATCATATCCAAAGGCTAGAATATGAAATTGTTTTCATTTCTCTTTAAGGTTTCAAGTTAAATCAAGCTTCAATAAACATCTGGCAGTTTTATAAGAATTACTTTACAACTCTATTCAGAGGTCAGATTTTATATGGCATAGACCATGCTGCCATTTCTTAAAGAAGTGGTTTCAGTAAACTGTGGTTTAGTATGCAGAGGAGCTTTTGTTGCATTTTAATTATGAGTCATACTGTGGATACAGAAGTTGTAAACACACACACACATATACCCTTAAGCAGGAAAAACATTAGAAGGATCAACTGTACCTGAAGAGACTGGTTTTGAATTCACCCATGTTACCAAGAAAACTTACCTAGTGAAGCAACAGAAAGTGGACTGTAATGGGCAGTCTTGGTGCTAGTCCTAGTTCTGCCATTAACTAGTAGAATAACCTTAGCAAAATCATTCGACCCTCTGTAGGCCTCCATTTTCCCACTGGACTCCAAGGTTTCTAAGTCTTACAACTCTCACCAGTCTTTGATTCTATTGTTAAGCAGCTTACAGCTGTAGGAGGCCTAGCAATTACACACTGGACAGCTCTCATATTTTTGTGTACTTAGGCATCCATGCCATATAGAGTAATGAGAGAACTCAGGATTAGCCACAACGAAGAAGAAAAAGGAAAAGTGCACACAGCTCCTGCTGGTATTGGTTTACTCCTGTTGGACCTAATAAAGAGAAAGCACCTTTGCCAATTTTCCAGGGGATAGGAGTGGTTCCTATGTCTCACCACACCCACCATAGTTGGTTTTTCCTAAAAGAAATCCAGTGGGGACTCTACAAAAATGCTGTAAAGCACCAAGTACTTTTAGTCACTGCATACTAATAGAACAGATCAATTCTAAATTAAAGAAATAAAACAGCTTTCTCTTTCTAATACAAAAAGAAATAAACAGCTTTTATTCCAGTCAAGGAGTTGTAGATGAGCACAGTGACTTGTACATATATTTAGCAACAAATACAGTATTAACCCAAAGAAAATGAATTATCTGTAGAACTAGAAGGTTCAAAGCACTGAGGTTCAACATAACATTATTCAACATGGTCCTTTAATGCTTTTCAGTTTACAACTCCAACTTCCAGAGAAAAAGCATTACTAAGGACTTGCTGAGATGCCTCACCTCTTTCATAGCAAGCAGTAATCAGACCTGCCTGATGGGATAGTGTCAATAAAACAGAAGTCACCATCACACAAACTGGTTTGTAGAAGCCAAAGATCAAATGAGGCCTACTCAGAAGTTGTTTCAGGTGGTGGCCCCCCAAGATGGCTTTCTGGAAGAGCTCTTCCAAAACAGGACAGTCCTAGAGAACCTGTCTCCCCTGATTTGTACACCAAACACACACACACACACACACACACTTATTCTCTCTCTCAAAATGGCTCTTTGTCAAATATGGCCAAAGACCACCCCTAGGTCACACCTGTCTGGTTATGCCTGGCAGCATTCCTTTTGGAGGGGTTACAGAGCTGTGGTTCCTAATCTGGTCCCTGTGGATGGACCTCTAAGTGGTATGCAGATGGACTTCATGGGGTCAGTGAAGTCACTGAATGCCTATGCAAAATGTTGTCTCCATGCACATTTTTGTGGGTAGAGAGCCCTTGGGCAGTCAAAAGTCCTGAGGCCATGAACCAAGGAAAGTTAAGAACCACTGGTTTAGCGCCAAATATAAAACAGGAGAACTATACTGAAGGTACCCATGTGAATACGATAGGAAATAATGTCTGTTATTTGAGGTGCAAAATAACAAAGCGTGAGGTTTTTTCAAAACAAAAAGAAAATATGATCGATGGTCAGAAGTCCCTAAGCGTCAGGTAGTCCACTCCCTTCCTCCTCTAGTCTAGATGAGGAAAATGAGCTGAGAGGCTCTTACCCAAAACCACATATCAGAGCCAGGCTGGCAAAGTTGAGGACAAAATTTGGCAGGGTTTCTGCCAAGATGGTAGGTTTATACTTTTTTCAAAATGGGTTTGACCAAAATTCCCCATATCCTTCTAAATACCCCACTTCATTAAGAAAGTAGCCTTCACAAATTTTAAAATCAAGCTTAAGCATAGGGATTTAGCTCATTAAAATGTCCCCAAATCATCAATCAAATTGCAAATCTTTCACAAAAGCCAGCACACAGATTTGTAAGGGGAACGTTAGTGGCTCATTATCACCTATCCTGTTGCACTGACTCCAATTTGAAAAAGCAGCACAGGTCACAAACTCATTAAACGAAGCTTCTAAATGTAATGGGAAAAGACAGCTATTGACAGCCCTTTAAAAAAGATACTGAGTCAGGGATGCCTGTGTGGCTCAGTCCGTTAAGCGGCTGCCTTCGGCTCAGGTCATGATCCCAGAGTCCTGGGATCGAGTCCCACATCGGGCTCCCTGCTCCTTGGGAGCCTGCTTCTCCCTCTGCCTCTGTCTCTCATGAATAAATAAATAAAATCTTAAAAAAAAAAAGATACTGAGTCAGGGTCAAGCTGACTTCAAAGTGAATTGGTATGATTTCTATCTACAAGCTCCTTCACCTACTGAATCCTCCCTCACCCTCTTAAGAGTGTTGTCTAAACACTAAATGATTTTTTCAACACAGGTAATGGGGTCATTCATAAATTAAACTGAGAACAACCTTTCCAGTAACCCTGTTCACAAACACTACATGTAGTAGAAACAGATAATAGGCAGTTATTCTGAGATCAAATTAAAAAATAATTATTGTCATAAAGAGTTACAGGACCATTTGTTCCAATGCCAAACTGTGCCTCAGCATATGAAATTTAAAGTAGTCAAAAACTCAACCTCACCTAAGAGGTGAAACCAAAGTGACATTTGAACCCAAGTTCAATGACAGCATGTCCTTCAATATCAAAGGAAGTGCTTTACTTATTAAAGGAGATTTAATGGCAATATGATTCTATGGCATACACATTGTCTCCAAAGACGTATATTATGATAAACTTTCTGATTGCTTGTTAATTATATTTAGCCCTTTCTATAAGCTCATACGCTAGTCTCCCAGCCAAAGGTATAACTGGAACAGGCCTTTGGAAGCACCTGTGGCCTGAAAATGCTTTAACCAATTCTCAAGGCTCTCTTCGCTGCAGTTTGAAGAAGGTTCGACCATTCTCTTTTGGGTCAAGGAGACTCTCTTCCGCCCCGAATGACCTGAAGTGGGCAAGAGCAGTTTGGGAGAATGCACTGCGAGTGTTTTTTCACCAGGCCAGCGCCACCGCCTGCGAGACTCCGAAAAGGATGGAGATCTGGTCACCATCGAGGCGGCGAAAGAATGCGGCTGGGCTGTCTGGGGCTCAGGACAGTCAGTCTGCTCTGGATCCCGCAGCCTGTGGCCAGGCTGTGCGTCAGGAGCACGCGAAGAATTAGAGATCTCCGGGGCAAGCAGAGGGAGGAGGCGGGGAGGGAACAAGAGCGAGGTTAGGAGTCTGCAGGTGTCTCCGGGGGAAGGGACGAGGTCGTCGGGACTGGCACAGCCAAGTGACTAACAGTGCGGTTCTGGACTCGGACAAACTGGTCACAGCGTCAGGCTGTGTGACCTTGAGCACAGAACGCGACCGCTCTGCGGCTCAGTTTCCTCATCTCTAAAATGGGGGTTGTTCCAACGGAGAACGCACCACGGGCGCTTGGCACGGCGCCTGGCACATAGTAAGCGCTCCCTCCCTACAGCTACTACTGGCTCTCGGGCTCCTCTCACCGCTTGGAGGAACTGGGGAAGAACTGGGGAAGCCCCGAGCAGGGGAGTCCCCAGGAGGCGGATCCGGGGCTGGGGCGGGAGGACCCGGGCCGGGTACTCACCGAGCACGTCTGCCGAGCGGTGCCGGGCCACGAAGCACGCGTCGTCCCCGTAGCACGCGCCCTTCTTGAGAAGGCCCTTACGGAAGTCTTTGCCGAAGCCGCAGCCGGCCGTCACCAGCCCGTAGTCACCGCTGCCGCCGCCACCGGCCCTGGGGTCGGTCTGCGAGAGGCCGCCAAGCACGGCGCGGGCCACCAGCCGCCCGTACGAGAGGACCGAGAACATCGCCGCCGCCGCCCCCCCGAGGAGGCGGGGGGCCCGGGGAGCAGGAGGACGCGGAGGCCCAGAGCCGGCTCTCTCCTCAGCCGCAGCAGCGCCGCCGCCGGGGCGCTCCTCAGGGCGGCGCACAGTCGCCGCCGCCGCCCCTGCCCTACGCGCGGGGCCTCGCACACGCTCCGCTGCGCGCACCGGAGCCAGAGCGAGGTCAGAGCCGGCGGCTCCTCCACTTCAGACCAAGTGGGGTCCCAGCTGCAGCCACCGCTGCCGCCGCCATCTTCCGCTCCACTAGCGTGTTCCGGGCCGCGCCGGCAGCACCGCCCCCTCTATGGCCACGCCTCAGCCCCGCCCACGGTTCGCTCTCAGGCCCAAGTCACGCCCCCTCGGGCTCGGTGCCTTCTGCGGTCTCTGAGGTCGAGCGTGCGCGGAGGGTGTGGACGCAATGTCTCCTGGGAGTTGTAGTCTCTGCTTCACGGCTTAGCATCCAAAACCTAGGAGGATTTCCCCACGCGGGACCTAAATTAAGTTATTGAAAATTACAGATGGGCTGTTTGAAAGTTTCCTCCTTGTTTTAACCATATATTTTATTTTATTTATTTATTTTTAAAGATTTTATTTATTTATTTGACAGAGAGAGGGATATAGCAAGAGCAGGAACACAAGCAGGGGGAGTAGGAGAGGGAGAAGCAGGCTTCCCGCGGAGCAGGGAGTCCGATACGGGGCCCGATCCCAGGACCTTGGGATCATGACCTGAGCTGAAGGCAGCTGCTTAACCGACTGAGCCACCCAGGCACCCTTAACCATATATTTTAAAGGCTATTGTTTTAAATAAACCACCATCCCTTCAAAGAAAAAACCCAAAAGAAACTAGGGTCAGGTCATGTAGTATGACTCTGTAGTACATACATTAGGAAACTGAAGTACACAACTCTAGTGACATCTCCAGAATTTATATACTGGAAGGGTTTAGAGGCGGCAATCTGGAAAGAAGAGCCTTTTTACATAATATTAAGAAAATTCGAGGAAATATTACTGTCCCTATTAGACTGGGGTGTGAACAGGGTGATCGTGATGGAGACACAGAAATGGCCACTATAGATATACCATATAGAAGTGTTTCAGACTTTGCAAATGGTTCTGCCAATTTGGGGATAAACAATTCCAGGCCCCAAACTTCTTTGTCCCAAATCTTAAATTTCTTGGGGGGTCCACCTGTCTAAGCAGGTTTTCTGACCTCTGGCTTGGGTGCCCAGACAGGCCATGCAGTGCCAAAGACTTGCAAAGATAAGTAAGGCCCCTTGCTCTCTCCTTCCACGGCTGACACCTCTTCTCTTCAGAAGGACAGCCCCTGGCAAGAAAGGCAGTTCCTCTACTTTTCTTGTTAAGCTCTCAGCCCATCCTTAACAAAGACATCACAGTAGCCTCCTCCAGATTTTGATTATTATTATTAACACACTTTCTCTGAAATTGTTTAAGTTAAATACCTAAATTTAACAGGGAGCTTGTAATCTAATGGAAAGATTAGCTCACCAAATACGTGTAATATGTGTGTATGTGTGTATAAATGTACAGATTACATACCATGCCTGGTGGGGCTTTACATAATCTAGCTCCTGCATACCTCTCCATCTCATTTGGTGCCATGTCCCCTTCACTGACTGGGCTCTAGCCATGCTCACAGATGCTTCAGGGCCTATGCTCTTGCTCTTTCTTCTATTCACTAGAATGTAATTTTGTTATCTCAGGGTCCTATGTTCTTTGTTGCTGTATCCCCAGAACATATGGGCACACAGTAAATACTTCAGTAAATGAATGAAAGAATTAATGAATAGTTCACTAGATCCTAAACTCCCCAAGGGCAAGAATCATTTGCCATTGTATTATTAGAATCTAATGTACTGCCTGGCACATAGTAAGGGAGATTGTAAATGCATGTTGAATAAAAGAAGGAATAACTGAATAGGAATCATAAATAATATAAAAAATCATATTTGTTGAATAAAAGAACGATTGAATGAAGAGTAGTTACAAATAAAACTGAGATTTGAAGCAAGTGATCCAATTTGGAATAATTTTTAGTTTTATTAAGACAAGTATTTATAACCCCGATACATTGGTCCTTTTCCAGTTCACTTTTTTTATTTTTTAATAAAGATTTTATTTATTTATTTGAGAGAGAGATTGAGAGCATGGGATAGGGGAGGGTTAGAGGGAGAAGCAGACTCCCCACTAAGCAGGGAGCCCAATGCTGGCCTCAATCCCTGCGGGACTCAATACTGGGACTCCAGGATCATGACCTGAGCCAGAGGCAGTTGCTTAATCAACTGAGTCACTCAGGCGCCCTCCAGTTCACTTTCAACAGAAGGGTAGTTACTCTGGGGATTCCCATTTCATTCTTTAAATGATTCTTTTTTATACCTTTCTTACTATATGTAAAGTCCTGCCAAACATTCACTCAAAGTGCATTGTTCCATTATCCTAATTACTGTCATCATTAAACTCTTCTGTGTTTCACAGTGTGCCAAGTGCTCTATATGTTTCTATCCTTAAGGGTTCTCATAAAAATCACTTTGCATAGTGAGTGGCATTTTGTCAAATACGTAGACTAAGAAAAAGCTCATTTACTGGATAAAAGATATGGCGATTCCAGAATCGCAGTCACACCTTGCTATTTTTTATGACCCAGAAGAATTGGAGCGCGCCTAGAAGAGGGGGCGGAGCCTTGAGGAGCCTCTGCTTGGCATTTATGTCTATGCCGTTGTGCTAAAGGTTGTTCTTTCAAGCACACATACCACTACCAAATCCCAGCCAGGCTGTCAGGTAATTCTACCCCAAGGACAAACTTTTTAAAATAGCATGTCAACCCCTATTCCTTGCCTCGTCAAACTTCTTCAGACAGCTCCTACCGTTCATTTTCAGGGCATATATTATCTAATTTCCGTGTCACTCACAAGAACCGGTCGGATGAGATGAGCAGGAACCTAAGATGTGACTCTGAAGCTGGTAACCTCTGCTCTGATGGGGCTGCTCTTTTCAGTTAAATGATACCGGGGCCCTGAGTTTCCTGCAAATGAGTTTTTCACCCAGAGCACCATGGGAACAGAATCCTTTCTTAAAGCTCCTTTGCAGTTTTTGGAAAGGAGAGGAGACAGGGCCTCAGGTTCCTTTGAATCATTTATTCCAGAGACAGATCTGAAAAGTTTCAGCATCGTGGGGAAGTCACAAGAGGGTACTTTAAAAAAAAAACCAAAACACCTTCCCCTGCCCTGCCCCAGAAGCACAATTCCCTTTTGACATTTTGATAGATTTAAAAAGCCCTAAGAGTTTTCTTCCTTAGCAGAATTACATTCCTAGCACTTCAAAGATTCCTGGGAGGTCAGTTGTCACTCTCAAAGGCGAACAAGTGGTGAAAATACCATCTGTGCTCCCAGGGTACCTCTGTGGCATTAGGAAAGAGCTTTGCACTGGAGTCACCCCCAGCTCCTAAAAAAAGAAAAAAAAAAAAATTCCCTAATATGATTTTCTGCCAGAGTGGTACACTGATCTCTCCTAATTTCTTTTTGCTAACCCATTCAAAAGGAGCACTAATTAGTTTATGGAAATGTTTCTCAACCTTGGCACTACTGACCTTTGAGGCCAGATAATTTTTTATCGTGAAGGGCTGTCCTGTGCATTGGAGGGGGCTTAGCAGCTTCCCTGGCCTCTACCTACTAGAGGTAGGTACTACCTCTACCTCATCCCCCAGTTAGGACAACCCCAAAAATGTCTCCAGATATTGCTAAATAGCCCCTGGGGAACAAAATTGCCCCCAGTTTAGAACTACTGGGTAGATGGGACGCCTGGGTGGCTCAGCCGGTTAAGCATCAGCCTTCCGCTCAGGTCATGATCCCAGGGTCCTGGGATTGAGTCCCACATTGGGCTCCTTGCTCAGCAGGGAGCCTGCTTCTCCCTCTCCCTCTGCCTGCCACTCCCCTTGCTTGTGCGTGCTCTCTCTCTCAGTCTCTCTAACCAAAAAAAAAAAAAAAAAAAAAAAAAAAAGAACTACTGGGTGATAACAATACAATGCAAGTTAGCAAATACTTGATGGGCACTTGTGATGTCTCAGGCTGTGGGATAAGGATAAAAAACGTTGGTGCCTTCATGGCAATCACAGTGGAGCAGGAGGGTTAAAGTTAAGTAAATATATAGAAAAAAGAAGCATCATCGGTTGAAATAAAAAAGGAGCATGGGGAGGAGGAATGGGACCTGTTGGGGTGGGAGAACACGCAGGGCACTTCACGAAGAGGTGACATTTGTGAGAGGCCTGAATGTACAGAGAGAGGTCTGAGGAGGTGGGACAAGGGGATGGCCAGTCTGAGAGGAAGAAATAGAAACTCAACAAATGCAGAGTGTGACTGGAGAACAAGGAGTCCAGTGCAGCTCCACCTTAGAATGTGAATGAAGAATAATGAGGAACGGGGCTAGGAAAGTAGTCTAGGAAGGCCATAAAAAGGAGTGAAGCAGCGACACATGCCTCAGCATGATGACCCTTGAAAACATATGCTCAATTAAAGAAACCAGTCCCCAAAGACCACATGTTGTATGCTTCTATTTATATGAAATGTCGGGAATAGGTAAACCCATAGAGACAGAAAGCAGATTAGTGGTTGCCAGAGGCTGGGGTGTGGGGGAATGGGAAGTGACTGTTAATGGGTGTGGAGTTTCTTTTTGGGGTAATGAAAACGTTATGGAATTAGATAGCGGTGATGGTTGCACAACCTTATAAATATACAAAAAACATTGGACAGACCACTTTAAAGGGCAAATGTTATAGTATGTGAATTACATCTCAATTTAAAAAATAGTTTAGGACCTACTGCAGAGGGCCTTATATGCTAAGCTTACATGCATTAAGCTGGAAACACCAAGGGGTCACCAAAAGCTTTTAATATGCCAGTGACAATAATAAAGTAATAAGTAATATTATAATTATAATAAAATAATAAACAATAGTGATGAGAAGAAGAATGAGAGTGAGAACAACAGACACCATAGATTGAGCACCTGCCATGTGCTTTACCTGTATCATCTGCTCTGACTACCTAACCATGTGACTACCCAACAGTCCCACCTGCTGTTTCCTTCATAGCACGTAGGACTTACTTATTTTGTTAATTGTTTGGCTCCTCCCTGACTAAACTGTAAGTTCTAGGAGAGCAGGGGATTTTGTCTATTTTTTTTTTTTTTTTAAGATTTTATTTATTTGACAGAGAGAGATACAGCGAGAGAGGGAACACAAGCAGCGGAAGCGGGAGAGGGAGAAGCAGGCTTCCCGCGGAGCAGGGAGCCCAACACGGGGTTCGATCCCAGGACCCTGGGATCACGACCTGAGCCAAAGGCAGACGCTCAACAACTGAGCCACCCAGGCGCCCCGGGATTTTGTCTATTTTATTCACTACTTTATCTCAAGTCTCCAGAACAGTGGCTGGCAAGCGCAAGTGCTAAATAAATCTAGTAAGTGGATGTTGTTTAATAAAAGAACTTTAGAGATCCCATAGAACAAGCAACTTATTCCACAGCTGAAGAAAGGGAGCAAGTAACATGTTCATCCCATATGAAGTTAATGGGTGGAGCTGGGCTGAACTGGAGAGGCGTCCGGGAAACTCTTGGTCCCTGCCCTGCAAAGCCCGTTTGAAGGAATTAGCCATAGGCTGTTCTTTTCGTTGAACTTACCTTGCTTTGCATTGTCTGTGCTGGTCATGTTTTTCCCACCTAGAATCCATTCCCCCCATTCTCTGATAATAGCATTTTGATTTTCTTTGGAGGTATAATCGGACACCCCCTTGATTCACGCAGATTGGGAGGAACTGGGCAAGAGGTGGACACGTGGCCCAGGTCTGACCAATCAGAACATTGCATTCTCTTGGTCACTGTGATTGGTCCATAGTGAAGGCATAAGACCCAAGGTAGGCCAATGAAACTCCACCATGTAATTTGCTGGACGTATTAAGAAGGAGAAATTCTCACCAGGGTTTGTAAGCTGGTGGAGTACAAGCCTGGAGCAGCTGATGGCCATTTTGCCACTACTTGGGAAGAGCTGGTCTGAAGAATAAAGGCAATACAAAGAGAAGCAGAGCCTACAGATAGTAAGAAACAGAGACTTGGTGACACTGAGTACACGCCTGAAACCAGCTTTACCTGAAAAAGGAACAGTCCCTGAACTCCTATTATTTCCCTGTTTTGCTTAAGTCTGTTTGAGTTTGGCTTGCAATACTGTGAATCCTGACAAACACATCATGTGACCCAGGTACCATGGTTACATTTATTGAACCAAGAATAAGTCCCCAAACCAAAGGCAGCTTATTCACATAGAGGAGGAGGAGCTCCCAGTCCACATTAGAAAAGATAGTGAAGGCAAACTTGTGAGCTCTTCCTTTTGTACCTCCGTGGGATGAGGAGTGCTTTGTCTGATTAGTGGGTTTGAGAGAAGATGCTAAGCATGTTGCCCAGTCCCTTTCTCTTTTTTCTTTCTTGCTGTGGCCTGACCTTGGGGTACTCATGTTTCCTCCTCTGACTTGGGGAGCCTGTCCCCATGGAGGAGGCTTGCAGTAATTCAGCCTGTAATCAGTTGAATCAGGGTAATCCAGAGGGGAAACAGAGTGCACACAGAAGCCATTATCTCCAATCAGCCTTATCAATAAAGCTGATTCTTCAGAGCCCCGGCTGCCTGATTCATGCATCTACTTCTCAGTGGGTTTGGAATTTGGAAAGGCTGAGAAGGGTGTAATGAATGATCACCCCATATATTTACCCCCAACATGTTCATTTTCTCTTCAGAAAGCTTTGAGAGGCAGGCATGAGGACTGACATTTGGGGGCTAAAAAAGAACATGGAGATCAAGTTTCTGGTGCAGTCAGGTCTCTAGGCTCAAAGGTAATTGTGGGTCAAGTGGGTTTTGACCTGGGCATTTTGTGACAGCTACAGTTGTTTGGCAGGATTTTAACTGGCAGGGGCCTGAGTACAACGGCCTCTTGTGCAGGCCTTGACCTAACCCGTGTGAGCACAGCTTTGACCTCAGCAGGTGGTGCGGACAGGGATTAAGTCATTGGGGAAATAAATCTTTTTTGTCCCAGGAAAGGCTTACCTTAAGGAAGGCAGAACGTTAGCCTCCACACATTTAGGCTCTGGTGGACAGGTTTTTGCTTCTTGTAGTATGTCTTTCAGCAAAACTCTAGGCTAGACTTTATTTTTATTTTTTAAGATTTTATTTATTTGTCAGAAAAAGAGAAAGCACAAGCAGGGTGAGGGGCAGAGAGAGAAGCAGGCTCCCCGCTGAGCAGGGAGGCCGAGGTGGGACTCCATCCCAGGAACCTTGGGCCATGACCTGAGCCTAAGGCAGACACTTAACGACTGAGCCACCCAGGCGCCCCAGGCTAGACTTGAAAACAGCAAAGGCAGCTAAATTATACAGGGTCCGCAGAGTTCTTCTTTGTGAGATTGTAGCCTCCTTGCGGCCTGAACACAGGGCGTAGGTGGATGCCACAAAGTTAACCTCAAATCCATTCTCCTGTAGGTTATTCTGAGCTTCCTTTGGAGCCATGAGCCAGACCCGTGGAGGGGCTGATTTCTTAACATTTGGTTTGTCACAGGCTGGTAAGGCTCATTTCACCACTGTGATCCCAGGATGGCTTTGATTTGTTAATTGCATAAACCTTGATCATGGCTTTGGATTTCGGGAGCTCAGACTCTGACTTTACCCACAGAACGGGAGTATATTTTATTAATGAAAACAAAGAAAAAGAATAGGACCCTTATTATACTGGAGGTAATGTTTCTTTATGGGTTGAGGTAGAGAGAGCTAACAAAACCCTAGCAGCTAAGAAGGCAGTTAATGAAGTGTATGCCCAGAAGCCTTTGTCTCTGGGAAATAGGTTTGCTGAGGAAATCAGGGAGGGATGAGGTTGTTTTGTTTTGTTTTGTTTGTTTTAAATACACTTCTTTTTTTTTTTAAGATTTTATTTATTTGACAGAGAGAGACAGTGAGAGAGGGAACACAAGCAGGGGGAGTGGGAGAGGGAGAAGCAGGCCTCCCGCAGAGCAGGGAGCCCAATGCGGGGCTCGATCCCAGGACCCTGGGATCATGACCTGAGCCAAAGGCAGACGCTTAACGACTGAGCCACCCAGGCGCCCCTTAAATACACTTCTGTCATGCTACAGAACAGAGCCAGTGGAAGAATGAAAGACAAATAAGGGATTGGCTTACTAAATTGGATGGGGGAAGGCAGGGACTTTTTTTTAAAGCTAGAACCGTGATTTTAGTAGACCGACCAGACAGATATGAAAGGGAAATAAATGAGTTTTTGAAGGCTCAGCTAGGCAGATATTAAGAGGGAGAAGAGACTCATGCATCTATAGAAACTTGAGAGGAAGCCAAGGTAGTATTACAGATTAATGGGAAAAATATTATTATTTATTATTTTTTAAAGATTTATTCATTCATTTTAGACAGAGAAAAAGAGGGAGGGAGAGTGCAAGCAGGAGAGGAACAGAGAGAGAGGGAGAGAGTCCCAAGAAGACTCCAAGCTGAGCATGGGGCCCGACGCAAGGCTCCATCCAACGACCCCACGACCATGACCCGAGCTGAAACCAAGAGTTGGATGCTCAACCGACTGAGACATCCAGGTGCCCCTATTATTATTATTTTTAAAGATTTTATTTTCAAGTAATCTCTACACCCAACATGGGTCTCAAACCCACAACCCCAAGATCAAGAGTTGTACACTCCACGGACCTAGCCAGCCAGGCACCCCGGGGAAAAAATTATTTTTATTTATTTTTATTTTATTATTATTTTTTTAAATGAGGGAGAGAGAGAGAGCATACATGAGAGGGGGGAGGGTCAGAGAGAGAAGCAGACTCCCCGCCGAGCAGGGAGCCCGATGCGGGACTCGATCCCGAGACTCCAGGATCATGACCTGAGCCGAAGGCAGTCGCTTAACCGACTGAGCCACCCAGGCGCCCCGAAAAAATTATTTTTAAATGGTGTGAGGACATTGGTTATCCCTCTGGAAAAAAAACCCAAAAAACTAAACTCGGCCCCTAACTCACACAATATACAAGAGTAAATTCCAGGGGTCAAAAGAAAATCTTTAAAGCTTTTAGAAGGAAATATAGAATATTGGGATGAGAAGTGATGGCTTCAATAATAATAAAAATGTACACATTGTTAAGAAAAATTTTGATCAGTTAAAATTTCCCCAAAATTAATCGAAGGCCTATACACGAGAGCTAAAACTATAAAACTCTTAGAAGAAAATATAGAGGAGAAGCTTCATGACACTGGATTTGGCAATGATTTTTGGTTATGACTCCAAAAGCAAGCACAGGCAAGAGAAGAAAAAGTAGATAAATCAGACTAAATCAAAATTCAAAACTTCTGTTCATCAAAGACCGTAATCAATGGAGTGAAAAGGCAATCATGGAATGAGAGAAAATATATGCAAGTGATACATCGGATAAGGAGTTAATATCCAGAATATATAAAAAAAACTCTCGGGTGCCTGGGTGGCTCAGTTGGTTAAGCAACTGCCTTTGGCTCAGGTCATGATCCTGGAGTCCCGGGATCGAGTCCCGCATCGGGCTCCCTGCTCGGCAGGGAGTCTGCTTCTCCCTCTGACCCTCCTCCCTCTCTTGCTCTCTGTCTCTCATTCTCTCAGTCTCAAATAAATAAATAAAAATCTTTAAAAAAAAACAAAAACAACTCTCACACCTCAACAACAATAGGGAAAAAAAGAGGAAAACAAATGGGCAAAGAAGATAAGCACAGGCAAAGATGCTCAACATCACTAATCATTAGAGATATGGAAATCAAAACCACAGAGGCGGCACCTCACACACATTAGGACGGTTACTATAAAATAATAATTTTTTTTTATTATAGTAATAATAATAATAAATCAGAAAATAATAAATGTTACCAAGGATCTGGAGAATTTGGAACCCTTGTGCATTGTTGGTGGGAATGTAAACTGGTGTGATTGCTGTGGAAATCAGTATGACGGTTCCTCAAAAATTAAACATAGAATTACCATTTGATCCAGCAATTGCACTTCTGGGCATATACCCAACAGAACTGAAAACTGGAACTGGAACGGTTATTTGTACATCCATGTTCAGAGCTGTATTATTCACAATAGCCAAAAGGAGGAAGCAACCCAAGTGCTCAGCAACGGATGAATAGATAAACAAAATGTGGTCTATCCATACAATGAAATATTAGTCAGCCTTAGAAAGGAAGGAAATTCTGATACCTGCTTGACCATGGAAGAATTTTGAAGACATTATGCTAAGTGAAATAAGCCAGACACAAAAAGGTAAATACTATAGAATTCCACTTATATGATGTATGTAGAATAGTCACATTTATAGAGACAGAAAGTAGAATGGTGGTTCCTGTGTACTGAAGGGTAGAGGGAATGGAGAGTTATTTTTTCATGTATATGGAGTTTCAGTTTTGCAAGATGAAAAGAGTTCTAGAGATGGACGGTGGTGATGGCTGCAGAACAATGTGAATGTACTTAATGCCACTGAACTTATACTTAAAAAGCACATCTTAAATTTTATGTTATGCATATTTTATCTCAGATAACATTTTTAAAAGCTTCTGCGTAACAAAAGGCATCATTAAAATATATTTTTTAAAAAGATAAGCCACCGACTGAGAGAAGATATTTGTAATGCATAAAGTAAAAAAGGATTAGTATCCAGAGTACATAAAGAACTTCTTCACATTAATAAAGAAAATGAACTCAGTAGAAAAGTAGAAAATTATTTATTTATTTATTTATTTTTAAAGATTTTATTTATTTATTTGAGAGAGAGAGAAAGCATGAGGTGGGGAGGGTCAGAGGGAGAAGCAGACTCCTCGCTGAGCAAGGAGCCCAATGCGGGACTCGATCCCGGGACTCCAGGATCATGACCTGAGCCGAAGGCAGTCGCTTAACCAACTGAGCCACCCAGGCGCCCAGAAAAGTAGAAAATTATTAAAAATGACCAGCAGGCTGTTAAATTAATTAAACATAGAGGCTATTTGAGTGTGGTGGCTTAGTGCCCTAACAGCCTACATAAGCAAACCCAAAGCTAAGCCTGTAAATGTCTCAAGGTTAAGAAATTCAAACCTTAGGACAACCTGTCACAAAGAGCCAACCGGGCTCTCTCACATAAGGCAATCACTTAAGGTACAGCCAATCAAGTGATTTCCTTACTTTGTTTCCTGGTCTTCTCTGGAAGTCTTGCTCTTAGCTCCTGCTGTTTCTCCTAACCACTTCTGGTTTGGCACTACTTTAAATGGATTTGTGCTCAAGGAAATTCCTAAAATTTTAATATGCCTCAGTTTATCTTTTAACAAGGGCATTTTTCTTTCTTTTTTTTTTTTTTAAAGATTTTATTTTATTTTTGACAGAGAGAGAGTGTACAAGCAGGGAAAGCAACAGGCAGAGGGAGAGGGAGAAGCAGGCTTCCCGCCGAGCAGGGAGCCCGATGCAGGGCTCGATCCCAGGACCCTGGGATCATGACCTGAACCGAAGGCAGATGCCCAACAATTGAGCCACCCAGGCGCCCCAAGGGCATTTCTGAAGAGAAAACCCAGTTGTCTAATAGACATGTGAAGAGATAGGTGATCTTACTAGTGATCAGGTAAATGACTACAGTGGGGAGGCTCCATTAGGGTGGGCAGAGAAGGCCACTCTAAAAGATATCATTTGATCTGAAACCTCAATGAAAAGTTGAGAAAAAACAGCCATCCATTCATAATTCTGGAAGAAGGGCATTCCAGGCACAGGGATCAGCCACTGCAAATGTCCTGGGGTGGGAATAGGTTTGGCCATGTCTTAGCTTGGGCTGTCATAACAAAATACCATAAACTGGGTGGCTTAAACAACAGACATTTATTTTCTCACAGTTCTGGATGTCTGAGATCAGGGTACCAGTGTGGTTGGGTTCTTCTGAGGCCTCTCTGGCTTGCCTATGACCTCATCCATAATCCCCATCCTTATGACCTCATTTAACTTTAATTATCTCCTAAAAGCCCTGCCTCCAATTACAGTCACATTGGGGATTAGGGCTTCGACATATGAATTTTGAGGGATATCAACATTCAGGTCATAACACCTTGGTGAGGAGATTGTTTTAAAAAAGTGGATTTGAGGAGGCCAGGATTTCGGGACTAAAATGGAAGTGAGATCCTAGAGAGCACCTGAAACCAGGTAAAATAGAATGAATCCTCCCATAATCTATTGTTTGGAAATATAAAGAATTGTACCTTTTTCATGCCAAGGGGAATGGGGGGGGGGCAGGGAGAAAGGATATGGGCTTAAAAAAAATTCCTTGCCAAAGGTACAAAATCTTTGTCCCTACCACAGGGGGTTTCTCTCCTCTGAGTTTGACAACAGAGTGGAATGCAATTCCTAAATTCTTTCTTTGCTACCCTCCATGATAACATGGGGCTCTAAGGTAATGGGTTTTACTAATTACTGGGGAACAACAAAAGTATAACAAACAACAATGTCAAAAGTTACATGACTCATTCAAACAGAGGATAAACACAAGTGAAAAATTTATTCCACTCGTTAAAGAGGAAACAGCTGGGTCAGAGACATTTTGAGAAGTAGAAAACTTAAATACAAAATGAATTAATCTCCACAGGGTAATAAAAACTATATGTTTCAGGGTTCTGTGTGTTTGTGTGTGTGTGTGTGTGTGTGCTGGATAGAAATGATCTGAAACTCTCCCAGACAAAAAAACCCGAGATTTTTTTTAAAATTTTTTATTCTTATGTTAATCCCCATATATTACATCATTAGTTTTAGATGAAGTGTTCCATGATTCATTGTTTGTGCATAACGCCCAGTGCTCCATGCAGAATGTGCCCTCCTCAATACCCACCACCAGGCTAACCCATCCTCCCACCCCCCTCCCCTCTAGAACCCTCAGTTTGTTTTTCAGAGTCCATCGTCTCTCATGGTTCATCTACCCCTCCGATTTCCCCCGCTTCATTCTTCCCCTCCTGCTATCTTCTTCTTCTTCTTCTTTTTTTTTTTCTTAACATATATTGCATTATTTGTTTCAGAGGTACAGATCTGAGATTCAACAGTCTTGCACAATTCACAGTGCTCACCAGAGCACATACCCTCCCCAGTGTCTATCACCCAGTCACCCCATCCCTCCCACCCCACCCCCCACTCCAGCAACCCTCAGTTTGTTTCCTGCAATTAAGAATTCCTCA